>NC_143057.1:20122348-20425378 GCF_052426305.1 Pelodiscus sinensis
CCTAAGTGCAAGATTCTGCACTTCTCCTTAATTAACCTCATTAGATTTGTTTTAGCCCAATCTTCCAATTTGATTAGGTCACTTCGGACCCTAACCCTGCTTTCCAGGTTATCTCTCTCTCTCTCCCCAGCTTAGTGTCATCCACAAATTTCCTGAGGGTGCAATACATCCCATCATCCAAATCATTACTGAAGATGTTGAACAAAATGGGTCACAGGACTGACCTCCGTGGCACTCTGTTTGATATTGGCTGCCAACTAGACATTGAGTCATTGATCATTACCCATTGAGCCTGATAAGCTAGCCGGCTTTCTGTCTACCTTATAGTCCATCCAAGCCATACTTCTATAACTCGCTGGCAAGAATACTGTGGGAGACAGTGTCAAAAGCTTTATTAAAATCAAGGTACATCATGTCCACTGCTTTTCCTGTACCGACACAGCCAGTTTATCGTGTTATAGACAATTAGGTTGGTCATGCATGACTTGCTCTTGGTGAATCCATGTTGACTATTCCTGATCACTTTCCTCTCCTCCAGATGTGTCAAAATGAATTCCTTGAGGACCTATTCCGTGATTCTCATACCTATCCCAGAGATACCCATGGAAG
The DNA here is from genome assembly GCF_052426305.1 of Pelodiscus sinensis. Classification (NCBI taxonomy): domain Eukaryota; kingdom Metazoa; phylum Chordata; order Testudines; family Trionychidae; genus Pelodiscus; species Pelodiscus sinensis. Next base: position 20,122,958 of record NC_143057.1, read on the forward strand.
AACAAGCTTAACTTAAAAATCACAGAGGTCAATAGTATCAATCCTGATGAAACTAGAAAAAATGCAAACATTTCAATGGCTCTCTGGAAATGTCATTAACTATCATACCCTATAAAATAATGATCTTCACTGTCCTGACATTTCTTGTACCTACATATAGGGTTTTTTAAACTAACTTCATAATAATTATGTACTCATTTTTTTAAATGGAAAACTTCTTGCCACAATGTCCTCTGAATGCACCACTTCTATGTCCAGTAGTTTCTCTGAATAAGATATTCCTTAATAAGTAAATTGGTGATGTTTTAAAATTTGCATCTAATCATTATGGTTGTTGCAGCTGTTTGTTGTTAATAAAATGAATCCTGTTGAAATCAATGGGTACTTTATTAGAGTCCAGTCTTGCAAATGCTTACTTGCGTAAGTAGTACTTACTCCCATGAGCAGTCCTGTTGAATATACATAGCTGGTATGTGTAAGGGTTTGCAGCATCAGATTTTTAAAGCAGATCTTATTGCAACCTTTTCTCCAGGGTTCTCACTGTAAGCTGAAATTAATTAAATAGCTAGCATCTGTGACAAAGTCCAAGATGGTGCTCATTTTCTTCTCAAGCATAACTCTTATGGAGATCAGTGGGATTATTTCCTGAAGAATCAAACCTTAAGTGAAGCTACAGCAGTGAGAACAAGATAAATTTGAGCCTGGCAGTTTTCAGACCTAATATACTTTAGACCTCTAAAATTTGCACTTTTACATCAGTGGAATTTACCAGCAGGCATGTTACCAAAAAGACACAGAATTTAGACAATATTGTTGCACTAAAAGCTGCTAGGAATAAATCCAACATTTTTTTTCTAGGTTTAGGGTTTGTTTATTTGTGAATTGGTTGCCCAGAATCCCTTTTTCCTTTTACTGTGTTTTCATGTGGCATGTGTTTCTATTAGCAGTGAGAGTCCTTGACAGGGCAACGGACTTTTATTTATTAATTTTTCTAACCTCTCCGACACCTTTGTATGATTAGAATCTCTTGGCCTCTCAAGGTGTTTGTTCAAAAGCCAAATGCTAACAGTTTTTAAACTATCACTAGAGGCACAAACTGGGCTTCTTTCTTTGAGCAGAAAGAAAAAATATACACTGGCTGACAGAATTCCCTCAAACAGTGCTATTTTAAAGTGGGACATGGGTAGCATAAAGAGTAGTTGGAAGGTCAAGTGTCATAACAAGTCTGTCATCTGTTTGACAGTTGAATACTTTAAAAGAATTATGCATATACTTTAAACAAACTTCTTAATTTGCTCCCCCTCCACCCCTGTATGTACTCTTTCCTTTTAATCTTGCAACATGCCCTAGAAGGCCTTCATTGTAGAGATGCACTAGAAAGCAGGTGGTCTTCCTTATATCTGTCACCATCTGCTCGTTGGAAATCAAAGATGAGTGATTTAAGGCAAATGGGAATGAAATCTACAGGGACACTGTCAGCACTTTTATTTATGTTTTTCTTTAAAAATTTGCTAGGTGAATAAATTGGATCTTTTTATCTGAATAAAATATTTCAGTGCAGTGTTACTTTTCACTTTATATTTTTTCTGCATGCTTTCTCCCTCTTTCTTGTGTATTATACTCCTTTGGTTCCTCTCCTATAGTCTCACCCAACTGATAATGCAAGGTTCGAAAGTCACTGCAGCCTCTTATGTACTAAATCACTTGCTAATGACACTTGGTGTCCATTCAGTGCTAAAATGTTATCACTCAGGAAGATGTTTTCTTCACATCCCTAAGGGCATCTATACCACAAGGGCATTTTGAAATGAGTTATTTTGGAATAGTAACTCCTGAAATAACTATTTCAAAATAACCCTGCAGGAAAACATCAAAATTAGTCTGAGGCTGGCTTTCCAAATGTGGACGTGCTACCTCGATGTGGAACCCCAGGAATCACTCTAGGGAGGAGCTATTTTGAAAGAGCAACCATGGTATACGTCTATCCTACTGCTATTTCGAAATAGCAATTTCTAGATCAGCATAATTCCTCATGAAATGAGAGTTTATTATTTCAAAATAATTTCAAAATAATGGGCTTGTGTGGATGCTCACCTTGTTTTTCTGAAATAATGTGAGTTATTTCAAAATAACACTGTAGTGTAGACATGCCCTGAATGACTCAAATTTCAGCCCTGAAAGTGGCAGTGTAGACACAGCTTTGAGAGCCTCATAAGCCTCTGTTAGCCAGCGATGGATATAGGGCAGGGCAAGCGGGGCAGCTGTCCTGGGCCCTGCGCTCCAATAGGCCCCTGGCCCGGCAGTATACCAGGAATTTCCTGTTGGGCTGTCTGCTGAAGGGCCAGTTGGCAGCTGCTGGAGGAGGAGGGGGATTGTGACGGGGCGCCATAGCCCTGTACTTTAAATTCCCCGACGCCAGCCAGTACGGGCCATGTGGGGCCGAGGGAGCACATGCTGAAATGCCACGCAACAGCTGAGATGGGAGACCCTCAGGCGTGGCATGATGTCACAGCCCAGGACTTTAAAACTGCGTGGCCCAGCGTTGCACCGCTCAGTTCGGCATGTGGTCTGGAGCCTGGGCCGGGGTCGCGGCCGCCCTGCAAACTGAAAGGCAGAAGGTGGATGGCAGAGGAAGGGGCTTGTGCTAAGGGGAGGAAGGCAGGTCAGGAGAAGAAAGGGGAAGGGGAAGACACCAAGGGACAGTGTGGAGGAGAGACAAATGCCAGGGGGCCAAGAGGAGACAATGAGGAAAAAGGCAGGAGGGGAGGTCTCAGTGGGAGGCGGGACAGGGTGATGCTGGGAGAGGAGAGATAAGGGCATTGGGGAGGGAGAGGTGCTGGGAGAAGGCTTGAAAGGAGGGGAGGGCATGAGGAAGGTGGGGATGGAGCAAGGCATATGTGAGGGCACAGGGGCATGAGGGGAATGGGGGCAGAGGGTGGTGAGGGGGTGGGAATCAGGGAAAAAGAGGGCAAAGGGCACGGGGCAGTGAGGGAAGGGGGAGGCACCAGGAGGGTGCAGGGCTAAGGGAAGGTGCAGGTGCCAGGAGATTCTGGGGGTGAAGCAGAAGGGCACACACTTGCAGGGGAGGAACCAGCACCAGAGGAGAGAGGCAGGGCAGGTGTGTAGAGGAAGGTGTTAGGAGAGGAGATGAGGAGGAGTAGCTCACATGATCAGAGTGGGCATAGGGGGGATGCCTTTTTTCTATTTTTACTCCTAAGGGTGGCCCCGCGAAATTGTGCTGCCCTGGGTCCCGCAAAACTCTCCTCCGCCCCTGCTGTTAGTTTTAGCAACAATAATAACATCTAACAGTGCTAAGGCATATGGTTTTCATTCTGGGGCAATGTGTTAATTCCCAGTAGAATTTCCTCTCTTTCCCTGGTCAATTATTATCTCTTAACATAATAGGGTTGACACAGCAAGCTATTGTGCAGTGCATGTCAACAGATGTCAAGCTAAAGAAACCCCTTTCTGCTCCTTGATGCTTTCATTCTTGTCACTGAAGTTTTATCCATCCTTGTTATTGAGCAAAGCTCTATATTTCATAGGAATGTAAGAGGTTGGATGAGAACAGAGCTCTGTCTAAAGCCATGATCTCATATTGAAGTGAGCAGTGATTAATGGAGAAGGTCCCTTTATTTTGCTCATATTGGATGCTTGGATTAGGTTGTCATCAAACTGATACTCCACTGATCATGGTTTGTGACTTGATTTGGATATCTCCTCCAGGCAGTGCCTTTAAAAAAAAAAAGTGCCGGTACTCTAGGGGAAAAGTTGTTGATCTCTTGAGCTCTGACTTGAGGTGCCGGTACTGTGTCTGGAGGTGCCAGTACTGCATACCGAGCAGTACCATCACAAAAAAAGCACTGCCTCCAGGTTCTGCAACTGCTTTGAGCATTAAGCACTATTATCTTCGTCAGCAGCCCCTCAAATGCCTTAAATGTGTTTGGCTTTTTTTGGCATGAACTCAACATATATGATGCTGAAGCACACAGCCCTAGAGGGAACATTGGAATACATTATGTAAGTACAATGCTCCTTGGAGCTGCAGGAAACGTGGCCTGTGTGTCACCTTTGGAGAAGGTGCCATGTCTGCTCCCATCTGTACTAATCCAGTTCTGAAAGGTTCAAAGAAAGAAGTGGTGCAGTTAACCTACCTCCGCTGCAAAAGCTAATGCCATAGTAGCCTAAAGAAGTCCTTGCACGCGGTGAACACGTCTTGCATAGTTATTGACACTTGCAATATGCAACTATTCTGATATGGACATAAGGCAGCAGAGAATCACATTCCCTCTTGGTCATTCATTGCAAGGATCCTCTTTGTGCCAGACCCTTGTATAATAATTTTCATTCTTCCTGCATCTCCTCAGCATGCTTATGCAAGGGCTGGGCACAATGTAGCCCTAAAAAATATTTTATTATAAAAACTTGAAATATTTTGAGATACAAGATATGAACATTGCTATTAGAATGAAACTTTCTACTGTGAAAGTAGCTAGCTCCTAGAAACCAATGTTGACTACACTTGCATGGTAAAATAATCGAGGATGTATAGAGTATAAAATATTTCCAATCCCTCCTTGATATCTTGATTCAACCCCAAATTAATTTTGGTGAAAACATCTAATCAGAACATCTGGATCCACATATACTTTATGTATCCCTCTTGCTTATTCTTGCTTGCAATCCGATGAGGAATATCATTGTATGTTTCTTTGTTGACCTTTTTCAACTAAAAACAAATCCTTCGCATACACCCCAACTAAAAATCTATACAAATAACCATATTACATCATTATTTTGTTCGTTTAACAGGCCCCACGAGGCAATGGGAAAGGGAAAACATTCCCTGCCTTGCTGCAGCCACCAGCGCTGCCATTTTAGCCACAAAATCTATAATCTCAAATGAGGTAAGACACATTTAGGAGGTCCCATAGCAACTGCAGTCTATGAAGTTTCTTTTCAGCCATTTGAAGTATTGGAAATCTCCCAGAAATGTTGTTAGTATACCAGGGATAATCAGTGGGTGCTGCTAGAATTGGTTCAGCCTCTAGCTGTGTTCTTGTAAAGACAAAGGGTATGTCTACACTACAGCACTATTTCAAATTAATGTAATTAGAAATAGTTAATTTGAATTAAGCTAATTCAAAATAACGCTTCTATACACAAAAACTATTTCAAAATAGTGTTTTGCTAGTTCGAAATAGCATGTCCACACTGAGTGCACCCTGAACCGAAGTTAAGGCTGGCCAGAACCAGTGCCAGCAGGGCATCAGGTTAGGACTTAGTGTGTGGGGCTGCTGCCTGAGGCTAACTGAGCTCCGTGCTTAAAGGGCCCCTACCCACACCATGATCAGACAGTTCTCAGAGTTCCCCGCTTGCTTGTCTACCTCGATGAGGGACAGCAAAGCAGTCCTGTCTTGGAGTGCCCTGGGTGTCCACACTCGGGACACCACAGCAGTCGCCGGTGCATCTCGTGGGGTCGTTGCCATCAGCCCAGCTGCACTTGCTGCAGGCTGCCATCTGGGGAGTCCATCGGGGGGCTGTCAGGATCCAGGAGGCCCCGAGGGACAGCGTCCACCCCGAGGAGCCCTCAGAGCTTCCCTGGTCCTCCCCACCAGGGGCTGGTGCCCCATTCCTCCCTCACATCCTTCCACTTACCCCTCCCTAGCCCCCCTTCCTGTTGTCAAATAAAAAACACATATGTTCAAAAATAGAAACTGGGTTTATTGAACAAAACGGGGGGGGGGGGCGATGAACCTCTGGTGAGACTGGGAAAAAGAGGTAGGAGAGGGGAAGAGAGAGGGTGGGAGAGAGGAGGGGAAAACCTGGGAGGAGGGAGCTGGAAGGGGGAAGCAAGGGGAAGGAGGAGGAGTGAAAGCTCAGGGCTCAGGGTTGAGGGTCTCGTTGGACCAACTTGACTTTCGTGCTAACCTACTCCTGGGTTCGCATGTGGCCTTTGGTGGCTAGGCTGGCAGCTATCCTGCCATAGACGGCCGCGTTCCTCCGTCTAGTGTGGAGATCATGGACGTTGGGGGCATTCCCCCCCAACCCTGCGTAAGGTCCATGATCTCCACCCTGGACCAAGAAGGTGCCTACCTTCTTCAGCCCCTGTCAGGCTCCTGGGAGCTGGCAGACTGCTCCTGAGGAGTGGTGGAGGGCTGGGTGCCAGTGGCTTGCTGGCTCATGTTTTGGGGCCACTGGGTCAGGGGCCCAGGTGGCCACTGCTGGCTCTGGGCTGGCAGACTTGGAACTGGCACAGGCACTGTGGCCAGAGTCTATCCCTTTAATGGCTCCGGGGCTGGGGGAGAGGAGAGTAAGTTTTCCTGGTTGTGCCCAGAGTGGCCACCAGGGCTCCCTGGGAAGGGCTGAAGGCCCCCTATTTCGAATTAAGTGTCTACACAGCACTTAATTCAAAATAGCTATTTGATTATTCCTCGTAGAATGATGTTTACCAAATTCAAATTAAGGGCTCCACTATTTCGAATTTAATTCAAAATAGCGGTTTGCATGTATAGACGCTATTAAAGTTAATTCAAAATAAGGGCTGTTATTTCTAATTAACTTTGCAGTGTAGGCATACCCAGAGGGAGTTCACTAACCTCTCCCTTTCAGGGAAATCACTGAATAAAGATACATGCAGCGGAAAAGGTAAAATAGGAGGAGGAGAGAGAAAGAGAGAGCACTTTTCTGAATTTACAAGGCATAGATGGTGTTTGTGTGGCAGCTTGACAAAAATGTTTGTCACTGGGCCGTTTATATATAGGGCTGTGGTATGTTCACTATAACTCTTTTCTTGACATCAGTATACTGTAAATTGGGGGAAAAAATGGAATATGCCAAACAAAAATACAGCGTGGTGGTGTCAAAAATGCCAAATGTCAACCTTTGACTTACATGGTCATATCTTCATTTGTTTAGCACTTCAGTTGATCTGGAGTATCTCTGCTCACTTGCAGTAAAATATGTGTAAATAAATACATGTGCAATCATTTACTTGTGAAAAGTCCATTATTCATCTGTTTGAAAAAGAGATGAGAATGTATTTTCCAAGGTCCACATGTGTGTGTATTTGCAAGCACACATACACATAGTCACAGTCACACACATGCACAAACATCTTTGTTTCAGATGCACTTGTGATTAGTGCTATTCTTTTTCAGTGGATTCTGTTTCTCTGGCATATATATTGTTGTTTCTCCTCCCCCCTCCAGTGACTCTCATTTGGTATCTAACTTTCTTTATAGTCATGAGATATCAAACCATACCAAGGTATATAAAGCTGTTATTGGGTGATGAGACTGAGACATGAATTCCTGCACCTCAGAGTTTGAATTTAAAATTAAACCCTCCTGAGGTAGGAATACACAATTTCATTAAATCCTAAATTACCTGCTCTTCTATCACAAAAATGAGCACCATTTTATCCTCGTATTGCTCCTTAGTTCTTCTTGTAATTCAATTTAAACTCTTTGAGCCTAACTCTCCCCTCACTTACAAGCATGTTTGAGTCTACAAGACGTAGGCCCGAGTGGACCTATAGGCTCTAAAGTTTTACATTGTTTTATTTTTGAATGCTGTTGGTTTTGTGCATAATTCTACATTGGTAAATTCAACTTTCATGCTAACGGCATTGCATTATAGTACTTGTGTTAGGTGAATTTAAAAATATGATTTCATTTTTGTGTAATGCAAATATTTGTAACAAAAAGTAAAAGTGAGCCTTGTACACTCATAGACTTTAAGGTCAGAAGGGACCATTATGATCATCTAGTCTGACCCCCTGCACAGTGCAGGCCACAGAATCTCATCTCCCAGAATAATCCTCTCACCTATATCTCAGATATTGAAGCCTTCAAATACTTTGAAGACCCCAAGATGCAGAGAATCCTCCAGCTGTGATCTGTACCCCATGCTACAGAGGAAGGCGAAAAACCTCCAGGGCCTCTGCCAATCTACCCTGGAGGAAAATTCCTTCCCGACCCCAAATATGGCGATCAGCTAAACCCTGAGCATGTGGGCAAGACTCATCAGCCAGGCACCCAGAAAGTTCTCTATAGTAACTCCTATCATCCCTCCATTGACCTATTTCCCACTGATAATGAATGGTCAATTAGTTACCACATCGTGTTCTGTGTTGTAATTAAAATACAAATATTTTAAAAGGTAGAAAATATCCAAAATATCTAAATAGAAAATCATTTATGTCTGTTCAACAGTTTGATTAATCACACAATTGATTGCAATTAATTTTTTTATTCACTTACTTGATAGCCCCACTAAAAATATTCCTCAGAGCATATCAGTAGCTGTTGCTAGTAGGGATGTCAGTGATTGTATAATTGAATAGTAATGTAATGGCATAAAATATTATCTGTTACACAACTATTTGATAGTCCCCGAGAGCAGGGCTGGCAGCCAGTGCGCTCTGGCCACACTCTCAGGGAGCTCCCTGACAACCTGCTCTACTGCCTCTCTATCAGAGGCAGCAACGTGGGGGGGCAGGCGGGAGCTGGTCTGTGAGGCAAGCCAGTTTAAAAACCAGCTCCCCTCATGGACCAGCTGCCTGCCAGCCTATACTTCTGCTTCTGATACATGCTCTGTGGGATGTGGAGCAGCCTCTGTCCATGGGGAACTCAGATCCCCCCATGGACAGAGGCTGCTTTGGGGCAGCCTCCCCTGTTCTCCCCCTCTATGCTGCTGCCTCAGAGAGTATGTCTAGACTACATGGCTCCGTCGACGGAGCCATGTAAACTATTTTACCCGGCATAGGGAAAGAAGTGGGGATTTAAATAATCATTAAAATAAACATGGCCGTCACGCTGTGCCGATGATCAGCTGATCCGGCACAGCACGGTAGTCTAGACGTGGATCGGTCGGCTGGGGAAGCCTTTCAAGGCATAAGGAGTGGTCGGCAAAGGCTTCCTCAGCCGACCGATCCACATCTAGACTACTGCGCTGTGCCGGATCAGCTGATCGTCGGCCCAGTGCGGCCATGTTTATTTTAATGAAGCGGGGATTATTTAAATCCCCGCTTCTTTGCCTATGCCAGGTAAAATAGTTTACATGGCTCCGTCGACGGAGCCATGTAGTCTAGTCATACCCTAAGAGAGGCAGCAGTGGGGGCGAGGGAGTGTCAGGCAGCACTGTGAAGCTTGTGCTGTGGGGAAATCAGGTTTTAAGCAGGCTCCCCCAACACCGGCTCCTGCCTGCCCCACCCTCACTGCCTCAGTAGGAGGCAGCAAGGGGGGGCAGGTGGGTCAGCAGGAGCCAATATGCACAGTGAGCGGGCTTGAAAGCTGGCTCCCTACACATATTTGCTCCCTTCTGTCCCCCTCTCCCTCTGTGAGGCAGCAGAGTGAGAGTGAGGGAGGAGGCAGATCCTGTGCTCATGGGGAGCCTGCTTAAATCCAACTCTTCGCAGGCCCCGGCTCCCACTCCCCCCTCTTCCTGTCTCTGATACAGAAACAGCATGGGGGATAGAGTGCGTGTAGTGAACAGGATTAACTGAGAAGCCTAGGCTTATCAGTTAATCGTTTATTTGACTATATGCTAACATGCCTAGTTGCTACAAGTGAAGGAATGCAGTCTAGCGATTATAGCACAATCCTGGCATTCAGCTTTGCAAAGGACCTTGAGCAAGTCACTTAATATCTTCTTGCCCTAGCGTGTTTTCTGTTAAATTAAAATAATGGGTATTATTCGCTCCCTGGGGTGTATGTATCAAGGGTGACTCTTCTTCAGTACAAGGTTGTAAAACCATAGTCTCTTTCCAAATAACTAGTCACCAGTTTTAACTACTATGACAAATCAATGCATCTTGAATTGAAAATAAATGAAATTGAAATATTTTTTAAAAAATACAAAAAGGGGAAACTAACGTACATTTTTTCTAATGTACGTTGTCTTTTGACTATTTTGTGTAACCCTCCTCACTTTCATAGTTAATATTACCTGTTGTCTGTTTATATCTCCCCCATGTGATCTCTAAATCAGTTTGTAAATCAGGCCCTTTGTTTATAAAAAAAAAAAAAAGAAAAGAAAAAGTAATCTATTACTCAGCATTGTTTATTATTTTATTATCTCCCGTAGTTAACATTTTAATTTGGTTTTAAATTAAACCAGCTGATCTACCTTTGGCTTTTGAGGATCTATACCAAATCATCCTCTCTTTAAGTCTTTAAAATAGAGAGAACAGAAATAATCCAATCATTTCTTTTCCAAATTTTGCTACTTGACTGACTGATATAATGAATGAACAGTAACCAAAAGATCTAATTGTTTTTCTTTCAGGTAATTCTCATTCAGGCTAACAAAGGCGGCTAATCTTTCTCCTTTGTGATTATTACTAATCTCCAGTTTACCTCAGTGATTTTATCCTCTGTTCCCATGGTGACACCCATTGGAGTATTTAAAAAAAAAAAAGAAAGAAAGAAATGAAACAAAGAAAAAGAAAAAAATCAAACAAAAAATACCCTTATTGTTTTTATAGCATCAGCAAGCTGATGAAATGGATCTATTTCAAATACATTAGCCTGTGTCCACAAATGTGATGATTGGAAATCTCCCAGAAATTTCACTTCCCTTGCTATGAGTTATCCCCAGAGGAAGGATAGCAGGATTGGGCTTCCTGTCTCCAGTGAAAAGTTACCTTTTTGAATGGTAGAACTCACATAGAACACCATCCTGGCACCTCCACTAAAAAAACTTCTGGTTTAACTTTCAGTATCTATTTCTAGTTCATCCATTGTCAGCTTTCTGATCTGTCTGCCACTTGTTATCTTTCAGGCATGCAATGGGGCTGATCCTCTTCCATATGAAATTGAGAGCTGAAACCCTGGCCTCATTGAAATCCATGACCGTAACTTCTATTTAGTTCACTGGGCCAGGATTTCACTGGAGGATTTGAACATTGACTGTAAAAGCAGCAAGATAAAGCCCAGTTTGAGTGTAATTTTCTACTGCATAGCTGAATTCTATTTTATTTTTCATAGTTTTGATTCATAATATGTTTAAGTATTTTTCCCATTTTTATCAATTTAAGTTTTCATTTGCAGAAAATTAAATGGGAAAGGGAGAATATTCCAGACAATTATTTAAGGATAAAAGGCACTGTGACGGACTGGGCCGGGTGTAGGCATGGCTGAGGGCAGGAGCTCAAGGCGAATTGCTCAAAACCAGGGCTACTTACAGCCCTTGACTGGAGACTTTTCCCAAATAGGCCACAAACCAGTCACACAGAACACTTCAGCTGCCAATCTGGCCAGCAGGAAGCCTCAGGAGCAAACCCTTTCAGACACTGCAGCTCTCCCTGTGCCACAATCAGCCCCTGACCTTACACACAGGTGAGAGGTTATAATACCCAGTCTCACCAACTCTAAACAGATCCTCCCAATTCCAAAGAACCAGCCACAGTGCCAGCCTCACAACAGGCAGTCCAGGCCCATTGCTCCCTCCCAGACAGAGAACATTTAAAATACAAGCACGGAGGCCATATTCATAACTCCACATACAAAATGTATACAGGTACATGAGTATCATACATAGAATCAGCAGAGCATAAGCTTCTATTTGACACTTCACATGGCCCAATTTGTTCAGAATTTGGGGCAAACACCACCCATGGGTGCAACAGTGATCTGTATGCTCACTTTAAAATCCAATAATGTGACAGGCACCGAAATTTGAATTTTTTTTTAAAAAAATCAATTAACACAAATTGTGAACATCACATGTAAAAATACAGAAAGTAAATATCCATAAACTTAAACATCATATCTATTTTTACTATTCATTCACTACTCCATTTGCAAGAATCCTAAATCAAAAGTCTGAAATCAGTGGATTTGGGCTCTCGTCAGTTCTCAAATAGTTTTTCATATTGCCAAGCATGAATACAAAGATTAAGGCAAAACTACACAACACACAGGCCCTATTTAAGTCAGTACTGCTGATATTAATAAACACAGTATTTTCCTGATTTCCACCCATATGACAGCACTTTTAATGAGCAATGACAGCCCAGGAATTTAACTGCTAAAATGCATATCAACAGAAGACCAGTATATTGGCTTGCCATTGTGGAGCTTGTTCCCAGTGGAGGCCATGTTCAAAGGATCCCCCACGCAAGCCGTGTGTTAAGCCCCTTGTAAACTCGGGCCGCAAACAAATGGGCCACATGCCGCATGTGGCCCATGAGCCACATGTTGAATAGCCCCGATCTAGACCATCCCTGACAGATGTCTAGCTAACCTGTACTTAAATATCTCCAGAGATGTAGTTTCTACAACCTCCCTAGGCAACTTATTCTAGTGTTTAACCACCCTGACAGGAAGTTTTTTCCTAATATCCAATCTAAACCTCCCTTGCTGCAATTTAAACCCATTGCTTCTTGTCCTATCATCACAGGTTAAGGAGAACAATTTTTCTCCCTCCTCCTTGTGACACTCTTTAAGATACTTGAAAACCGTTATCATGTCCCTTCTCAGTCTTCCCCTTTCCAAACTAAACAAGCCCAATTCTTTCAGTCTTCTCTCATAGCTCATGTTCTTTAGACCTTTACTCATTCTTGTTGCTTTTCTCTGGATCTTCTCCAATTTCTCCAGATCTTTCTTGAAAAGTGGTGCCCGGAACTGGACACAATACTCCAATTGAGACCTAATCAGCGCAGAGTAGAGTGGAAGAATGACTTCTCATGTCTTGTTCATCCTGTCAGCGTGGTTAAACACTGGAATAAGTTGCCTAGGGAGGTTGTGGAATTTCCATCACTGGATATATTTAAGAACAGACATCTATCAAGGATGGTCTAAACGGTGCTTGACCCTGCCATGAGGGCAGGGTGCTGAACTTGATGGTTTCTTGACGTCCTTTCCAATTCTAGTATTCTATGATTCTATGATTCATTCTGGTATGATGGTTTAAAAATGCTAATTTTGTTTTTTTTGCATTAAATATAATTAACCTGCGTAACTCACTGCAGCAAGATATCACTGAGGGCAAGCACATGGTAGCATCCAAAAGAGGATAACAAGAACATCAGCTTACATTAGCTCTGAAATATTTGTGTGCATCTATGCATTTAGAGATAAAAGCCTTGATGCTTCTCATTGATGGGAATTAGGAGGAAACATTTCCTAAGGACAGACTATATGCTACCATTGTCTACACAATGTCTCGATATTGCCTCTAAAGCTTCTGGTCCTGGCCACTCTCAGGGACAGGGGATGAGATGAATCTTGGGTCACATACCATATGGCAATTTTATATATCAAATTATCAACAACCCTCTGAATCTTTGATCATGAGACCACCTTTACTCCATGAATATTCTCAATGATTTTGAATTTGTTACCTAATAAGTGGCTATTTTTCAGGAGTAAAGTTAGAAGAATTTGGCCTTGTACTGATATAATGAAAATAATAATTGTAAATTATGTAACACTTAGCACTGTAAACATGTGTTGTATAATACAAGTAAAAAGTCAAGGTCCCTCTCTTGAGAAGAGTGTGGTCTTGTCAGACAAGCACAACAAACAGGACCACGATCACAATTCATAGATAACTCATTTGTGTGTATATGCTTGCTTGCTTTCACCTGTAAATAACTTTCTTATTTCTTGTTCCTAGTTAATTGATCTTTAGATCATTTTGTATAGGATTGGCTACAGGCATGGTCTTTGACATAAGACTTAAATTACAAACTGATCTGGTACAGATTGAACCTTTCTTGTCTAGCACTATCTGGTCCAGCAACATCCATGGTCCGGCATGATTTTATTTAACCAGATGTCCACTTATGGGACTGAACAAGTTTCCCGTGGTCCCATCAAATGTGGTTACAGCTACCAGACCTGGCTCCCAGTGTTCTGTGCTGTTATTTAGCTCTAATTTACCCATAAATGTCGTCTAAGAGCCCAGGAAGCAGTGGAAGTGTTGGTAATGCTGCTAGACAATATTGACCTTCTGTGGTTTGGCAAATTCTCAAACACCATGGGCGGGAGAGGTGAGGGGCCTGCAAGCAGCTGACAGAGGGATTAATGGGGAGGGTGACCTGGCACCTGCAGCTGGGACCTACCTCCCCACTCTGCACTCACTGGCCAGTGGTGGGGCAAATGGAACCGTGACCCCAGTTCGCTGTGCTCCTCCAGCCTTTTCGCTGAGGGGAGGGAACAGGACTGTCTCCACTCATCCACAGGAAACAGACTCACAGTGCTGGGGGGAGCAAAGCGAGCTGGGGCTGCATTGCTCCGCTTGCCCCACCACTGCCGGTGAGTGCGGGGGAGGAGGTTGAAGGGGGTGGATTCCTGCTGCTGGCACCAGCCCTGGCCCCATTGATCCCCCAGTCCCCATCACTCAGGAGAGGAGGAAGAGTTAGGGTGGGGGCAAAGCAAATGTGGGGAAGAAGCAAGAAGAGAGTGGAGCAGGGGCAGGGCCTGACTCAGAGGGGGATTGTTCTTCCCCAGGCTGAAGCAGGGGTACCATGTAGTCAGCCATCCCCCTTGTTCCCCTTTACCAGTTACCCCTGTACTTTTTAACCTGTCCTTCCCTATTTGGGCTTCCGCTACTTCTTTCTTGTTAATATTGATTGTAATAGCCAGGGCTCGACAAACAATGTAATCTACTTGCCTGTGGCGAGTAGATTACACCCCGGAAGAGCTGGCGCAGAACGATCTGCACATGCGCAGAGTGCAGAACCGCGTGGCTGGCAAGCGGGGCTCGCTGCCGCTTAGCAAGCCCTGGTAATAGCTATTTGGCTTCAATTGTTTTAGTAAAGGCTGAAGCAAAAATAGACATTAAACACCTCAGCTTTCTTGGTGACGTTCCTTATTAATGTTCCTTCCTCGCTAAGTAGAAGGACTTACAGTTACTTCCTCTTTCTCTTGTTCCTAAAGTATATAAAGAACCTTTCCTTATTGCCCTTTGCATCCTTTGCTATGTGAAAACCCTTTTTATGTACTAGCCTTTCTCACTACCTCCCTGGATATTTGGGCTCTTCTTTTATATTGCTCTTCAGTGTTTTGTCCATGTTTCTACTTTTTGCAGGGCTCCATTTTGATTGTCAGAACATTAAAGAACTGATGAAGCCATATTGGCCTTGTATACTATTCCTCCAATCTTTCCTTCATTTCAGGACTGTTTGCAGTTGTGAATTTTATAGTGTCTGTTTGAGAGACTGCTAGCTCTTCTCAATGGCTTTTTCCCTTTGATTTTTTCTCTTGGGTCCTTACCTATCAATTCCCTGAATTCACCAGTGTCTGTTTTATTAAAGTCTATTGTATTTATTCTGCTACTCTCACTCCTTGCTATTCTTAGACTGATGAAGTCTCTCGTTTCATAATCACTTTAAAACATGTGAGGGAAACCTAAACCCGGGGGCCAGATGTGGCCTCTGGCTTGCCTTCATCTGGTCCCTGAGGCTTGGGAAGCCCACGCTGCACTTCATCCGCCCATTCCCGCCGCCATCTCAGCTTGGGCCTGGAGCATACAAAATCTACCAGCCTGCCCCTCACTAGGTTCTGGTGTGTGAGGGGAATGTGAGGAGTGCCTTTCTCCTTTTCAGTTGAGGGCCACATCTTTGAGGGTTTGTTTTTTCTTTTTTGCTTCTCACCTGATTTTTTTTTCTTTCTTGATTTTTGGGTCCCAGAGTCTTGGGACCCTTGTATTCCAGAAAGAGCTCTTCACTATCCTCTTGTTCCTCTTCCAATGTCTCTTGCTCTTTATTCTTATGGTGGTTATAGGGGGAGCTTCAAAATCCAATGCCTGTTTGGATTTGGTAGTGATGTATCTGGTCAAACTTCCTGTCTACCTCCCCCTAGAAATAGACAGGTTTTATTTCTATGGCCAAACTGTTTCCTGTCTTCCCTAGCTTTAATGCAAGCTCCCCTGAGCTGTTTGTTCAACCACCAGTTGATTTAAGAATCAAACCTCTTGTAGCTCATTTCCATTAAGATGAAATATATAATTAAACTGACTTGTTTTCATTAGTATTTATTGGAAATAATTAGCTATGTATAGGAGACTCATTAGAAGGACACTCCTTGTCTATCAAAAGGTTGCTTACCAGGTTCCTCGAGTTAGAATTGTTCTCAGGACCTCCCCAAAAATGTATCAATTTTCTAAGACAATAATTACCATATAGAATCATAGAATTAGAAGGAACCTCGAGAGGTCATCAAGTGCAGTCCCCTGCATTCATAGCAGGACCAAGCAGCGTAGACAACTATCATGACACAGAACTTTACATATTTTTATATAGGAAAATTCAGGCACCAGAAGACTCCAGATATCTTATGAGTTAATTGGCTGTTCATCATGGAATTTCATGAGAGAAGCTCACGATGATCTAATAAGCTTGTCAGCAAAAGCTGCAAGTAGAGCATTGTTAGATGGTAGAGTCCTGCCATATTAGTTAGCTGTGAAATAACTTAATGCCTTAAGCCCCAAATTCATGATCTATACCTGCTACAGCAACTTGAAACTACAGGAAGCGGGGAACTAGGCAAGTCTTTAATTTTTCTTCCTCTGGCACCTCTGATGATATACCAATTCTCTCTCTCACCACATCAGATTCTCAGATAATTGAATCCTCCAATTGTGGGCTTCAGATCATATGGCTGGCTTTAAGTTACAAACATAATCTTTGAGGACACAAAAGAACATCATTTTTACTGTTCAACAAGAATAGATGAAAGTCACATCATAAAAGCAAATGTTTTCATCTCACCACCAACACAGATCAAGCACGTGGAATATGCATTCTCAGACATGAAGTAAATGGAAAGGGGATTTTCATTCTGCCTGAAAACTTAAAGCAATTAGTGTAAACTAGCTCTTAAATAAAACAATCTCACTAAAGTATGTGATTTATAAAGTATGATATTTTATAACATAGGTATATATACATACAAAAAAATAGAATTCAGGAAATACTTTTTTGGCTCTATTTTTTAAAAATCTAACCCATGCAAGCCTGTTGTATTAGGCCAGCGGGTCAGTTTTATGCTGAAATATTTTTCTTACCAAAACAAATTCTCATATAAGAAAAAAATCTGGGAAGCTAAGAAAAAAGGTACCTACAGCATCAATCAATAATTAAAACATTTCAAAGCATAGGGGTTCAAAACTAGATGAAATAAAAAAGGCCAAAGACCTAGATCTATTTTGTGCAGACTCCTTGACACCCATGGAATGAAGGCAGAGCCCCTGACTTCAAAGGGAACAGAAGATTGCTCTGAATGTGAGTTTACATGTTGTCAATGTAGATTAATAGCTGAGATAAGTGTTGAGTGCAGTGAGAAACCATTTTTTTGTAACATCTCATTCACAACAGCTTTGCCTGTTATTTATCTATTACCTTGGAAACCCAGATGTATATTCCATAGCTGTGGGGAAATGGCCCTTTTCAATATTGTTTCATTGGGAAACTTGTGATACAGATTTTTAAAAGTACTCCTAAAATACAGGAACATAATCAGTTTTCCTTATGGTATCCTTTTTTCTAATAAATGTCCAAACATAGTAGCTCCACCAGGTAGCAATTACAGATGTAAAATCCTGTTCCATTGGTTAATTGGTTAAATGTTAATTTAACCAGTTAACCTATTAAACAGGTGGGAAGATGGGGGGACTGCTCCAGCTCAGCTGGGCTGGAACGTCCTCCCCCACCCCTCACTGCAGCTGGGCTGGAGCTGCCCTGTCATGGTAACTGTAATTGGTGACCCTCACCCATTAAGGGTGAGACAGGTTAACCAGTTAACTGATTAACCATTAACATCTCTAGCAGCAACAGTAAGTTTATTAATGTAGATAAGGCTTTAGGTAGTCACTAATATTTAAACCGCTGTTTCATTGAGATTTGCTCACTGGAAAGAAGTATGCTCAATTAGATGGGGGGGAGGGTGTATTAGCCTGGGACTCTGGACATGGAGTTTCAGTTCCCTGCTCCTGGGTAATCTTAGGGAAGTCACTTAGTCTCTGTATCACAAGTCATTTAGTTCCCCTTCTGTAAGATAAGGATAATAGAATTTTCCTATCAAACAGGGTTGTTGTGCTCACTACTCAGCTAATGTGTGTGATAGAAACACCTTATTTAGAGAGACAGTAGCTCTAAATGACATGGAGTCTGACTTTCATAGTGCTAAGTGCTTACAAATCCAGCTGAAGTTAGACACATGTGCATGATCAGTAGGTCTAGAAAATCAAGCTCAAAGTGGTTAAAATATTGATGGTCCAAGATGCCTTCTCTACACAGAGGCTACGTCTACACTGGCACCCTTTTCCAGAAATGCTTAAAACGGAACAGTTTTCCGTTATAAGTATTTCCGGAAAAAGCGCGTCTACATTGGCAGGATGCTTTTCTGGAAAAGCACTTTTTCCGGAAACGCGTCCGTGGCCAATGTAGACGCGCTTTTCCACAAAAAAGCCCCAATCGTCATTTTCGCGATCAGGGCTTTTTTGCGGAAAAGACTACTGTGCTGTCTATACTGGCCCTTTTCCGGAACAGTTTTTCCGGAAAAGGATTTCTGCCCGAACGGGAGCAGCATAGTTTTTCCGGAAAAACCATGACGATTTTACATTAGATCGTCATTGCTTTTCCGGAAAAGCAAGCAGCCAGCGTAGACAGCTGGCAAGTTATTCCAGAAAAGCAGCTGCTTTTCCGGAATAAGTGGCCAGTGTAGACGCAGCCAGAAAGTGTGTCTTGACCAGCAGTGGGAAATAATTTTTGATGGGGGCCAGTCCAAGATTTTGGTGGCTCAAGCTGATGTACCAGAGCTAGCTTTAATTTCACTGGTGCAGGTCCAAGAACAGTGAAGCTAGGGCTGCACCAGCCCCCACAGAACCCTGGGCATTACTCATGGAGTTAGCTTGTGCTATCATTCCTTCACTAGTACCAGTGCCAGACTTGGCAGGGTAAGGTTAACTAAAGTACATGCTTATGCAGCCAGAGCTGCAGTGGTACCCTATGACTGCAACCTAGACAAACACTGATACTCCCATTATTGCCACCACGAGTGAGAATCTTTTCAGGAAAAAAAGGCTAGGATGGGCAAGAATGGGTAGATCCTCATACACAGAGGTTTGTGGTGAACTCTCTTGAGGTGCCATGTGCTTTTTGTCAGTTCCCACTTACTTAAGATCAGATGCCTATGGCCATATACACAGCTGCCTGCACTGCAGTCAAGTCAGTGAAGTCTCAGAAACTGATAATATGGCCTTTGTCACAGCATAAACCAAGACAAGGAATTCTGCTTTAGAATAGAGAAGGTCGCACAGTAATAACAGGAGACTGACTGTGCCTTCGCTGCCCTTTTTCTGTAGCCGTCTTACATCCTTTTCCTTCACAAAAGAGGATGGATTATACAGAACTCATTCTTACAAGTGGGCACCCCAAATTTTCAATAATTATTAAGGCAAATACACCTTCAGGCTCATAAATGCCTTGATTTATTCACTACATTCTTATTTGGTTATCTTTGGATGTCCTGCTAAAGTGCCCATGTTTTACATTTGATCCAAGATTCCCAGAATAAGGTTGGTTCATTCAGTTTTCCCAACTTTTTCCATCAAATGTATTCGGTTATCAGCATATATCCTACCACACAGAGCCCTCCTGGGAAAGGAGCCATTTTGGCATACCATTAACAACAGCACACCCATATTCACAAACCACCGGTTGCCAATACAGGCAGTCCCCGGGTTACGTACAAGATAGGGACTGTAGGTTTGTTCTTAAGTTGAATCTGTATGTAAGTCGGAACTGGCGTCCAGATTCAGCCGCTGCTGAAACTGACCGCCAGTTCTGACTTACATACAGAATCAACTTAAGAACCCCAGGCGTCCCCAAGTCAGCTGCTGCTGAAACTGATCAGCAGCTCATTCCAGGAAGCCGGGGCAGAGCAACTCTGCCTCGGGCTTCCTGTAGTCAGCGCTGGTCAGTTTCAGCAGAAGCTGACTTGGGGACGCCTGGGGCAGAGCAGCTGGGGTGCTGCTGGGTTGCTCCAGTAGCGCCGCTCCTCAGCGCTACTGGACCAACCCAACAGCACCCCATCGTCTCTGTCCCAGGCGTCCTGATTCAGCCGCTGCTGAAACTGACCAGCAGCGGCTGAATCAGGATGCCTGGGGCAGAGCAGCTGGGGTGCTGCCGGGTTGGTCCAATAGCGCCTAGAGCGGGGCTGCGGGACCAACCGGCAGTGCCCCAGCTGCTCTGCCACAAGCGTCTGGAGAAAAGCCTAGTCTGCTGGGAGGGGGGGGGGCGTACTAGCTGCGTCCCCCACCCCAGCAGACCAGGAAGACACGGGCGGCGGACCGAGGCGCACCACGGTCCCGCCACCTGGTCCTCCGCGGCTTTGCTCCCTGTCTCCCTGGTGTGCCAGGGAGACGGGGAGCAAAGCCTCTGAGGACACCAGCAGCGGGACAGCCGCGGGGCGTCTGGGCTGTCCCGCTGCCGGCTTCCTCGAGGCTTTGCAAAGCCTCTGCAGACCAGGGAGACACGGAGAAAGCCCCGGAGTACACGGGCAGGAGGACCGCGAGGTCCCGCAGTCCGTGTCCTCTGGGGGAGCCCCATTCGTAACTGCGGATCTGACGTAAGTGGGATCCGCGTAAATCGGGGACTGCCTGTACAAGAAAACAAGAGACGCGCCTAAGCCATAAATCCAGCTCCAGACCTTGAATCACCCCAAATTTGAGAGTATTTTGATTTCAAATTTTAATTTGACCCCAGTGACAACTGGAACATTTGTAAAATGTGGATCTAAAACAAGAATCAGTTTATGAACTCCTCTCAAAGTTTGGAAAGCAGGAAGGAGGGTCAGTGACGTGTGGTGGATCATCTTTAGAGAAAGCTAGTGCTCTTTTGTGCAACAGCAAAGCCCTCTTCACCTTATCCCTTTGCCTCTGAAGTCACTGAACATATAGTTTAAAAACATGGAAAAGACCTGTTGTAGAGTGAATAAGAACAAAAAGTGCAGTTAAAATTCCAATGCAAACGACCTCTCGGTTGCAGAAAAACCTGGGGGAGCTGAAAAATAGCCAAGAGTTATGAGAAAAGAGTGAGGGACTCCGACTCCAGCACAGAGCCTGTTGTGGAGGCGTATTATTTTAGTGCTAATTGACCCTTCCTGCACTTGCCACAGCAACCTCAGCATTTGTTACATTTATGTTAAAGAACTTCGCTGGCAGTGGCCACTGCTTCCAGTTTTTGCTGAGAAGCAGCCCTTTCCCCTGACTGATTCATCTGGGGTTTATAAAGGGCATATTCTCTTTTGAGTGAATGTGTTTCTACAATGTGATTAACTGCTGCAGTTTCATTCGGGGCATTCCAGGTGAACTCACCAGCATGTGGCAGAAAAGTGAGTTGGCAGCTGAGAAGCAGTATTTGGTATTAACATCAGGAGCGTCACTGCTAGTGCTGGATTCGTTCAGTAAATTGTCCAGGCATTGTGTGCTGGTTCCACTTGCGTGGAATGACACAGGGGACAAGTTGTTAGGGCTGCCCTGGTTTGCCACATGAGTGAACTTTTTAATATGACTTCAAGGGTGAGATTCACTATGACTTCTGAAACCAAACCTCAGTGTGGTAACAGTTTGTGAAATACATTGTGGGATCAATGGCTCACTCATTTCACGAAAAAACCTGTGGTCTTGTGTACGTAGAAAAGGTATATTAGTATAGCTAAAGCAATACAACCCCACTCCTCAAAAATGTGGTCACAGTTATATCATTGTAAACAAGCTTATATTGGTGTAGCTTAGTTCTATGCAGGACAGGGAACAATTGCACCTGTAGAAATCAACAAGTGCTAGCAGGTCATTGTTGATGGGGTTTATAATAATAACATTCATTATTTATTAATCAAAAGCACTGAATACAGCTTTACTTCCTTCACTGAAATGTTCAGTATTGTTTTGCCTGCCTTACATTGGAAAAAAGGACAGCATGAAAATGTTCCACTCTTGAGGGAGAGAGGGGATTTATTTTATTATTTTTTGTTTTGTTCTTCACTTTCTGATTAGGAACGGTTTTACATCACACTAGTGAAAAACTTTTCCAATATTCACCTGCCTTGAATTGAATGCATTTTATAAATTCTTTCAGAACTGTATTGAAAAACAGCCTTTATATTTTGAGCTCCGTAGCTTCTTTAAGCTTCTGGGCTCCTGCTGCAGTGCTATTTAGTACGATTTTTAGCAGTTCTCATCCATAAACCACAGAGTGATTCCTGTATCCGCCAATAAGCCCTATATTTTTGGTGCAGTCTTAAAACAGAGAAAGCACACCGGAGCTTAAATAGAAGTTATGTTAAGGTTCTAACAGAAGCTCAAAATTCCTAGCAAGTGGTCTTTCCAAAGGTCTGCACAATGTTATGTAAGCAGTACATGAAGGAAACTTTATGTGCAAATCTTGTACTGACCACTCTGCACTTTCAATTTTAAATCCAGAGCAGCTGAGTGTCCTTGCTTTTGTGGGTGTATCTTGGCCCTTGAACATTGATATCACACACAGTATAAAAACAGAGGTGTATTGTTTATTTAGATACCTCAGCTGATTGAGTCTGGTCCTTCTCACCAGGAATAAAAAAGCCCCCAAAAGACCAACATCATTTCACTGTTCTTTGATGCTTGTCTTGAGTATGTCACTCTTTTTTTTAAAACCAGCTCTAATATCTCTTCCTATTCAGCCCCCGTCATCCCTCCCTTGTCTAATCCTTAGTCAAGCATAACATGGCCAGCTGGTTATAGCCCTGCAGCAAACAATGGTGCCAGACTCTGCCTAATGATGTTCTGCCAGTGCCTGCCATGATTCCTTGTGTCTGCTTAGTTGGAAGTTGCAGCCCTTCCTCCTACCCATATTTAACTGTTGTATTTAGAAAGGATTAAAATCTGTGAATTGGTATAAAAAAAGTCATTGTAGGTCAACATTGTCTCTTTGAAAAAGCCTGTGTCTGCTTCCCAGACTGACCGTCTGGGACACTATATGGCACTAAATCAACCACAAGGACAAAAAGGCAAAACAGGGAAAAACAGTTAAATTAGAAAAGGGAGATCTTTTCCAGCAGCTGATTTCCAGGGACCTTCAGCTATCAGAAAAAGTGGTGGGAGTGGGTGGGCAGTGGGAAAACTCTTAAATGTGAATTAATCTTTCTTTCTTTCTTTCTTTGTCAACCCAATGACCATAATATAAAGAAAAAATGTGATTTATAAAAAAAATTGAATTCCAATGAGCGGAATAGCTATTCCACATTTCTTGATACATTTCTACCAATGCTAGATATGTAAGCGGAACAACATCATTCGCTGAGATTTCAGGTATAGTGTATGAGATAGGTGTGAGCTCCCTGGCAAGACTGACGATTTGGTCAAGTGGGACCCTCAGATGTCAGAATATGTGAAAGTCTGTGTTCTGCAAAAGACGGTTAGCGATGTAATTATATCATATTGTGATAATGAAATCATTTCTAAAGTTAAATCGTTTTATATCTGAAGGACTGG
Organism: Pelodiscus sinensis; assembly: GCF_052426305.1. NCBI lineage: Eukaryota > Metazoa > Chordata > Testudines > Trionychidae > Pelodiscus > Pelodiscus sinensis. The sequence goes on from NC_143057.1 coordinate 20,146,442, forward strand.
GGTGGTTGGTACCCATTAATTTTAAAGGGTTTATCAGAAGAGTTCATTGAGCCATTGGCATATTTAAGAAAACTTGGAATGTTAGGGAAGTTTCAGAGGACTGGGAAAAAGCTGAATGCTCCAATATTTAAGAGTGAATGAGATGCTGTCAGTAACTATAGGCCAGTTAGGTTTACATTGATCCTGGACACTATTATGTAAATAGTTCAATCAATAAAGAATTAAAGGTTAGTAACTAAATTAATGCCAATAAACATGGCCTTATGGAAAATGGGTCTTGTCCAAGAAACTCAATGTCAGTTTTTGATAGATTCCATGCTTGATTGACAAAGGTTGTCATAGTATTCAGACATCTTTGAAGAATATTCATCACAAATTTCAAAATCAATACAGCATATTAAATAGATTAAGAAGTGGTAGATCACGAAAACTAATTGTAAATGGCAAAACATTATTCAGAGAAGTTTCTATTGGGGACACACAGGGATCTGTTCTTGGCCCAAAGTTTATCAGTATCTTTCTAAATGACGTGAAAGAAAATACAACATCAGTTCAGGTACCGTTTTCAGATGACACAAATTGGTGAGTGATAAATATTGGTAGATCAGTTCTCTAGAGTGATGTGGACCATCCTGCAAACTGGTCTCCCTTGAACATCATGTATTTCCATAATACAGCTATGCATGAAGCCATGCATCCAGGAACAAAAAAGGTTGGTCATACTTACAGGAGGGGAGACTGTATTTTGGACAACAGTGCATGAAAGGGAGTTAGATATCATGGTAGATAAATAAATGAGGAGGAGCTTCTAATCAGTGCAATGTGATGGCTAAGAGGAAAGCAGGATTCTTGGGTGTATAAGCAGGGAAATATCAAGTAAAAGCAAGGAGGTGGCTGGCAACTGGTGTGTCTGCACTGATTTGAATCTCAAATGTAGACTATTGTGATGCTTGAAACTGCAGTAAGCTCACCAGTTGCAAATCACAACTTTCTGTGTCTGTATTTGGGATTTACTCTGATGTTGCTGTACTGGTTGCTAGACACTAATGACTAAATAGGGAACTAATCCTAAATATAGATAGGAACTTAGTTTGAGTTTGTGAAAAGCTAATACAAACCAATGGATTTTTCCTGCAAGATGGTTCAATTCAGAAAGGAAAAAAAGTTCTCCTAGTGACAAAGTGGCTTATTAGAAATAAAAGAAATACTGAATAGCTGGCTTCTTAATAGTGCATACCCTTTACATGTTGCATGTATACCTAACTGCACCCACTCAGTAATGCCCCACTCAGCTTGGCCCGATCATGGGAGATGTAGTGCAATCTGGAAAGAAGCCCAGACCGTACAATGGGGACCTACAGGAGGTGCACAACAGCTCCCATGAGGCACTATGGCAATTTGGGTAAATAGAATTTAATGCTGAACTAACTCAAAACAAAATGGTTTGGTTCAGTTCAACAAAGCTGAATCTTTTGATTTGGGTGAAACCAACCTGAAACAAAATATTTAGCTTAGATTTTTCTGACAAAAAATTATCAGCAGAAATAAAATTTTTGCAGGAAAAATTTCCATTTTGTAGAAATGGCATTTTATTTTGCCAAATCATTGCTATGGAAAATGCATGACCAGTTCAACTATATATGTTCGCATTACAGTCTGTTTCTCCTCTTCTCCGTTTCCATTATTTTCATTGCTTCTTTGCATTTGTTTTTCATTCTGCTTCCTTCCTGTTCTGTTTCACCCTAGTTTTTCCATTGGATTTTTTACTCTTTCCCTTTTTTTTTTTTAAAGGTTTCTCCGAAGAGGCACAGGAACTCGATAATTTTCAAATCTGAGTAAATCTTTCAATTCATGATGTGCAAGAGACACTTTAATACAGTGTTGGCATAAGTAGCATGCCTGCAGGGGGTTGAAACAGAAACATCTTCCTGTAAATAATTATGTTAATGACACAAAGGAACCTGTAAGCCTTGTATTTCTGTTTGGGAGTGTACAGTGGTGATGCATAGAGCTGGCTAGAGAATCTAAAAATGGCCTGAGGGAAGGAGGAAGGCAGCTTTAAATAGAGAAACTGATCTGCTTCCAAAGTTCAGTCAGAGAAGAGACATCTCTGTTCATCCGTGTTTATATATGTATACCACACAAGAACTCCTTTGATTGTGGAGGGGCCAGTCAAATCATGTTAAGTAAGCTCATCTGCTGGAAAGTTGCCATGTAGAAAAATGTTTCACTTTTGCACCTGGATAAGTCTGTTAAATCAGTGTTCTTCACACTTGTATGGAACAAAGAAATTGTTTACCACTTTCTCAGGTGTGAGGCAGAATATGCCCAATCATGAGGTCCTTTCAGCATTCTTACTCCATTTTTACTCAGGCAAACTCCAACTGAAGTCAATTTGATCAGTTCTTATCAGTGGGAATTTGCCTTAAGCTAGAATGTAATAAACACAGAGTAAGAGCTTCAGAATTTGGCCCACTGCATTTAACATTTCATTGTGGTTTCTAATCTCTAATTATATGGAAAATTCCAAGGGGGCTTGAATCTCTCATCGGGTGATTTAATGAACTTTCCTAAAATCAACCATTGTATTTATCTATCTTGAGCACTCAAGAATAAGACTATTTTGTCTCAACTTTTGTTAGTTTAGGAGTCTTCTGTGACTTTCACTTTATTTCATCTCATTTTCCCTGCCTCAGCAATCTGAGAACAGAAGAACTTCAGTGCCATATGGATGGCACAGATGCTAAATTATTCTGTCTGTTTGCAAAATCAACTAATCTTACATTCCTTGACTATCCCGAAAATGATCGTCTTACAAATAGGGTGGTTCATTTTTTACCTAGGTAAAAATTAAAAATTACTCTATTATCATATTAAACTAGATGTTATTGGCCAAGCAGAAGAAGGCTGGCTTGAAGACACTTCAAAAAAACAACTAACATTTGAATACTGATTTTTGGTTTTTTTTTTATCATGTCATTGTTCAGGAAGCAGTATTATATAATACATAGACCATAGGAGTAGGGATTTGTTCTATTCCTCCTTTCTTGGGTAGCCTGAGGTAAGCCAGTTAACTTTGCTATGCTTCAGTTTACATATTGCTAAAATAATAATAATGTTTTATTATTGTGTAAAGTGCTTTGAGATACTCAGGTGAAAAGTGCTATGTAAGTGCAGTATTATTATTAATTGTTTTGCACTAATATTCAAAAGCAGTTTTTCTGCAAACCGTGCTACTGAGTAGGTGGAATACAGTGTGATGTAGTGAGTAGGGAAGGCCGCTCACTGACCCCGGAAGAGGAAGAATCCCTCTCTGAACTCAGGTGGGCTGAGATGGAACCTGCCCCTTTAAGTCCACAAAGGCCTAGGGGTGTAGGACAGGAAGTATAAAAGCTCAGCCCAGAAACTCAGCAGGGAGGCTGCCCCACTCCACTGAGCTCTCCGGCCTAAGCCCTGGAGACCTGGCCAAGGCGGACAATTGGCCCAGTCTACCTGGTCTCGTCTCCAAAGAGGAGATTGTCTGGACCTCGTCCCCACCTGTGGAGCACCCGGACCCTGTGGACCTGAGGCTGATGAGGAGTCAGATACCAGTGGAAGGGGAGTCCGGAAGTGGCCCAGGGAAAGCAGATGTTGGGCAGGTAGACCTAATAACTGTAACTAGGGTCAGCATGCTTCTGATTGGATTCTCCACTGACCCCAATGGCCACTGCTAGGGCCCTGGACCAGGACGTGGTGGAGTAGGGATGGTCTGTGTCCCCACTGCCACCCCACGTACTGGGTGGTCATCTCCCCCTCTCCATTTGTGCCAAACTACTGTTTGTTTGCCTGCCCCACTCTGAACCAGGGCCTGGGCTAAACTGACTTTGAGAACTGTTTGTTTGCCTGCCCCGCCCTCTGGCCCCCTGGTCTTAAAGGGGCCTCCGGACTAGTAAGTATAGGCTTGAGCACCAGTCAGGGGCACAGGACTAAGCGAGACCTCTTACAATTGATAATTCTTTATATACCTAATGTTTGGCTGTTTAATTCCATCCAGATGAATACTCAAAAGTTTAGATGCTTGCTTTCTTCTTCATGAATGCAAAGCACGCCTGGACATTTCATGGGAGTGTTTTTATGAGGTTTGGTTGAGAATTTGGCTGAAAGTTCAGGACAATTCTTATTTGATCTGAATTGTCTGCCACAGTTCTAGAATTACTTGTGTTTAATTCTGACAATTTAAAAAAAATTTACTTAGACTATTATATTGGACCAGTGTCCAAAACCTGAAGATTTTCCCAAATCTTCCAAATTCATTTGCATATCCAAAGATCTCGTCACTGAAGAACCAATATAAACTTTGCTTTTCTTCCTATTGCATTCTTATCCATTCATATCTCTGATTTTCCTAGGTTGAGTTTCAAGCAGTCAAATCTTATCTAAACACTGTCAAGTCATAATTTTTCATTTTAAGCATGAGAGTAGTTCTACTGAGTTGATTATAAATAATATGTACATTGTTTTCAATAGGAACTACTTACATTCTTGACATTAAGCACATACTGAAGTACTTGGCTAAATGTTATAGAGATCTGTGTTATCGCCATGGACTCCTAGGGTTAGAAGGGTCATTTAGTCTCACCCCCCTGCCAAGATGCAGGAGTAGTTGTGTGATTTCTCTAAACCATTCAAGACAGATGCCTTTCTTGCTGAATACCTCTTCGCTCACTCTTTTAACTGACAATATGCATAGTGAGTAGATTGTATTAAGAAACTGAAGCTGGAGAAACACCAGATGAAAGGCCACTTGGTGCATGTAACCAAGAACTATCTGAGGGGGTGTTCATCCACACCAGTCCTGCAGGGTGCACACTAGGTTAGCAGGGCTACTTACAAGCCCAGGCTGCAGGTGGAGGTGACCTAGGGGTCAATAATGTATAACTAAAGATTAAGCTCAGCTGGGCAGGAACAATCAGAGCTTCTATAAAGCTAAGAAGCTGAGAAGAGAAGGTGGCTGCCAGCAGAGCCACCCCTAAGGGGTTGCAAGGCTGGGGGCAACCTCCTTTTCTGCCCCCACTGCACTCTGCCTCTTCCTGTCCCCATTGCACCTCTTCCTCAAAGTGCCCTCCCCCAAATGATGTGATCTGGGGGATTATTGGGGACTTGGTGCGGGGCAGCAGCAGGGTTGGGCTCCCTGCACTCTGCAATGGTAGGAGATGCAATAAGTAGAGCAATGAAGCAGCCCGCTTTGTTCCACCACCCGTTTCTTAGATTGGTCACTCTACTTCATCATGGAAGCAGAGCAACCTGGCCCCATCCTGCTCTGCTCCACTCCACTAAGCTCTGAAGCACTCCAAGGATGCAGAGGAGGATGGGGATAGGTCACTCTGTCTCCTGACAGTGGGGTGAAACAGGGCAACGTGGCTGGGACACGGTGGTGGGGCAGAGCTGAGCAAGCTGTTGCATTGCTCTGGGTCCTGCAGGTCCTGCCACTGCAGTGAGTGTGGGTAGGCCTGACCCTGCTGCCAGCATGAGCCCTCCCTCCAGGTAATCCACCAGTTTGCCCTAGGCCCCATAGGTTAACCTCAATATGGGGGCTGTCAGTCAACAGGGCAGTTGGGTTGGCTGGCTGTGATACAGGCCCTTTAAGGGTTAAAACCCAGCCCTGGGAGAAGGTGGAGAGAGTGGAGCCTGAAGCTGAGGCAGATACAGCCAATTAGGGCCCAGCTGAGGCTGTTTAAATAAGGACTCCTGGAGGGAAGGAGAACACACACTCTAGCTGTGGAGCAGGAGGGATCTGACTGACAGGGAAGCTAGAGGTGTTCTGAGACTGACCAGTGCTGGGAAAAAGCAGGCGGAGCTCTGGTCTGACTTCACTCCTAGGCTACAGGGCCTGAGGCAAGGCCTGAGGGTACTAGGGCTGTAGGCCGAGCAGTGCTGGGGAAAGGCAGGCAGAGTTGGGGAGCTCTAGCCTGACCTAACTTCCAGGCTGCAAGGCTTAAGGGGGACAGGGAAACAACCCAGGATAGGAAAAAGCAGCAGGTTCACACCCCCTTGCCAATGATGAGTGGCCATTTCAGACTGCAGTTTGCCCTGGGAGAGAGGCTAGATGATGACTGGCAGTGGCTCACTGAGGCAAGGTGGGCATAGAGGGATTGGGAGTCCCCTGAGAGGGGAGGACCCTAGAATGCAGGGGCATTGACTGGAGTTACTCCTGTAACATTGACATAGTTAGAGGAGTGTCTTGATTCTGACACATGCATTCTAGTTTGCGAAAGAATGTCATTTGAGATCTTCAGAGGAAGCTGGGTCACACTGGGCATTAAAATTGTAGTTAAATGTGTGTACAAATACTGTGTAAGGAGTTACGTATATTGACTAAAATTATGTTCTTCAATTTGGTATCAAGCCATGAGTTACCCACAGAGGTGAATAAACAGGTTTTCTGCTAGCCAAGAAATGCTTATTCTTTCATCTCTCTGTCCTATTTAAATTATAGGGATGTTAAAATGTGTTTAATTAGTTACAGGGTGGCAGTTGAATCCCCAGGAGCAGGTGTGTTCTGGCAGCCTGCGTGTAACCATGAACGTTAACCCATGAGCCCAGGCTCCTTGGTTAAGCATGTACACGGTTACACTTTCACATCCCTTGTAAATTAAGCATTGGAAACTACCACAATGGATGCCCATGTACATAGAAAATTAAAGAGAGGGCAGCAACCCACCAGAAAAAAAAAAACAACAGTAGGGATTATACTGTCTCTGAGCATGGACAGTGAACTTTGGGAATATAAGTAGAAGGCAAGGAATTCATTCCTATCATTCTGCATCTGTCTGAAATACTTCAAAGGACATTTGGTGGGTGAGAGTCGTCTTTAGATAAGAGGTTAACCGAATAGCTAAATCCCAAGAAGACATGCTATGATTTTTGTTTTATATGTAACCACTAGAAGATTAATCTAGTGTTGCTTGGGTCCTTAACTCAATTAATGTTTGAGTTTTTTATTTTTTAATAAAAAAAAATGTATATGCTTCATTTGAGTCATTGCTCTGGGGAGGGGTTGGGGCTGAGAGGTTCAGTATGCAGGCTGATCTTGGGAGAGAGGACTGTCCTACCCCTCTGAAGCAGCTTTCACCCAGGTAAGAAGCACCTCTCCATGGCTGCAGCGGGCACAGCTGGGGGAGGGGTGCATGTCACCCGGCTAGAGAAGGTTCAGGTTCATTTGCCCCCCACCAGCCAGAGCGTGGAATGCAGCAAACTGTACTTGAACTTGCTTCTTGATGAAGGGAAACAGCCAGCAGTGTTCCCGTACTAATCACGGTAGGGGAGCTTCAACCACTCTCACCCTCTCTAATGGGCACCTGTGGGTGGGAGGCTCAGACAGGGGTTGTGCCCCCAGTCAGCTCCTTTCACCTTCCTGCTGATTCTGTCTCTTTTCTGTATGGTTTACGAGAAAGAATTCCATTCCAAGCACATTCCATTTTCTTGGCACAACCAAACCCTCATCTTGCCTTATCTAAAAATATGAGGAAGCGGCATACCAAATTTGGTGGTCCTAGGAGACTTTCTTGGATGGACAGACACAGAGACAAAGAAACTCATTCAAATATATAGTAAATTTGTTTGCAGTATTTTTACTCACTGTCACTTGATTCTTGGGAAGGAGAATTTTTCATAGTAAATGTACCCTTGTTTTCATACTGAATATATTGAAGAGCTGAGATATTAAGCTAGGTGTTGAACTTGTTTTGAATTGTAGAAGCTGTTGTGTACTCTAGTCCCAGGGATATTTCTGTGAATGGTCAGTGAATAAGGAGCTGGATGTTTCAGAGGACTCTGGACCTGGGCTACAGCTATTGTTAACCTGCAATTAAGAGCTTGCATAGCCTGGAGGAGAATGTCATTCACTGAGGCACAAGCAAAGCTCCCTCCTGCTGGACTCAGTGTGTTAACAAGTTGAGTCTCCCTCCTAGGCACTCCAAGAACCATTACAGTTGGGGCAGAAAATCACTTGCTTGATGTTAATGTGTGGGTTCTTTCAGAAGAAAGAATGTGTCTGCTTTTACAACTGGAAGTAGGTGAGACAACAGAACATCCACACTTTGAAGACAGCTGACAAATCAAAAATACACAGGCTCCTGATTTTCAGCTTTCACCAGAAACTCTTTCACCACAGTTTGGCTTCCAACCAAACTGATGGGGGTCAAAAAGAGCTAAGATCTCCTGATATTGCTGGATTTGCCTCAGACTATCTTCCCCACAATCATCTTCAGAAAAGGAAAAGTCAGGATAGAGCAATAACCAGAAACATGGCAGTACCAAGTCACTGTTTCTTGAGTAAGAATTTAAAAATAATTTATTTCAGAGGGGACTGCCTCTTGAAAATCAGCTCTGCAAATGACCCTAGCAGCTCTTCATTGGTTTTCATTAGCTAAGATGGGGGGCACAGTTCTAACTCACAGGTTGAAGCTGTATATCTCCAGAACCTCACTCAATGACATTAGTTTAAACTTAAGCAGGGAAAATTCTGTATCTATTCCCTCTAGGCACAGCTGAGCTACCACTGAGACAGTCAGCTCGGTCTAGATTGGAGTTATTTTTTAGCAGTAAAATAATTTGAAAATTCTCCACAGTGAGAAATACTGAACTCCATTCCAGAAGCAAAAAATGGTGATGAGTCAAGTGGTATGCAATCCATAATCGCACCGCTGATTAGCATTTTGCAAATGCTATGGTGAAGGTAAAGAAGCGTTTATATTCACAATGCGCTATTCAGAGTTTCCTTACACTGTGATTGGTTGGTCAGATATAGATGGCTATGTATGGTGCATAAACAATCTTCCCTCCTATTTCTATTGCTGTAGCTCATCTGAACACAAAGGTAGCTGTTTCATTATTTTAGGTATATACAGTGTGACAGTCTTACCAGCAATTCCTGACTGGCTAGAATTAAAAAGACTAGTAAGAAACAAATATTGATTAAATCTAAGGGGTCACTGCAGAAGGTCATGTCACTGGTTGACATTTTACTATGTATATGATATACACATAGATGTAACAAATGGTTAGGAGTTGTCCTTGTTTTCCCTCTTGCGAAATTTGCGTGCGCATGTGTGCACAGACACATTTTGACTTCTTTTCACATCTCCATCAAGTGATTTACAGAATTTTGACTGTGAGGGCTCATATTTAGAGTATCATCACTTAAATTACAATTCTACTTGAGTATACTTTGTTTCTAGAGCAGGACATGTTACTGTGAGGTTCTTTGACTGACCTACAAGTTGTTAGTTCCCTCACTGAAAGGAATCCACTAACATTAGGCTGCTAGACCAGCCATGATAGCCTGGCATTTTAGAAATACACAGATTGTCATCCAGCCCTATCTCTTTAAGGTTGTTCATTAAGTTAATTTTCAGATACTTTCAATGCAAATTGTTTGTAAAATCTCCTCTCCTTTCCCTCTTCCACTTTTTACAGTTCAATTTACAAAAATTAACAAAACATGTGTTTTCCTAATCTTTGTAATGAAACTCTTAAAAAAAAAAAAAGAGTGCTTGTATAGTTCAGGAGATTGGTAATAGGCTTTAGAGACTTTCATTTATAGGTTGCTGGTTTGAATACGCTTTGCAAGATGGTTAACAATTTGATGCCTCCAAAATTATCTATGTGAAAGAAGTTTGGTCTCAGTCCACATCCCAGTGTATCAATAGCCTAATCAAAAAAAAAATAACCACAAAAATAGCTAATTGGCACCTCTGCGGGCAATTTCAGCAGCGTGAACAATGATTAAATAAGCCTGGGCAGGCTTAATCTGCAGATCCAGGTTGAGAGACATTAAAAGTCGTAGATTGGTATTATTTCTGTTTGCACCTGTTCTATAGCTATAGAGAAAATGTCAGTCTCTGGAGATATAAATTCAACATAGTTTACAAAGGCAAAATTCATTTAAAACACTGTATAGTGAGATGGGAAGGGGGAGATAATTCCATTTTCTTGTCTGATTTCCATTATAAGCTATGTCTACACTGAGATTATTTCAAAATAACTTCCAAAATAACATGGCCGAACTACAAGTCCCCATTGAAATAGCGCAGATTTATCTCAAAATAGTGTGTCCATGCTGATTGGAGCCTGAATCGCATTTAAAGGCCCTTGGAAGCACTCTGGGGAGGACATTAGGAGAGCAGTCACTTCTTGTAGCTGCTTCCTGAGGCTAGCTGAGACTCATGCTTAAAGGGGCTCCTCTCCACTGCCGCGTCTCACACGCCTCTTCTCCATTGCCCACTCTGTCAAGGGACCGCAAACTCACCCCGTGTGCCCTTTCAGATGCCACAGCACTTCCAACATGGAGCTGGAGCTGCTGCAAAGCAGTGCTGTCAAGGCTGTTCCCCACTCTGGCACGACGAATGCAGAAGTGGGAGCCCACAAGAGCACTCCAAAACCTTGCCTCTACAGGCTCTGATACAAAAACTCCCCCCCCCCCCCCACCACCAATCTCAATACTTGGATTTTGGGAATTCCACTGTTATTACCCAAGTAATTCCAAGAAGACCAGGGAAGAGATCACTTGGGAAACCTCCTCCCTAAGGTAAAACTCTCCCTCCTTCCCCAACCTCTGTTTTACTTGGAGTTGGGATCAACAGAGGGGATTGACAGACAACAATGGACTCAGCCCTTATAACTAGGCACTGCATCAAAGCACAAAACAATCAACCAATTAGAAAAAAGAAACAAACTTTTATTATCAAAACAAAACTACAATTGCAAGCATAGTAAAGTGGCAAGATGGAAAGAGCCATCAATTAATCTAGGTACTCGGGGGGGGGGGGGGCAGGAGGGATCCCGAGGCTAACACCTTTGGTTACAAAAGAGAAAAAACACAATTAACAGCTCAGACATTGTTTCCAAATACAGAAAATAACAAATCCTGATGGACTATCTAAACTTTGCCCTACTTACACATTGTAAGAAGTCCATTCTTGGAGAGAGAAGTGACTCCCATCTCCCTCAGTCTTGGAAGAAAACTGCTCTAAATCTCAAAACACAGAAGAGAGAGATAAAACCCCTCTTTTCCTGTTTGAAATTCCTACCTGCATTGTCATTGGCTGAGCACCCGATACCTGGCTAGGTACAGGAGGCATTAGTCACCCCTTAGTCACCAGGTGCTGGTCAGCACTCCTGATTATGTCAAGTGCCAGGCTCTTTGACCTCTTGCCATGCTTCACGGTGCAGTTCATGCAGGCTGCCCATGAGGTGCTGCAGGAGCATGATGACCAGCTCAGAAAGATGGACCTCCTCACCCAGGCCCAGGCACTCCTCCTGCACCATGTTCCCTTCCATCCTCCCCTGCACACCCTGATACTCTGCTTCTGGTGGCAGGAGACCAGTTCATACTATTGGGACCGCATTGTCCTGTAGCCATGAGCCGACCAGCAGTGACTCCAGCCTTGGGTACCATGGGACACTTCAGCTGCCTGGGAGGTCCCACCGCCATATGTTTGTTGGCCCCAGCACCTCCTGGGGAGGCTAGGAGGAGAAGCCATGGGGGCAGCGGTGGGTGTGGGTGCTAGGAGTTGTGGGGGGTGGATGCTAGGAGCAAGGGTTGGAGGACTACTTGATAGCCATGACCAGGCATTCCGTGGTGGTGTGACCGAGGAGTGCATGGCCTTGTGCTAGCAGAACAGCTGCTCCCAGATTGTCTGCCTCAGCTTCCAGTCAGCCCAGTGCTTCTGGCACTCCTCTTCAAAGTTCCTGTTCAGGTAACGGAGACACTCAAGGTTTTCCACAACCTTTTCCATAGGTCACCTGCACCCATGGCTCTTGTGGGGGAGGGAGGATGGTACAGGAGGTGGTGGATGTACCATGCTCACAGCTGGCCCAACTGTGAAGAAAAGTGACAAGGGCAATCATCGCAGAAGACACTGCTCATGAAGCCTAGCCCTAATCTCTGTGCTGACACTGAAGTTCTTGTTTCAAATGATGGTGATGTGCTTTGAGCAAGGCCCACTGTTGCCTAGACAGCAGGCACTTTCCTTCAGAGGTATGGACATCCCAGGGGAGCCTTGCTATTCCACAAGGCCTGGGGACAAGCAGGCATGGGAAGGTGCCGGCCAGGAGCCTGCGGGTGGGAAGGGGGGAACTGTGTGGCGTGGCTTCCTTCCGTGTCCTGCACAGGCCGGGTCCAGCAGTGGCAGCATCCCACAGAGAGAGAACGTCTATTCCTGCCCGCTGAAGGAGGTGGGGAGCGTGTTGGGGGAGATGTTTGTGAGCAGCAGAAGCTACTTTCTTGGGAGAGTGCTACTGGGGTCATCTCCTCCCCTGGCAGGTTCTCATCGGTGTTCACTGCATTGTCATGCTTGACTGTGAGCGGATGCTGCCCAAGAGTGCGGGTATGAGCCTGTGCTATGTGCAGTGCACCTGTGTGTTTCCAAGACCCCAGCCTCCTTAGTGGTGACTTGTTGTGGGAAGGTGTCTCACCATGGAGTCTGGCATGAGGCAGGTCTATGCAGGTACCTTGGGAGAAGCATCGAGGGGTTCCTGTGTGAGAGCATCATGAGGCTGAATGCTCTGGCCTGGTGCTCCACTTGTATCCACGTGCATAGGCTGTTGTGTGAGTCCCAGACCGTGGAGGCCGAGTGAAGAGAGCTCAGCCCCTTTCAGCCTGCCACCTGCCCCTGTGTGTGTATAGGGAAAGTGATGGAACTCACCTGCAGTGCCTTTCCCAGCTTCATCTGAGTCCTGGGAGACATCCTGGGATAGAGGGACCGGCTCCCAGCAGATGATGAGCTAATGGCTGATGGGCATGGTGTCCTGACTGGCCTGCTCCTCCGCATCTTCCTTTCTTCCTTGATGATCGTCATCAGCCTCCCAATCATGTGGAGGCTGATGATGGGCGTGTCTTGGCCGGACTTAGTGACCGTGGGGGGTGGGGGGAGGAAAGGTGACTGACTTCCCTCCCAGGATGGTATCTTGTTGCATGTAGTAGCAGCAAGTGTGTGTTGCTGCCTCATTGCAGGGACTTTGTTCCCTGGCATTAGTGTAGGCCTAACGCAGTTATTTAATTTTCATGTGCACCAGGTCCAGCTGTGCCCATTCTGGGCCAGGCTGGTGGCCATCCGGCTCTAGACATCAGCATTTCAGTGTCTGGTGTGGATATCCTGGATGTTGATCTTCTCGCCACAGACCTCAATGAGATCCAAGATCTCTACACCAGTCCAGGCTGGTGCCCTCTTTTACCCTGGCCCGGGGCTTTAGAGGTGGCTGCTGGTGTACTTGCAGCCGGGAGGGCTCAGAGGGAGCACTGGGGTGGCTCATGGCTGCATTGAAGGGTGCTTCTGTATGACACAGGGCGGGCAGGGCTGCTGTGGTGCCACATGTCCTTTCCCTTCTGCCTGCAGCTTTAAACACTGCGGGAGAAGGGGCACATTAGAGTTGTCAAGGGTTGGCCAGAGTGGCCACAAGGGTAGCTGTGAGAGGCCTCTGGAGGGCAATTATTTCAAAATAACAGGAGCTGAGTATCCACACTAACGCTATTTCAAAATAACAATTTTGAAATAGGCGTTATTCCTCATCCGAAGCAGAGGTTATTATTTTTAAATAATTTCGAAATAATGGGCTTGCTGCGGGGATGCTTGCCTTGCTATTTCAGAATAAGGGGAGTAATTTCAAAATAACTCCCCAGTGTACACGTGCCCAGAGAGCCTTCATCTGAACGCTTTATTCATACAAAATCCTTAAAGAAGTCTATGAGTGTTTCATATGAGTAACATGTGGACAAATAAACTAAGAAGAATCATTAGATTGATCATGGAATTATTTTAATGCATTTTCCAGGAATTTTTGTGGCACATTGTTTGTAAAATGTTTTCCCATTATGCACTTCTGTTTTTGTTCAACATCCTTATTAATGACTTGGATGAGGGGATGGATTGCACCCTCAGCAAGTTTGGAGATAACACTAAGCTAAGAGGAGAGGTAGATACTTTGTAAGGTAGGGATAGGGCCCGGAGTGACCTGGACATATTAGAAAGATTGGGCCAAAAGAAATCTGATGAGGTTCAACAAGGACAAGTGCAGAGTCCTATACTTGGGATGTAAGAATTCCAAGCACTGCTATAGGCTGGGGACCAACTGGCTAAGCAGCAGCTTGGCAGAAAAAGACCTGGGGATTACAATGGATGAAAAACTGGATATGAGTCAACAGTGTAGCCTTCCAGCCAAGAAGGCTAACAGCTTATCATGATGCATCAGGAGGAGCATTGTCAGCAGATCTAGAGATGTGATTATTCCCCTTTATTTGGCTCTGGTGAGGCAACATCGGGAGTATTGCAGCCAATTTTGGGCCCCCCATTACAGAAAGGATGTGGATGCATTGGAGAGGGTCCAGCGGAGGACAACCAAAATGATTAGGGGGCTGGAGTGCATGACCTACGAGGAGAGACTGAGGGATTTTGGCTTATTTAGTCTGCAGAAGAGTGAAGGGGGATTTGATAGCAACCTTCAACTACCTGAAGGGCCTGAGAGGCTATTCTTAGTGGTGACAGATGACAGAACGAGGAGCAGTGGTCTCAAGTTGCAGTGGGGGAGGTCTAGGTTGGATATTAGGAAAAACTATTTCACTAGGAGGGTGGTGAGGCACTGCAATGGGAGGTGGTAGAATCTCCATCCTTAGAGATTTTTAAGTTCCGGCTTGACAAAGCTCTGGCTTGGATGATTTTGTTGGGGCTGTTCCTGCTTTGGGCAGAGGGTTGGACTCGATGACCTCCTGAGGTCTGTTCCAGCCCTGTGATTCTATGATTCTGTGATTGGCAAAAATAGAAATCATGCCATATTAGTTATTTTGAAGGACACATTTTTATCTTGGGATAACAAAGATCAGCAGGTATGACATGCAAGTATTAAAGAGAAGGGATTAATGGTCTGATACTAGCCTGGAACTTCGGAGAGCTGGGGTCAACTTACTGTTTTGCCCACATAGTTCCTGTGTGACTTTGGACAAGTCACTTATTCTCATTGGCCTCAGTTGTACATTGGAAAAATGGGATAACAGTACATCCCTATCTCAGAAAGTGATATTGCAAGGATAAATTCGTTAAAGAATTCTGAGGTCTTCAGATGCTATGACAAGGGGAGTCATATAAGTACTTAAACCAGATAGGATAAAGGATATTAACACAAATCAATAAATGCAAAATTTAAGTACAAAAAAATGAAGTATTAAGAAACTGTTGCTATAAGTTTGGACTTTGTAATTTTCAACACATGTTCATCTCTCCCGCTGAAGTCAATGGAAATTCAAAAATTCAGCACTTCACAGCTGAGCACTATACAGAATCAGCCCTGTAAATAAAAACAAAAGCAATGACAATATTCTCATAAGGGATCAAATCATAGATACCATTGCCTATGTTCTACCAGCTCTTAGGATAAAGAGAAGATCAGAATCAAGGATAGTCTGTTTGGCACCTTTCAAAGCATTACATTCTGGCAAGATAAAATACCTATGTATGTGCAGGCAGGGGGAACCCATTCTTATAATATTAATGGGTGAAATAGGTCAGAGTGAAGGGTATAGAAAGAGATCGTCTCATTGAATTCCTTTATGTTAAAATCTCAGGAAAGTAGAGAGTATGTTAGTGAAGCAGAATGGAAGCCACAGTGATTGCCATGGCAGCTGTTCTTATGTAAGATGATGAAGTAGTGTCATCTGCTGGTAAAACTAGGGAATGTTTTCTTGGGCATTTTACTGTATGTTAACTATCTAGAAACAATAAGAATCTAGGACCATTCTTACTGCTGATTATCTGAACTATGACACACACACACACACCAAGCTCAATGAAATTTGCATGGATATGTGGGAAAAGGTGACTCAGCTTTATTAATTATTTTTAAATCTAAACTGTTGTCAAAAGAGTTGAACAAAAAGCTCCTTCAATAAAAGACACATGTCCTAATGCAAGGAGAATAGCAATTTATATAACCATATATATCTAGGAAGCCAAGTTATTGCTAATTGTTTGAGTTTGTCTTTTTTGCTAACTCTCATGTTTGTGATTGTCCAATACCATTTATTGGTTTGCAACATTCCTAATATCTAAGGCCCCCAGAAGCAGAACACTTGAGTAGGCCCAATGATTTCAATAATATAATACAAAGAATATCTATTAAATGACTCTTTCATCATCAAATATTTTATTCACAAATATATTTAGCAATTATTCAGCCAGTTCTGCTACTGTACTAGATTCTGCTTGGTTTTCATTCCATGCCATATGGAACTAGTGAAAGGTTTGGCCAGGAAAATTTGGATCTGGGCTTCAATCTGTTTCAAAGTATAAATATGTTCAGATCCAATGTTTGGGCCCAGGTCAATGTCTGGTTGGGACATTTTTGTTTTGCATATTTTTTGTCTGAAACCATGAATTGCCCTTGCATGTTTCTTTTTTAGGTTCATATTTGCTAGATGGTTCATAAACATAGGCCACCCAGCATGAGTTTCTAGTTTGTTAGAAAAATCCAGAATCAGGCAATGCTGTTCTTGTGTGCTTTTTTTGGCAAAACTTTCTCATTTTATTAATTTATCTTAATATTGGCTGTCATGTAATTATGAATAGTAATTGTATGGTTTTCTGTAAGAAGTCATCAAAATCAAGTTTTTGAAAGTGTAGCTGTAGAATATCTGTGTTTACTTGTAGAAGATAAAATGCATACAACTCATTAAAAATATAACGCTATGGCTTAATGCCATTTCTGATAACACCCTTTACAAAATTCACAGGTAATCACACTTTATGAAAACAAATTAGTTCCTCTCTGCTCTATGACTCGTGGACCTAAACATTCGGAAAATGGAGCAACAACTGTTCTAACCATCTCAGTCCTTGAATGCAGGCCTGCCAATGGGGGGTAGGGAGGACAAATGGGGCAGATGCCCTGAAGCCTGGTGATTTAAAAGGGCTTGGGGCTTCTGTCTGCCACCACCGCTATAGTAGCAAGGGCAGCGGCTGGAGCCCCCGACCCCTTTAAATCACATCTAGAGCCCCATGTTGGGTGCAGCTGAAGGGCTGGCATGAGGGAGGCTAGCTCCCAGCTCCACCCTTTCTGCCCAGAGTCTTTTCCCCAGGACCTAGCAAAGTCTGCAGGCCACCCTGTTTAAATATCTTAGGCTGTGCAGCCTTTGAATGGTGGCTGTTTGTAACATTTGTACTAAAGAAATTGTTAGTACTGCTGTTCATGCTGAATCATTATGATGATCCTAAAACATACAAGACTTTCATCAGGTATTTATTACAAAAAATCGCCAATGTCTTCTGGTGGTCTTGCTCCAAAATCAGAGATAGTAGGTCTAAATGTATCTCAGCATTTGAACTGGTGTAGCTTATTTGTTGAAACGCCCTTAGACTTGTCTCCACTTATAAGTGTAACCCTTCTGCCAGGTAGTGCTGGCAGCAGCCGGGGCCAGGTTCAGTATCTAGGGGTTTCTTTTCATCTATCTCTCACAGAACCGTCTTGAGCCCCCGCTCAGTAGCCTGAGAAATTCACACACCCCTGGGTGCTTCTAAGAGGCAATGCTTCTCCACTCACAAGCACAGAGTCTGAGTGTAGAGAGGAAACTTTTAATGAAAGAGGGAGAGAGAAGTCACATGGCACTAGCTTGGGAAAATATCACAACCAGAGTTCATAACCTCTCATGAGTAACTGTCCCAGCTCAAATGGATTGAGCAATGTCCTATGCCCCTCAGGCTCACTAGTCCAACAATGTAAGGGTCCCATTCACCTACCCAAACTTTCTCCATACCCCACTTCAAGTGCCCCACTTACAGTGCTGTCCAGTCAATGTGGACTCAGATATATCACCCTGATGACTCCACTCATTGGGCTGAGGCAATGCCACCTTTGTGCTGCTCCTGTGGTCCTCTTGCTCCTGCCAGCCACCTGCTGCTTCTCCTGCCAGCCACCTGCCACTTGTCCTGCTGGCCTCCAGCTGGTCGCTTCCACCAGCTGCCTGCCTATTCCTGCCAGACACCCCGCTGGCTGCTGCACCTACCAGCTGCCTGCCAGTCATGATGGGCTTGGCTCTAGGCCAAATTAGTAACTTCAGCGCTTAGTGATTTCAGCTCTTAGCCACCCCCTAGGCTGGCCAAAAGATCCCAGCTTCTACTGGAATAACGAAGAGACTCCTTATGGAGTCTGCTTTAGGTCTATTCTTAGAATGGGGGTGGGGAGAGGGAGGAGGGGAAGGAGAAGACAGGTTGAATCAGTCTTACAGCTCATGCCTGGTGGACATGTAGCTAGCTGGCTGGCTCAAGCCCCTTCCCCTCAACTCAGTCCACTCAAATCTGGAAGGGGTAGGCTTGTTCATCTGAGACCCTTTACAATGACAGTGTCTCTCCTGCAAGCTCTGGTGTCATATTTTACAGTTTCTACATTTAGGGGTAGCATGGTTGGTGATCCCACAACAGCCCAGATTAGTTACAATACACCACATTCCATTCCAACAATTGACCATCCATCAGGCCTATAGCACTGGCTGAACTGGATTTACATAACCACCCCCCGGATTCCTTCCCCATTCCAGCATGAGCTGTATTTACAAATCAAAAGTTAATTATCTTGCAGAGCTAAACAATTGAGTGAGCATAACCATACCCATGGCTGCTTTCCCATTTCAGCTGGCTGCATTGCAAGCAGTTGTTCAGACCTTGCTTACATCAGCTTGGAACTTGAATGCCCTAACACATTGGCTATGTCTACACTGGTGGGTTCTTGTGCAAGAACCTGCAGAGCATCCACACTGCCTGCTCTCTCTTGCTCAAGAAGATTCACAGTACGGCGTCAGAAGACAGGACTTCTTGTGCAAGAACTATGCTCTTTTCTAACAAGGGTAAGCCCTCTTGCACAAGAGCTCTTGTGCAAGAGGGCAGTGTGGACGCGTGATAAGGGCTTCTTACACAAGAAAGCTCTATGGCTAAAATAGCCATCATAGCTTTCTTGTGCAAGAGTGTGTCCACGCTGCCATGGATGCTCTTGCGGAAAAGCACATGGCACTGTGGACATGTTCTTGCGCACGAGTTCTTGCACAAGAACACTTGCGCAAGATGTTCTTGTGCAAGAACCCGCCAGTGTATACCTAGCCATTGTGTCTGAATTGGGGCCCTGGAATCTAGGGGAGTCAAAATTGGTGTCATTCACATGAGGAGGCGTAGGAAAAGAGAGAGAGATACAAAAAGAAACAAATGGCAATGTTTTAAATAAATGTATGTTAAAGTAATTCACCAAGTTGGATTTAATCTTATTACTCACATTGTCTCTTAAAATATATCTCTACTGGAATCCTAAGTTCAGATTCCAATGAATGCTGTTGCAAATTAGTTCACAATGCAAAAAGGACTCTACTAAAATTACAATGCTACAATTCCACTAGCATTAAACCTCCAGGCCAGTGTTAATGCCTGTGGCTACGTCTACACTGGCGGCTTTTTGCGCAAGAACTCTTTTGTGGAAGAGTTCTTGTGCAAAAAATCTTCCACAAGAGAGCGTCTACACTGCTATGTCCTTTTGCACAAGAGATGTGGTTTTGTGCAAGAGCATCCACGGCAGTGTAGATGCTCTCTTGCGCAAGAAAGCTCTGATGGCCATTTTAACCATAGGGGCTTCTTGCTCAAGAAATTCATGTTGCCTGTGTACACTGCCTTCCTGTGGAAGAGCTCTTGCACAAGAGGGCTTATTCCTCATGCGGAAAAGCGTCCATGCCAATCTAGACGCGCTTTTCCAGAAAAAAGCCCCGATCGCCATTTTCGCGATTGGGGCTTTTTTGCAGAAACAAATCTGAGTTGTCTACACTGGCCCTTTTGCGCAAAAGGACTTTTGCCTGAACGGGAGCAGCATAGTATTTCCGCAAGAACACTGGCAATCTTACATGAGATCGTCAGTGCTTTTGCGGAAATTCAAGCGGCCAGTGTAGACAGCTAGCAAATTTTTCCGGAAAAGTGGCTGATTTTCCGGAAAAACTGGCCAGTATAGACACAGCCATAGTGTTTTAGAAAGACCTCAGTTGACTGTATTTTTCAGGTTTTTCCTGTGACATTGGAAAGATAAATTATTAAGTGAAAAGCCATAGATGTTTTAGATAGATGAATTTAACACCACAAGAGCAAGCTATGGACAGTTAAAGTAATCTTACATTATATATATAAAAAAAAGATGGACAATATTACATAAATAAAACCTGTCCAGCTTAATAAACACTACATTCAGGCATTTTTCTAGCAAATAATCAATTCAATGGTTTTCATTATAGCAGAATAAACTTAGCGTCATAGCAGAATAAACTGTGTAAAATTGCTTGTGAAATTATATTCATTGTACATTTTCCAGCTATTTTTTAACACAAAGACTCAGTATGCAATATTCAGAGGAGATGAGAAAGGGGAGTGGGAGACAGTGTAATTTTGACGTCAAAAAATGGGTATGTATCCAAAGAAGACTGAGTTGGTGTAATTTACTGGCTAAAGGAAGTAGAAGAAAAGGGTAAATTACATTAGGTTAGACTCCTAAGAGTCAACTCTGAATATGGTCCCTGTATTTAACATGTAACTAGTTTAGCACTTAGAATAGCCACAGGAACTAGGAAATGGTTCATTTTCAAAGAGGCGCTCCTGTTGTTGGAATATCTTTGTATTATTATTCTAGAGGAGAAAGGGTCCTTTCATCTTTCCTGTGAAAGCAAATATATTTTGTCACCTATTCAGTGAAATTGCAAGCAAAATTGTTCTGCTCTGGCACCGCAATTTACTGTCATGTTTGCTTGTTTTTGACAACTATTTGCGCTACTGAACATAGTTTACTTCTGGTGGTATACTGATTCAACTGGGCTGGAAGCGCATAATTTTTCTTATCAAAATATTTCACATATATAAAACCATTAGAAAGAAAACACATTCAACACTATAAGACTGAAAAGTTTGGCCTCTTGTGACTCCTTCAAAACTGATATGAACATAGATCCTGAGCTTATACATGTAAATGTGTATGTGCAAAATTTTATTGAAAGTTAGATTTAATGAACTTAACTCGGTGTCATATTTAATTAGAAAAAAGTGAAGAATGTTCCTATGTTTTGTCCAGCTATGTATTTGTAATTAGAGCATGTATCATACTCAACTGATATACTTATATGTAAAAGATTTATTTTATTCTCTCTAATACTGGTGCAGTACATGAAGGTTTTTTATAAATATAGAAATTTAGGGTCATATTCAAAACCAGTCTCCAAATG
Source organism: Pelodiscus sinensis (assembly GCF_052426305.1). Taxonomy (NCBI): domain Eukaryota; kingdom Metazoa; phylum Chordata; order Testudines; family Trionychidae; genus Pelodiscus; species Pelodiscus sinensis. The sequence goes on from NC_143057.1 coordinate 20,167,701, forward strand.
TGTATGCATATAGAAAATGCAGGTTGAATCCTCTCCAAAATTGTGCTCCTTCTAATAAGTCTCATTAAAGCTATTCATGATGAAGCAATTTTAAAATGCCAATGACTAGGGATGCCAGTTATTCACTAACATTTGGAAACTAAAAGCTTCCTACTCCATATCCCATCAGTGGGCTAGATCCCTGACTCTGTCCAGGTGTGATAGCTGCTATCTTGGCCAGGGTTAAAAGCATGAGTTTCTACAGCTTGAGCTAAAGACTCTCTCATGGAAGGAAAAAGAAAAAACAGACTCTCATCCTTTGTGGATTGGCACAGAAGGGACGTCTGTAACATCCACTCTGTAGTAAGCTACATAATGCCTGATGGAGAGGGATAAATGGTGCACTTCACATGTCTTCTTTCCTAGAGTTAGTTGGGGTTATGATTAGCCCTGAATACAAATTATGGTAGCCCAACTTCCATGCTCTGTTCTGGCTGCTGCAGATCACTGGAGTGCTGCAAAAGACTGGACACGACCATGTGTTGGGCCTGGGTGAAGCTGTGCTGGTGTTGCAGAGCTGACACAGCCATCTGTAGCCCACTTGCAGATTACCCAACTGGAGCAGAATCATCTACATCTTTAGCAGCACAAAAGTGGCTTATAAAACACAGCAAAGTGATCAAGAGTATGTAGATCAAACCAAGAGTATGCAGATCATTACTGAAAAAGCTGCTATGTTCTTATATATTTTGCAAATGTGGTATAACAATGGATGAGGTATTCATACATAAGGACATGCTTCTGCTCTCAAGGAAGATAGTAAGGTCATGTCTACACTAAGGAATTATTTCAAATTTACTAAATTCAGTTTCTGGGCACCTGATTTTACAAATTTGAAGTTCCATGCCCTCACTACAGGGAAGATTCTAATGTAGTCCGAGGCAGGCTCCATTAATGTGGGTGCACTACCTCAAACTTAGAGCCTCAGGAAGCACGCTGGAGAGCTGTAGGAGAAGCCAATTAGTTTGAACTAGCAGCACCAGAGCATCTACACTAACGTTACTTAGGACTTACAAGTTCGGAAATAGCATTATTCCTCATGAAAAGCAGGACTACAGCATTCCAATTCCATGGTGCCTTGTTCTGGAATAACAGGCTTGGTAGTATGGATGCATTGCTTACAAAATCAGCCTTGGAGGGCTATTTCCGACTAAGGTCCTAGTGTAGACGAAGCCATGCATGTGTTTTGTATTAGCCAGTTTCATACAAAAGGCACAGAATATAGATCACCACAGTGTATTCAGCATAACAGCTGGGCTAGATCCTAAATGCTCCTGGGCATATAGAAGTGTAGGAGGTGTAAAGTAGAGGTGATTCAAACTGCACTCTCTGGTCCTCACTGTGCATCCAGCTCTCCTTGTAGCTGGCTCCAAGTAGCTGTAAGTATGTGTAGCCCCTCCTGTTAATTGGCCCAGTATAAGATAATTCACCATAGGGGAAGCCTTGTGACTTTTTTACACAACTCTGGAGACGAGGACTGAAGCTCCTTTGTGTGTTGTGTATTCTGCGTTGTGCATGTGCACCTCAGACCAGACCCACTCAGACAAACCACCAGGAAGAGGCTTTATTCTGTAAAGAACACAGAACAGGATTACACTTCAGCAGCCTCTCTTCTCTGCCTGCAGCCTATGTGCTCCCAGGTCAGTCCCTGCTGAGACCCTACTGGGAGAGCAGAGGGTACATGTACAACACAACCCCCATTACAAACATGTTCTAACGCCCACAGTAACTAAATAACTAAACAATCAAATCCATGTTGTCCCTTAGGGCATGTCTAAACTACATCCCTCTTTCAAAAGAGGAATGTAAATTAGGCAGGTCGAAAATACAAATGAAGCAGGGATTTAAATATCCTGCACTTAATTTGCATAATCACGTCACAGCGTTCTTTTGAAAAAGGGTGTTTCGAAAGTGAAACCACCATCTAGATGCAGTTCTTTCGGGGAAAAAAAACTCCTTTTTCGAAAGATCTTGTACTCTGCCATCTAGACGGCGGTTTCACTTTCTAAATACTCTTTTTCGAAAGAACGCTGTGATGCGATTATGCAAATGAAGCATGGGATATTTAAATCCCTGCTTCATTTGCACTTTCGATCTGCCTAATTTACATCCCTCTTTTGAAAGAGGGATGTAGTTTAGACATGCTCGTAGTGTCACTTAAATGACTTTCAGGGTGCCCTATGAGCCCTTTTTGGTCCTATCTGTAAAGAACAGAACAGGATTTCAGTTCCAGCAGCCCAGCTCAATCCCTGCTGAGACCTTGCTGGGGGGAGGGGGAGCAGAGAGTACAACCTGGAAGGAACCATAAAGTTCTCCCAACATCCCACAGTTTGTTGTCCACAACTTGTAGTTGCCAGGACTGCTGCTGAAGCACATTGGACTTTGGGTTCCATATGTACCATAGGCCACACTGTGGTAAACTTCCTCAGCAGGTGGCCTAGGCCAGGTGAAGGTAACTGGAATGTAGAAAATGATGGTGATTTAGGGATTGCCCTCCCAAGCCAAAACTGTTCTGGTAGCCAAGGTGGGAAGAGACCATATATTGGTCCAACATCTTGAAAAGCAGGGCATCAATGTATTGTGGAAGATGAAAGTCATGACTGAGCACTGCAAAACTCATGGCTATCCATTGCAGCTAAAGAAGCCTCCAGTTGTAACAGCCTTTATGCCATTGGCCACGCTTCAGCAGCAGAGAGAACGGGGTTATCCCAGGGCAATGACGCTCCCATTTTAATCAATCTCATACCCACATCATTTATGCGCATTTCTCTTCAAAAGACCTGTGGCAATAGGGAAGTGGCAAAGCAGCAAGTGAAAATGATTACTGGTCTGCAGCAGAAAAGCTTGGAAACACCCCTGGTAACAGCCTTTTTTAGGATTACATTGCTCTCCCTTTGTAAGGGAAGGGGATAGAAAAGGTTCCTCAGATATTGCCTGCCCAAATTAAATCTGGCTACTTTACCGGGACTAGTGGATCATCCTCAGTGTGGTTGAAAACCACAGACAACTAAGAAAGCGTTAGAAATTGTTGCTTGGAACATCAGAAGTATGGTAGACAAAGATGATACGATTTGATTTGAAAAAACAGCTCTCCTTTGAAAAGAACGAGCCTGGTATGACATTGATGTTGCAAGACATGAAGACAACTATGCTTAAAACATGATAAATGGCAGGAGAAGGTAGCAGAAGACAGTCAAATGTCTGTGCTAAGGAATTAATTCAGGATAGAAAATAGAGATGAAAAAATCTGAAAAAGCAATGTGTATTTGTTCTTGCTAATCCAATAAGAGATGATGTGTGAATAATATATATATATATAAATTAAGTTTACGATATTCCTATAGACAGAGAACATAAAAGAGTATCTTGATTTGAATGATATCCAAAAAGTATCTTGATCTGAGTGATTTTCACTTGGAGTCCAGAGCTTGCGGAGTTATGCACTTATTCTCTAGTAGTTTGAATATATGTTTCCTTTGCCTGGTGCTCAATTTTGACTTGGAAAAAGAAAGTGGGAAAAGTGTAGAGAGCAAGGAGAATGGAGGTTTTGCATCCATGACAACAGTCTCTTCTGAAGGTGCTGCATCAGAACAGGTGATGACAAAAAAAAATGGGATGGAGAAGAAGGTGCATATAAAGCTTCACCTTTTGATTCTCAGAACTGGTTGATATCCCGGCTTTCATTTCAGACCTTCTTTTATTTGTCCCTGCTGTACAATAAAGCTTGGGTGGGAAAAATTCTTCCCGGGTTGAGGAGACAGTATAGCCTGTTGTAGATTTTTATGGGACTTAATATGCTGCTCTTCTTTACAGAGTAGCATTTAATGCCTCCTATCTCTCCCTGCTCAGACCGTGCATGCCAGTCTCTAAATCTTCCTCCCCCACCTTTGAAAATTTATAGGAGCTTTCAGACAGGCTTGGCTTAAAGCCATTGACCTCTGTGGCCTGTGTTATTGACCAGAACACAGCAATCTTCTGCTCACATAATATATGTCTCTTCATCTCCCTGCAAGAAAAGGAAATGGCTCTCAGAATGACCAGAAACACAATAAAATCGGAAACAACCTTCCTATTTTCCCCTGCAATGCTGGGCTTCACAAGAGGATAACATATGGAAGCAACATGCTCATTAGCCAACAATTTGAACCATGCATGGCTTCACAATGCCCTGAAGTTCTACCTGAATAAAAGTGCCATTTGCAGAACGCCTAACTTGAACATTACTGTTGAGAATGGCACTCTTTTTTAAGTAAGCAATGGCATCCCACAAGCTACGGACATCAGCAAGTAATATAATGCAGAACACCTAAACAGACATCACTCTGAAAGTTAAGATTCACTGTGAGATGCTTTCTGAAATACATTTGCAAAATGTTTGGAGCCCTACAAACACTAAGCTGCAACAATTTAAACTCTATACCAGCTACAATGTCAGAACTAACTTTTTTCTCTCCTCTTCCTTCTCTTTTCCAGAGACTCATCAGCACCTTCTAATCAGACAGTATTTCCATCCTGCTTTCTATATGCAGGAGCTATTCTTAGTCAAATTAAACTTCTGTTCGTACAATCCATACAGAACAGACAAATAATATATCAAAGGCAGCCAGTGGAATACATATAAGATTATTGTATATTTAAGGATTTATCATGAAATCCTTGAGAGTCTTGGCAGAAGAAAGCCATGAGGTGGTTAGACAGTCAGCTCTTTGAATTATGGGTATCTCTTAATATTTAATGTGTTTCTACGGTACCCCTGCAGTAGCAGCCTGATTTGATCAGGGGCCTCTTGACACTGCTGCAATACAAATAATCTATAATGGTTTAAAAGCAAAAGCATGTGATGCTCTTGCTATAATATAGGGGATGTAGCACTCCAGAAAAATATTGTATTGTAAATGATGAATGAGAGGACAGTCTGCGGTGGAATTATTCTATCACTTATCACAACAGTGTAGTTTACAACATGAAATACAAGATGAAAGCAAAATGAAAAAAGAGATGGTGTGTGTGTGTGTGTGTGTGTGTGTGTGTGTGTGTGTATTATATAAATTATACACAGGCCTGATTTTGTTCTCATTTACACCAGTGTAAATCCACTGAAGTCACTGTCATACATATATAGATCAATTGTAATAGAAATAGTCAAAAGTGGGGGATTCACAATTTTCCCAATTTTCCCAATTTTTTTACTTTTTAACAGTTGAAATTTTGAAATCAAAACATTTCGACCAGCTCTATACTTGGCAGAAAAAATATTGGAAAAATATTCATTTCTTCCCATTTTTTTACTTTAAAATTTTTGGAATGTGCAGAATTTTGAATGGCTCTAATGTAGAAAGAAAATGAGAAACTGGTAGATATGGAGGAAATGAGACTAGTATATTAGATTTGTTTCTGTATTAGGGCTGCTAAAACGTTTGAAATTGAAGCGTCACAGTGATTCCGTTAAGGCCGCGTTTCTCAAACTGTGGGTCCTGACGCCCCCACCCCGAGGATGGGGGGTATCGCGAGCAACTGAGAGGAGGGTCATGGTATCACAAAGTTTGAGAACCCCTGCATTAAGGGATTCTAGTAGTGTCTGTAACCACAAGAATGAAGCTTAATTACTTTGCCTGCATCTAAGTAGAATTCTTCCTCTTCCACAGCAGCTGCTTCTCTTTTCCTCCTTAGATGCCTACGCAGCTTCTCTACATGGATCACAACAGCAGGAACCTGGTGGTATGAAAGCTATTATGCATATTCGTATGTCAGGCGTCACACCTTTACAGCAAGCTTCAAAAAGCAGTGTTTACCAATGCTCCAACAGATGGTGCCAGATGGCCTTCTAATACTTGGATAGTGCACGAAGGGAAGACACAACCAGGATAACAGGAACCTTTTATTCATTCTCTGGCATAGATAAGGTAACACCCACACCATCTAACACAAGATGCAATTCAAACATAGCTTTAAGTGAACAGTAAACCTGATACTTAACACAATTACAACTGTTCTAATCAGCAAACCTTTGCACCTTTAGCCTAGACTACTGTGCATAACCAGGAGCAAAACACAGGCATGGTAATGAGTCTTTCCCAAATACACATTCTATAATAGGTAGCCTTATTTCTGAAAGTTGTATGTGGGGAGATAACATAGGTGTGTTAATAAGAGTTCTTGTTTTCTGCACCTATTTACTTTGGTATGGACACTCTACAGACATGTATTAAATGGAGACATCCATCTCTTTCAATTCTCTCTCCCCAAGCAAGTTGAATTCTTGATCTGAGTATATAGATCTATGAATGGTTCAACAACCTTTAATGGCATTGGAAGTAGCTCATCCTCTCACCCACAATTTTCCATTCACCTATAATTTAGCTGCTTCCTCTCTTTTAGTCTCCTGTGAACAATTTATAAAAATCAGAGATGTGCTGCAAAGTTCTGAACTTCCCGACTGATCAAAGACAGCCAGATCAGAGATTTTGAGTTAATCTATTTCAGACTTAGAAGCAAGGTTCAAAATTCAAATCTGAATTCATAGCTGGTGCTGAATGCGCAAGGCTGTTTGCCTTTTCTTCAGATTCTAGACCATCTAATAAAACCGAATTGCTTAGGAGGTTCTGGTAGCACTATCTCAACATCAGTTTGTAAACAATCCCCAGGATGCTGTGTAGAACTATTGTATTCTGATTTTTGAAGGGACGCATCCTTTTTTAAAAAGTCTCCAGGAATTCCAATGTAATAGGTTGTTAAAGTGTTGACTGAAATCTCCAAAGAAAATTACCTCTTAAAATAGTTAGGATATACAATTTTCTGGCCTTGCACTCATCATTCATTGCATTCTAGTAACTATTACACTGAGAGTTAGTTAGATCTGCTGTCCTATTGATTGGTGCCACAACGAAGAAATATGTGTCATGGATTATTATTATGATTTAGTGTTTTAATTTGTAAAATCCCCAAATTGTGCTAGTTGCTTCCCAATCACAGAGAGACACTGAAAGGAGCAGAGTACTAAGTCTGTTACTGATACCTGTGCTAGCTTAAAATTCCCATTATATGTAGGTCAAGGAATAAGTAATTCTAGGTGCCACCCATTGAGATCTGAGAAATAGCTCCTGATCCCAATCCCTACTTCCTCTATATCATTTATTATTGTTTCCAGTTGTGTCTCCAATGTGCGAGGCACTCTTCAGACACGCATGCAAAGGCATGCATGTATGTATTCCAAGGAGCTTACAATCTTCTACTTTCCTTCAAACACTGCTAGCATTGGTGGGGCATTATACTTTCAGGGTCCTTGGACTAGCCAGGCCTGACTCAGCATAGGGCTGGAAGATGGGCCAAGGCTACACCTGTGTTCTCCTAGAGGGCTGGGCACTGTCGGGCTCACAGTAATTTAATGTAGTCTTCTTAAAAGCCTCTGGCTTTGTTTCTATAGAACCAAATGAAAGGACCACTTTACAGAGACCCGTAGAACATGAGTCAGTGTTTCCACACAGTCTCAACTCCTTTTGAAACCTTATTTGTGGGGCACAGCCTTTTTTTAATTACATTGACTCTGTTGTGAGATCAGAGCTCTGATAATATATTGCCCTCATCTTGAAAATCCTGCCACTTGAAATTACAGCAGTGTATTAGACCTGAGCTAGTCCTGACCTTGCATGTGACATTAAGGCAGATTTATTGTCTAACTTACTATCAGACCCAGATCTATGAAATAGCTTTTTGTAGTGGGGCTCATGTTTCTTCTTTGCTGCAATGTTTTGATTTCAACATCGTTTTATATCTGTTTTCCCCCACACTCCTTGCCATTAGTTATCTGTTTTCTTTGACACCACTTAGCATCCTGCCAATCCCAATGCTTCAGGCCTTTGTTGGTTTATTTGAAAAGTGTCCTAGAATAGGGAGACATAATTAACATTTTGAGTTCTAATTTATTGTTTTTATATGACAATATACTAGGTAGGCTGTTTCACACAAGGATGCCATGTGTAACAGCTTGATCTACCATCCCTAGGCTTAAGAAAACAATGATGTTCTCCAGTACCAAACATTTCTCAGTGGAAAAATTATTGTTGATTGGATTCTGTAACAACCTTCCATCAAGTATTGGCTTTGTGTGTGAGTAAATGGTGTTTCCCTCTTGTGGCTGACCAGCAGAGAGGATAGGGAGACTGTTAATGCCCTGATTCTGGAGAGCAATGCTATTTAGGACAGCACCTAAGCTCCTACTTAATGTAAAGCAAGATTATAAAGCCCAAGCTAATATGCTTTTCTGAAGCAGGACCATAAAGATCATTCTCTTAGCTCACATGGGAAAGGCCTGTGTTTTAGGAATGGAGAACCATAGTTCTAGCCTCTACTCACTGTAAATGTTTCATTTATTTAAAAAAATGTCCTGTGGACAGCACACGTTTTTTAATATCCAAGAAGAACCACTTTCTAAAGAAGACACATATATTACTGAGCACCTACCAGATGCTATCCTTATTTGCCATGAAGAAAATGTTATCTACATATAAAACAACCCACATCAGCAAGTCAACCTGAAACTAAAATTGCATGGCACAGCCAAGTTCCAAAGCTTTATTAAGTCATTGTGCACTAATAAACTTTTGAAAGGACAACCATAATGTTTTGTTCAGGGTTATGAACATTTCATAGCTACAAACAACTTCCATTCCTGAGGTGTTCGTAATGCTGAGGTTCTACTGAGTAAGAATGACAATTCTGTAGCAAATGCCCTCTGTGTACCTCAGTGTATTTAATACCTTTGGCTACATCTACACTGCAGAGTTTTTGTGCAAAAATGGCCTTAAAAAAAAAAGACATAGCCTTTGTGTAACAATGCTATACCATGCAGTTGTGTATCATATCCTGATCTAGCATAGCATATATCTCTCTAAAAAATATCACCCCTAAACATTGTTTCTCCCTCTGTATTTTACCTGCAAAATTCTTGTGAAACTTAAATAGCTAAAAGACTCCCAAAGATGCCATGTTTTTCTAAAGGCCATATTCTGTGTTTCTCATGAGCTACATTAAATGAAAGAATAGGGTGGTTAGGCCATGTTTGTGCCTCCCATCATGTAAATCATTCTGGGATCCTGGCCCTCAGAATAAGTTAAAGCAGTTCCAGGGTTGTTCCAAATACCACTGGACTTAGCAACTCGTGGTAACCCTTAAGATTAGCAGTAGCACAGCACTCTCCTGTCATGCCCCTTCTGTCCTGGTAATGCCAAACTCAACTTCAATGTACTTCCTGCTCTGGGAGGTGCTGGATGGACAATCTAAAGCAGTTCTGCTGGCACTATACTCAGAGGCTATGTCTACTCTGCAGGCTTCTTGCGTAAGAACTGTTTTGCGCAAGAGTTCTTGTGCAAAAGATCTTGCACAAGAGTGCATCCACACTGCCATGTGCTTTAGGGCAAGAGATGTGCTTTTGCGCAAGAGCATCCATGGCAATGTGGACGCTCTCTCGCGCAAGAAAGCTCTGAGGGCCATTTTAGCCATAGGGGTTTCTTGCACAAGAAATCCATGTTGCATGTCCACACTGCCTTCTTGCGCAAAAGCTCTTGTGCAAAAAGACTTATTCCTCATGGGGAGAGGAATAACTCTTCTGCAAGAAGCCCTCTTTTCCGACGCTTTACTGTAAATTTCCTTGCGCAAGAATGCACGTGCAGTGTAGACACTCTGCACATTTTTGCGCAAGAACAGTTGTACTTGTGCAAAAAGCCTGCAGTGTAGATGAAGCATATGGGTCTCATTTTATAAGGAGTAAGGCTTATTTCGAAAGAAGGTTTTTCTTCTCAAAATAGCCACATCTAAACAGCGTTTTTTAAATCTCAAAATAGGGTATTTCGAAAAAGCGGCCGGATGCAATTATGCAAATGAAGTGCAGGAAATTCAAAACCACATTTCATTTGCAATTTTGTTTGTCTTCATTTGCATTCCTCTCTTGAAAAAGGAATGCAGTGTAGACATATCCTAACTCACACAGGGAGTGTTTCTTAGGGCCTTTTTATAGCATTATTAAGGAGCTATAATGGAAAGAGGACTGGATATTAAGATTATACTTTGAAACCAGCACCTCAAGTGTTTGTACAGTAGGATCCTGGTTAACTTTATGGTGTCTCATCTTAGGAAGAAAGGGGAAATTTGGAAGCAGTATGCCATAAGCCATTGCTTATTGATGAAGGCTTAAAACATTGAAATGGTCCAGGAGAAATCCAATGTGCACAATCTGTTGTAAGGAACAGATATTAGTGATGCTTCAAAGGAGGGGAATCTGAAGAAGGTTATACAAGCATTGTGCAAGATGGCTATCTGAACCCGTCGTTGCTTTGCACTTGGACATGGGATAAGAATCTGATCACATTGTCATTGTGAGTGGCCATCATGCCATTTTAAACAGATGAATATGATGAGCAAAACTGCTAAGAGACTATGGTTATGTTTGCCTTCAGGGTGCGTCTAGACTACAGGGTTTTTTTGAGAAAAGTGGCATTTTTTCGAAAAACTTCCCCTGCATCTAGACTGCTGCCGCGTTTTTTCAAAAGTAAATTGAAAGAACGTGGCAGTTTTGTCAACTGCGGAAAACCTCATTTTACGAGGAATAACGCCTTTTTTCGAAAGTGCTCTTTTGAAAAAAGGTGCTAGGTAATGCAAACTGTGCTTTTTCAGAAGAGAGCATCCAGACTGCCTGGGTGCTCTCTTTCGAAAAACTGGCTTGCTTTTTCGAAAGTACTGGTTGTAGTCTAGACGCTCTTTTTTGAAAGAGCCTCCTTCAAAAGAGGCTTGCAGTCTAGACGTAGCCTCAGAGTTGATATTGAGGACATGGTTCCTAGACAGGATTTGTTTTCTGCGTATACATTTCCACAATTAGAGGAAAGGAAACAGGAACATTTCGGCTGTGTCTACACTGGGCCACTTATTCCGGAAAATCACCAGCTTTTCCGGAATAAGCTGCGAGCTGTCTACACTGGCCCTTGAATTTCCAGAAAAGCAACGACGCTCTACTGTACAAAATCAGCCGCTATTCCGGAAAAACTATTCTGCTCCCGCTCGGGCATAAGTCCTTATTCCGGAACACTGTTCCGGAAAAGGGCCAGTGTAGACAGCCCAGTAGTCTTTTCCGGAAAAGCGCGTCTACATTGGCCACAGACGCTTTTCCGGAAAAAGGGCTTTTCCGGAAAAGCAGCCTGCCAATGTAGATGCTCCTTTTCCAGAAAAACTGAAAACGGAATAATATTCTGTTTTAAGCAGTTCCGGAAATTCATGCCAGTGTAGACACAGTCTTCTAGTTTAACTCAGTGCTGAACTGCAGCAAATTTCAGACATCCAGCCCAAAGCCAGTTTCCATAACCCAGTCATTTTTCCTGGAAAGGGATGAGTGATGCTGGCAGATCATGTGCCACCTTGTGCCAATGCCCTTGGCGTCACTGAACACTGACAATTGCATAGCTGGAAACCAGTCTGAGTCACTTATGTGTTACCATTTTAAAGTAGATGTTAAGTTGGTTCCTGTTTAGATTCAATGAAATACTTGCAGGATGCTGCAGGTATTGATCTCCGTTATAACAGCCGCAGCCCATGGTATAAGCTATATTAAGTGTTTGCATTGTAAAGCTCTGTGTCTCTGTAGCTCAAAGAAGACCAAAGCATTAATGAGTGTCAAGGTCTGGCCCTGCACTCGAGAAGATCCATTGAAACCAAATGAACCATTATGAATAAAAATCCCTGACCAGAAGGAACGGGATTATTATGCTGCTTGGAATTTGAAGATTGCAGTATATTTTTAATCTTAGTCTTAAATTTATTTTAGGATTAGACCTAAAGGGCACATAAATCTTGAAATTACAGTGTCTGCTGTTATATTTTGGAACCTAAGACTGTGACTCATATGTGTGTATATTCTTACCTTCTTTAACCTTATAAATATTCATCTGTCTTTTTCTTAGTTAATAAACTACCTGAAGATTGATGATAGGATTGGCTACAAGCATTGTCATTGGTGAGAGATCTCAAGTACAACTGGCCTGTGGTAAGTGACTAGTCCTGTGACACTGAGAGTAATCTGAATATTGCTGGGATTTTTGGTGTAAGGGACCACCTATCACAAAGGCAAGCTTGCCTAGGTGGTAAGAGAGATCAGAGTACCCAAGGACACTGTCACTCCAATTTAAGATTGTGGTAGTGCTTGAGTTCACACTTGACTGGTGGAACACACAATCAGTTTGGAGGGTTGTGCCTTATGTCTTAACAGACTACGCTGAGGTGGGCACTCACTAACACTTTAGACAACTTGACAAGGTTCATAAAAGACTTTGCTCCATTGCCTTCTGCATGTGGAAAGGCAGCATAGGATATTTGCTGTTCAGTATAAGCCCTATTCTCCTTTTCTCAGTGCAAATGTATAAATCCTATTATACCCAAACATAATCCACCTAAATGGGAGACTATCCTAAAACTAGTAGAAAGTGAGTCCCCATTTCTCCCCACTGGGTGGTAGCAAAGTATTACATATACCAGCTGCTTCACTGTATCTCTGAGCTGCAGCTCATAAAAAAAGAGAGCAAGATTCCATGGATGTAGTACATTTTCCCAGTCTGACGAAGTCTCATTCTGGTGACTAGTTCCCTGATGAGAAGCTTAGGCATAGATGCCTGCCTGTTTCATGTACAGTAGAGACATGGTCACTGCTGGTGGATATAGGCCATTTTTCTCAGGAGCAAATCTGTCCCCCACATTGTACATTATTGCAAACTCTTTTTTTTTTAAGGAAAAGCGCTCTTAAGTATAAATGGTTTTCAAGATTGCTTTGTGTCTTAGAGTCCAAGCCCAAACAGGCAAGTGGCAATTACATCTGCTGCTTGTGCAATGAAGAAGTTTCTCATGGGCTATGCGTTGATGCATTTATGCTGCCATCTTGTCCTCAGAGGAGAGCTGGCTTCCTGCAGTATCATATTTATTAAGATGAGCATGGCTGAGATACTGCCCAGTGGATTAGCAGACCCCCAGCCTTACTTTCAAGAAAAGGGTTTTAAAATGTGAGAGGTGCTTTCACTAAAAATAATTTTGATTAAAATCTTAACGATGACCCAACTGCAGAAAGTTACATTGTAGCAATGTTGGAAGTAGCTGCTCCCTCTACTCTATGGTTGAAGTGAACAGTGGACATATGCAGGGCTATATACATCCATTGAGGCAACTGGAAGGAAAATGAGAAATCAGCGCAAACACAAGAGTTACCTTTGTGGTCAGAAGTCACTAATATGGTGTCTCTTCCTGTTTGGTGTTCTAAGATGCAATCCCATTCCAGGCACATCCCATTGTTGGCATATTCAAACCCTTACTTAGTTTTATGTTATAAGAGGAAGCTGCATAGCAAATGTGGTGGTTCTAGCTCTTATCCTTTAGGAGGAGTTCTTGAACAAACAGACGAATAGACAGAGAAACTCTCTGAAATATATAGTAGTAAATAGATAAACATTAAGGAGTAGATCCTCAGCAGGGGTAAATTGTAGCAGCTCCACTGACATTAATGCTTTAAGCCAGTGGTCACCAACCGATTGGTTGATCATGGAGGCACTGCCAGTCAATCTCGACACAGTGTTCTCCATCCACCCTTGTTTCCCCACCCCCAATGAGGAGCCCATGCTAGCGCTACAGCCACCTGCCTCTCACAAAATTTGAGCCAAAGCTGGCTTCCTGCGGCGGGGGCGGGCTGGATGAGAAGTCCTGTGGCTCTGTGCTAGATCTGGCTTCTCAGGAAGCACTTGTTCACTGCTCCTCCTCTCCCCACAGCAACACACGCACTTTCTTGTCTTGCCTTCCTTCCCCTGTATGGAGGAGGCAGGGGATGGGGGAGGGGGAAGCGGTGTTATGATGGCAGCAAAGGATCCAGAGTGGCTGGGTTTCTTAAAGGAGCCATACATGCTCTTATTCAGAGCATGCCTTCAGATCCTCCATGAGAGATCCTCATCCCTGGAGACCCCTAGGTCTAGAGCTGCCCCTGCCCCTCTCCCCTGGCCAGACACTCACCCTGTTCCTGCCCCCTCCCTCCTGGCCAAACAGCTACTCCTGGCTTGCTCCTGTACCCTACTTCCCACCCAGATTCTGCACCGCCATCCCTGTCCCACTCTCTGGCAGCTCTGTCCCGTACACTGGATCCCTCATTTTTGGCCCTACCTCAGAGTGTAGAGGGGCCCACAAAATTCACTAACCCTGGAACCCCAGAAGAGTTAATCTGGCCTGAAGCCTTGAATCTCAGTCCTATTTACCCTCTCCCACCCCATGGAGCTAGAGTGCCAGGGGAGTGTGGTGTCTCAGCTGGAGCCACATCAGTGAGGGTTGGGGTTTTTGGAGGATTGGTTTTTTGCATCTCACTTGTGTGGTTCCCAACTAATTTTTCTGTGGGTCATTGGCCCCTTGACCTCAAAAAATGTTCTTCACCCCTTCCATAAATAAAGACAATGTTGAAACATTTTGCGTTGGACATAATATTTTATTTAAAAATTAAGCCTGGCCAATAAACTCCCAATTGGGACCAAGCCCCCATCTGGCTACAGTATCATAACACTCCTGCACCCCCGCACAGCCCAACCCTGAGCCCATCATACACTTGAGCTCCCTGCCCCCCACATCCTCAAAATTCTGCACCTCCCCCCCATATCTCCAGTCTTGTGCCACAACACTCTTGCACCACCCACAAACTGCAAACCTATGCACAGAGCCCATCAGACACCCGACCTCCCTGTCTTGAGCCCCTCATATACCTCAACCCAAACTCCTGCATCCTGATAGCCACAAGTCTGAGGCTTGCTCAGTACCCCAACCCTCCATCTGACCCCAATACTCTCCAGCCTGAAGACCCCTTCCTGACCCAGCATCTCCTCCTGCATCCAAATTCCATACCAGAGCTTGCACCTCTCACCCCTTCCCACACGCATATCCCTCATTCCCATCCCAGCACCCTCACTTCCTGTCTCAACCCAGTGAGACTGAATAAGGGCTATGGACAGCAAATGATGGAGAGGGTGGGGCCTCAAGGAAGGGGTGGGTCTCAGGGAAGGGAGGGGGTAGATCTTGGTTTGTCCTGACATTTAAAAAGTGATCTTGGGTGTAAAAAGATTGGAGATCACTGCTTTAAGTGATACGTATTGGCCTCAGTGGTGCTATGACAACTTACCCCACTGTTCCATTGTACATTGATTTTTTTAGTGGGTAAATGTTCCTTTGTGGCACTGTCAAGGCATGCAGCAGAGCTAAGCCTCCTTTTCTCCTTTCTTTGTACTGGTGATGAGGACAAGGGCTATTGAAGGGACAGAAGAATGCCTGTGAGAAGGACAGGCTTCATAGGGATGTGCTGAGTACTGGGCATCCCCTGTCTTAGAGGAATCTATTGGACGTACATTTCTTGCTTATTGTATTGTGTTTAATTTATGCTGCTAACGATTTGGTGATGATGATTACTGCTGGTTTTATTTCTGATGAGTCACCACACCCACTCTTAATAAGGCAGGGGAGGTAAGGAAGCAAACAATACAAATTGTGATTTATTTGCAAATTTTCCAGATGAAAATTTTGCCTGAAAGGAGGCAGTTTTATGCCAGCTGCAGAATCTAACATTTCATAGCAGACTGATCATGATGACTGGGTTGTAGTCTTGACTTAGCAATTGTCATGCTACATGATCTTGGGAAAATTACTTAACTTTTTTGTACCTCAACTAATTCATATTTAAATTAGGTACATCTCAGATTTCTTTTGAGTCTTAATGTTTATAAAGCACTTTGTTATCTCAAGGGTCAAAGATGTGGAATGGAAAGCATGATTTGTTAATGAATCCAAGAAAACTATAAGATGGAGCTTAGAGGACCACCTGTTCAGAACACACATTGCCATCTCTTAACCCAAGAACTTTCTTGTGGAATATTCAACGCTATAAGTCCTAGGATGGAATTTTGACCACATGCAGAATACCATGGTAATAGAATCCCACTATTCAGTGATATCCTAAAATACTTCTGCTTCCTTTGCTGGTAGATGGAGTTTTTGTGAAAAAGAAAACATTCAAAGGTGCAGCCTGAGAATTGCTGATCATCACATTCTCCTAAATTCAATCCCAGAGGATATTCCAGGAAAGTAGATTCAAAGCCATTTTTAGCTCTGTCTTGAATTATTGAACATACTGTATTGATCCTTTAAGAAGCAGCAACAACAATTAAGAAAATGCTTATAACTGAAAAGATCAAATTTCAGTGGAGAAAAGGGAAGGTACTTTTTGTTGTTGTTTAAGGGCAAACACAACATTAAATCTGTCTTACCTTGTGACTAGCTATTTTTGAGTAGTGGGGGAAATTATAATATGAATCATATATGCCAGAAGAGTAAGTCTCCATTTTAACAGCTTTCTCTCTAAACCAGTGTTTCTTAAACATTTTAAGACTGAGGAATACCAAACCATATTTTTTTTTATGGGGAACACCAAGGATTTTTTTCTTGAGCAAAAAAACAAAAAACCAACCCCCAGGGAAAATTTGTTGAGCAGAAAAGCCCACCGGACCTGGGAGACCTGGGGGTTGAAATGCACTACAACCTCCCCCCCCCCCCCGGGAAGACTGCCCTAATAACAGTCTGGTACATGAAGCTGAAAACGTAGACCACAAAAAAGTAAGGATAATAATAAACAAATGCTAAATAAGGTCATGTGTCTGGCCAGGAGGGAGGGTAGAGGAGGATCTCGGGGCAGGGTGTCAGAGCAAGCTGGGAATGTGGGGTCTTGGCAGGTGGAGGGGAGTGAGGAGGGCTTGGGTGCGGGGTCTAGGCATGAGGGGGGGATGCTCTGCTGGCTTGGCGCCCTGCTGCAGCAGGGAAAGCCTCCAGGGAACATGCTTTTGTTCCTCAGGGAGGGTGGGGTTGGAGAGCTCAGTTCGCCCCCCTCACCCTCCCTCCGCCCATGCAGCGGGGAACCCAGTGCAGCTGCAGCACCAGGCCAGGCTTCCCGCTGGCAGGGCAGGTGGGGGAAGAGTAGAAACCCCAACAATCCCCGCCAGATTAAACTCTGCCACTTCCCCAGCAGGCTGGGGAGGGGCGCAGGGGAGAGAGAGCAGCAGCGCACGGGGGGCAGCAGAGCCCAAGCATGCTGCAGGTGGGGGAGGGGCAGCAGAGCCCGAGCACACCCCAGGTGTGGGGGGGGGGGGCAGCAGAGCCTGAGCCGGGTTCCCCGCAGGCGGCAGTTTTAAAATGCCGGGATCCCAGAGAGGCTCCTCAGCTCCAGCCACCCCTCCCCCTCCAAGCAGCAGCGGCCTCTGTAAAAGCTGCCGCCTGCACACATGGAGGAGGAGGAGGCTGCACAGCACCGGAGGCCCCGGGGGACAGGCTGGGGGGAGAAGGGGCAGCTGTCACAGGATAGGTCTACGGGCTCTGCAGGGGGCGGGGGAGCAGAATTATTTTCTGTTCTTTCCGCGGCACACCTCTGACTGCCTCGCAGCACGCTGGCGTGCCATGGAACGCAGTTTAAGAAACGCTGCTCTAAACCGTAAATCACAGCGTTATAGCTGTGTTGGTCCCAGAATATTAGCACAGAAAGGTGGGTGAGGTAATATCTTTTA
The DNA here is from genome assembly GCF_052426305.1 of Pelodiscus sinensis. NCBI lineage: Eukaryota > Metazoa > Chordata > Testudines > Trionychidae > Pelodiscus > Pelodiscus sinensis. Next base: position 20,185,340 of record NC_143057.1, read on the forward strand.
TTGAATCAACTTCTGTCAACTCTCTATCGAAAGTTCTTCTCCCTCACCAACAGAAGTTGATCCAATAAAAGACATTACTCACCCATTTTGTCTTTCTAAAATGTAAAGTTCATTTGTATTTAATTGTCATCCACTGCATGGAAAAGATAATGGACTTGATTCTTCTGTCACTTAAACTTGTGACCCTATTGCCCATAGAAGAATTGTCCCAGATTTACCCTTGTGTAAGAGAATGCTTGAACCCAGTGCCTTCAAGAGGGCTCATTTCACTAAGGTTTTAGAGTTATTACTGGTGAAAAGTTAGAAACTTTGAAAAAAAAACATGTTTCTTAGTGTGGCCAACTAATGAGGGAACTAAAGAGGCAAAGCAAAAATCCCATGCTGTTTCTCCCTTTTGAGGACTTTGGCCTCCTACACTACCTTTCAAAAATGTAATTCAAAAATGGAAGACAGCCCTATCTCTATCTATTCCCTCATTAGGAGGAACAACTTGCCCTACTTCCTGATTTCCTATTCCAGTAGACAGGGAAGCGATGCATGATGGTCATTGCCTGCTCTTACCTACAGTTTGGGGATATGTAAATCATCAAATAAGCCCTGCTTTCACTCATGGAGTAGAATATGCCTAATCCAATCTGCAGTCTCATAGCAACTCATTAAATTGCTCTCCTGATGCACCCCGAAAAATAGCACATTTTGTGTTTTAAATATCGATAGAGAACTTTCACAATTCCATTAAATGTATGAAAAATTGACATATCAAAAGTGCTTAATGTCTTTGTTTTCACAAAACTGATAAACTGGAGTGAGTGGGAGGGGTTCTAACATCTATAATTTGGATACTGCCCTCTTTAGAAAATCTTCACTGACTTCAAGGGGCATTTATTTTGAGATCACACAGGTGCCTTAGAGAACTATGGCCCAAGATAATTTTTACGAGGAAAACCAGGGCCATATAGGGTTTCTTTAGAGAGACAAAGTTGGGGGTGAAGCAAAAATTATTCAATAAAAGGGTTTTGACACCCAACTGAACTGGTTCAAGAATGGCATGAGGCAGAATCAGAGGCTCAATGGATTTGTTTTTTTCAGGACACAGATCCCCAGACCTTTAAAGATCCTTAGAACCCTTAATTTCCTTTCCACTCCCCAGAAATCTTCCTGTCCCCTTATTGTATCTATAGTGTCGGAGTGCTACTCATCCAGCTCTCATATTGCTAGGTCCAATACCTGCAATTAGCACTCTGATTCTCTGCAAAAGCATGGAGTGAAGCACCCTTTATAAAGATAAGGCCTGATAGCATGGAGATATAATGGGCAGCCCCATCCAATAAGAGGTAGGATCAGGGAACAGAACACCTGGAATAGGCATAGGTGCTGGAACTCGGAGGAGGGGGTATGCTGCAGCACCCCTTGACTTTAAGTGGTTTCAATTGCATAGAGGGTTTACAGTTTGGTTCAGTGGCTGTCACCACCAACACTATAAAAATTGTTCCAGCTCCTGAAATATCAGGAGGAAAGTAAAAGGGGGATGGTAACAAACATAATGTAATGCATAAGATGGTACCTAAGTTGTGTATCATAGATTGTCTTACTCTAAAATGCTGGGATACCTTGCTTTAATCCTTTGTCCAGCTGAGGAGGCAGTGAAAAGTCTTGCCACTGGCTGAGCTGGTCCATTGTCAGGGGACACATATACATAGTGATCCTGAAGAGTCTGCTGGCAATTACTACTGTGACTCATTTGGCAATAAACTAGGCCAGGTGCCTTTGTACCTTCTCTGATTTTGTGGTCCTTGGGGGTACTCCTGGGGTCTGCTGTGCCAGCTATCTCTGCAGAACCAGGACAGCATAAAGAAGGAGTGCACTCATGCAGCCAAGAGATTATCAACATTTGACAGAGCAAGACTGTCAGGACACCACATTGGTTACGTCTGACTACAGTGTGAAGCACAGAGCAAAGATCTGCAATATTAAATGATTCAGACACTTATATGGTCAAATCTCAAAGGAAAGGGTGTTCGAAGGGTGTTCAGTCTTGATGGTGATTCTGTTCAAATAGTACAATAGATTGTTAGTAGATGTTGCTGACTTATCAGCAGCCCCTGAGTTATATAATAGGTAATCAACATTTTTATGTGATCAGAAATCATTTAAAGTTTGCTGGTAATTCAAAAAGCAGTTCTGACTGACAAGTCCATATTTAATTAACTTATGTAACTTTTAAAAAATGCTGTATTGCCTCAGTATTGAGCTACACACGTGAGAGGGCCCATGAATTATACAAAGGCTTGTCAACCCAGCTGTACAACAAAAGAGGAGTAATTTATATAAGCTCTCTTTTCCTAAAATGGAGAAAATTGCTCACTTGCTCTCTTTTGAATACAGTTCACGTGGTGCAATTTCCCAACTGATATAAAAAGTCGTAGCTTCATTGTATACATAATTTGTGCAAGCTGAAGATTTGCTCGTGATTCTTTACATTTCCATGAGGGCCAAATTATATTTCCTGTTACAAGTGTAAGTAAATAGGCTTTAGGCAAGGATTTCCTGCAGAGAAAGGAAACCCTTCAGGGCTGTGGAGTACCTGTGAAGCCACATTCTGGCTGCAGCTGCAGGACTACACTAGCCTTTGCAGCCACAGCTCTCTTATGCAGAGCAGGGAATTGGATAGGCAGAAATGTATCGTTGCAGATTCAGCATTCACATTTGGATCCCACCTAAGAACAACCCCTGCACTGCAGCAGAGAGAGTCCTATGGAGTAAATAACTGTTGTATGCAGTCAAGTATCAGAGGGGTAGCTGTGTTAGTCTGGATCTGAAAAAGCAACAAGGAGTCCTGTGGCACCTTATAGACTAACAGATTATTGGAGCATAAACTTCCGTGGGCAAAGACCCACTTCGTCAGATGCATGTAGTGGAAATTTCCAGAGGCAGGTATAAATATGCAGGCCAGAATAAGGCTAGAGATAACGAGGTTAATTCAGTCAGGTTAATTAACCTTGTTATCTCTAGCCTTATTCTGGCCTGCATATTTATACCTGCCTCTGGAAATTTCCACTACATGCATCTGATGAAGTGGGTCTTTGCCCACGGAAGTTTATGCTCCAATAATCTGTTAGTCTATAAGGTGCCACAGGACTCCTCGTCGCTGTTCTATGCAGAGCATGTAAACCACTATACAGAGTACCCACATTCTTCATGTCTAACATCTCTTTGGGTGCTTCAGGGGGTAGCCAAGTTAGTCTGTACCGGATAAACTTAAAACACAACAAATGGTTTGGTAGCTCTTTATAGACTAACAAAACATGTAAATGGTATCATGAGCTTTCGTGGGCACAGCCCACTTCTTCAGATGACTGGAGTTTTGAATTTAGGATCTGCAGACCCAAAATAAATAGGAGAGGAAGAAAAGGGGGGAAGGAAAAAAAGGAAGGCGTGGGAAACAAGAAGCAGAGGGTATGAAAATATCAAAGGGAAAAACAAGTAGGCAGAACTGATAACCTATAAGCACCTAAAGATTGGATAGTTTAAAAGAAGCAGATAAGGATCATAGGATAGCAATTATATAGGAAGGGTACTAACCCAAGAATCTACACAAAGAGCTGTTGGCATCTTCATTGAATGTTAGGTTGATAATGTCCCAGCCATCTGTTTTCTCGATTGAGGAGGTTATCAGTGTGAGAACTGAATTTGTGGATGAATTGTAATTCCAATGCCTCTCTGTGTATTTGGCTTGTAGAATTGGTTTATGACAATGCATATCATCTTCCATTTAAGCCATTGCTGTAGCTGCCAGTCATTGAGTGAAGTCTGGCTTTTCTGTTGGTTGGTCACCTTTGTTTAATGGGGAGCCTCAGAAGATTTAGTTTAATATGAAAAAGCATCTGAAGATCTACCAGAACTTGCCTGAACTACTTTAAATCTGCTTCATTCCTCACTTCGAACTGTAACATTTTCCTGCAAAGGTGTTCCATTACAGCAAAGAGACCGTAAGGTAGCTAGAGAGCTAGCTAGATTGTCAGGTTCAATGGGTAGTGCTCAATGGGTTGATGTCTGATTGGTGGCCGGTTTGAAGCAGAGTGACCCAAGGTCAGTTCTTGGGCCAGTTTTGTTCAGCATCTTTATTAATGACATGGATGAGGGGCTGGATTGCACCCTCAGCAAGTTTGTGGATGACACTAAGCTGGGAGAAGAGGTAGATATGATGGAGGGTAGGGATAGCGCCAGAGTGGCCTAGACAAATTGGAGGATTGGGCCAAATGAAATCTGATGAGGTTCAACAAGGCAAGTGCAGAGTACTGTCCTTGGGACAGAACAATCCCAAACACTTACAGTCTGGGAACTGACTGGCTAAGCAGCAATTTGGCAGAAAAACACCTGAGTATTACAGTAGATGAGAAGCTGGATATGAGTCAACAGTGTGCCCTTGTAGCAAAGAAGGCTAATGGCATATTAGGATGTATTAGAAGGAGCATTGCCAGCAGATCTAGAGAAGTTATTATTATCTTTTATTCAGCACTTGTGAGGCCACATTTGGAGTATTGTGTCAAATTCTGCCTCCCTCCCCCTTTGCAGAAATGATGTGTATGCATTGGAGAAAGTCCAGTGGAGGGCAACAAAAATGATTAGGGGGCTGGGGCACATGACTTATGAGGAGAGGCTAAAGGATTTGGGCTTATTTAGTCTATAGAAGAAAAGAGTGAGGGGGGATCTGATCACAGCCTTTAATTACCTGAAAGTAGGTTTCAAAGAGGCTGGAGATAGTCTGTTCTCAGTAGTGACAGATGACAGAACGAGGCGCAGTGGTTCCAGGATGCAGTGGGGAGAGGTCTAGGTTGGATCTTAGAAAAAACTATTTTACTAGGAGGATGGTGAAGCACTGGAATGGGTTACCTAGGGTGGTGGTAGAATCTCCATCCCCAGAGGTTAGTCCCAACTTGACAAAGCCCTGGCTGGGATGATTTAGTTGGGGGTAGGGGGTTGCCCTCGATGACCTCCTGAGGTCTCTTCAACCCTATAGTTCTATAAGTCTATGATTTTCCACAAAATCTGGTTATGCCCCTTATTTTGACCCAGATGAGTTACTGTTTTGCTTGAAGCACAGGTCTAGTTTAAAGATATCATTTTGCATCTTTTCATCTATTGATTTCAGGGACAAAATTACTATTTTTATAATACTTTTATCTCCCCTTGGTCCTTCAGTGCCAATATAGCTACAAGAATGTAACTCTGGTTATTTCTTCTCCTGATTTGTCAGCAGAACAGTTCACCAAGTTCCAGTTGCTCAGATAATTAGTTACACTGGTGCAAATTCAAGGACACTAATGCAGTTGCACAAGTATAATGAAAGGCCTAATTTGGCCTGCAGCGCCTTCATTAGGAAAGAAGCCAGCTTGTTTCTCAGATTGCAGGATGCGGAGTGAATGAGTTAGGAACCTAAATTCTATTAACCTGTAGTATGACCTAAGTCAGTTTTATAAATCAGACAAAAGGCTCACTTAGGGGCTTTTGAAAACTGAATGTGCAGTAGAAAAGAGAATTCCTTCTACTTATCTGTGAAGACATTTTTAAAAATATCCCTGATACCAAACAAAATACGACCAGATTAAAGTCTGGAAGCATTGACCAGAAATTCTTAACACAAAGCTTCTATATCTGCTGAATTCTGAATCTGTACCATTATTTTTTCAAAAGGCATCGTTAAGCCCGCTGTAATGATTTCGTATCTTACATTATGATACAAATTGGTAATAGGTACTAAATTTCAGGATTTGTGCCACAATCTATTTAAAAACAAGAGGTTCAAAAGATCTCTGTACTGTCTGCATCCATAGCAGACAGACTCCAATCACCATCAGTTTCTGATAGCATTATACATTTCACTGAGTGGAAGGGCAAGCAGTGCCATTAATATTTCATGACAAGGAAGAAGCTGCTTTCTTCTTATTTGTTTATACCATACAGAGCAAGCAGAAGCAGCAGCCAATAACAATTCCCAGCGAGGAAGTGAGACACATAATACTTCAAAAACTAGTTATGATGCAGGTCCTGGGACTGATATGGCTACAACTACACAGCATAAACTTCTTCTTTCTTTTTAGTATTTGATTTATTAATGTTAGTACAACATCAATATATAGCCCAATACTCTGCTACTCAATATAAATGATAAATAATTAATAAATGGTACAGAGACAGATTTCAGCAGTAACCACTTGCAAAGGGAATCCAACCCTTGATAGAAAGCTAGTCATTTATTATTCACTTAAAACACTTGATGGGAGGCAGAGGCAGATTAAGATTTATTGGAGCTCTCAGAACAAAACATTTGGGCCTGTCACGTTGAGGGCCCAGAGGAAAGACAACTGAAGGTGTATGGGGGGTGCACTCATCAACTTTTTAATATGGGCATAGTGGCTTCAGGGGCTGCACTTTGCCACAAGGGAGATGATGAGGCTACCATACTGTGAAGCACAGCCCCTGCTAGCAGTACCACCAGCTTCTTCCTGGTGAGAGCATGAGGTAGACCTTACTTTCCACTCACTATAGGACTCTGATCTCTAGTCTCCCCGGAAGCCAGACCATGGAAAGAGCTGTCCAGGTGGGCTGGGACCTTCCACTTGCCCTAGACAGTGCATCTAAGAAGCAGGAACATGAGCTGGGGGTAAGTGGAAGGACGAGAGGGAGGAATGGGGCTCAGGCCGGGGAGACTGGTAGCACTCCTCAGGGTGGAAGCTCTCCCACAGGGCCCCCTGGATCCTGACAGCGCCTCAATGGTCCTCCCGGATGACAGCCTGCAGACAGTGCAGCCAGGCTGCTGGCAACGTGTCCACGAGACATAGCAGAGTCTCCAGGGGCAGGTCTGGTTCCATGTTGCAGAGTGCCATGGTGTCCGGAGTGAGGGCAAGCAGAGCACTCCGAGACACAAATGCTTTGCTGTCCCTCACAGAGGTAGACCAGCAAGCAGAGAAACCTGAGAACTGTCTGTCTGGGATGGGGGGGTCAGGTCCCTTTAAGCATAGACCTCAGATAGCCTGAGGCAGCAGCCCGACACACTAAGTCCGACCCTGATTCCCTGCCAGCACTGGTTCCGGCCAGCCTTACCTTCGATTCAGGGTCTACTAAATGTGGACGTGCTATTTCAAATTAGAAAAATGCTATTTCAAATTAGTTTTTGTGTCTAGATGCGTTATTTCGAATTAGCTTATTTTGAATTAATTTAGGGCTTATCATGTAGCTGATACAGCCCATGACTCTTTGGGGCAGCAAGGAGACTGATCACAGCCCCTTGGCCAAGTCTAAAGGGTGCCCCATGTCTCAGTACCGTGTGGTCCAGTGTCTGCGTTCTTTACTAATGCCTGGGGCAGTTCTGCCTATTGGCCCAAGTCAGCTGAATAGACCTTGTGATCTGGACAGCATGACCAGAATCACTGTAACAATCCCTGTGGTCAGAGGAGGGCAGCCTAATGGTCAGAGTCACAATAGCACCCCTTTAGGGTAATGTGGCCCAATGGCTGAAGTCACTATAATTGTAAGGCTATGATGATTATACGAAGGTGGGCAGTGGCCAGAGTGGGGGTACCCAAGCCCTCCTTCTCTATTGGGTTTTGATCCAGGACCCTGTCAGTGGTGAGTTCGCCTACTACCAGCTTGGTGGTATGTGATTTTACCACAACAGGCTGAGCTTTCATCTGAGTCTACCACCATTTCCTCACTACATTTTCCTGGGTCACTTTCTACCTGAGTCTGGTCTGTGACATCTGTTATCTGGCAGTCTTTGCACTCATTGCCATGTCCCCAGTCTGCATATCAGGATCTGGTCTGTTTGGCCTGCCTATGATCCTTGGAGCACAGGGTGGTCAGCCCAGACTGAGCTCCTCTCAGGTCTTTCAAACCCTGGCTCCCGCTGGAGTGTACCCAACAGACCTGGGGAGCATGGCCTCTTCTGCTGACAGAGAAAAGTTAACCCCCTGGTGGATCTGTATGGAGTGGATACACCCCACCACAGTACCAAATTTACAACTACTTGCCACTGAGTATAGTATTCACAGTTATGAGCAGTCCATCAGATTTTAGTATTCACATTGATTTTAAATTTAAAACATTTTTCTTTTAAAAATATACTTGTTTTAAAATGAAATCTGAATATAATACATACAAAATATATTAAGGCCTACATTTAGTATAATTTCTAAATATTTTAAATAAAAAATATGGTGAATCAATTTTGAAACACTTGGAGGAGAGGAAAGTGATCAAAAATAGTCAACATGGATTCTCCAAGTATCAGAGGGGTAGCCGTGTTAGTCTGAATCTGCAAAAGCGACGAGGAGTCCTGTGGCACCTTATAGACTAACTGAAGTGTAGGAGCATAAGCTTTCATGGGCAAAGACCCACTTCGTCAGATGCATGCATCTGACGAAGTGGGTCTTTGCCCACGAAAGCTTATGCTCCTAGACTTCAGTTAGTCTATAAGGTGCCACAGGACTCCTCGTCGCTTATGGATTCTCCAAGGAAAAGTGATGCTAGACCAACCTAATTTCCTTCTATGATGAGAACTTCCTCTGATGATATGAGGATAGTGGTGAATGTGGTATACTTACACTTTAACAAAGCTTTTGATATGGTCTCCAACAGTATTCTTGATGGCAAGTTAGAGAAATATGGCTTGGATGAATGGACTACAAGGTAGGCAGAAAGCTGGTTGTACTGTGATGCTCAACAGGTAGCAATAAATGGCTCAATGTCCAGTTGGCAGCAGGTATCAGGCAGAATGCCCCAGAGGTTGGTCCTGGAGCTAGTTTTGTCCAACATCTTCATTAATGATCTGAATGATGGGATGTACCCTTCACAAATTTGTGGATGACTTTACCTTGCTACCTTACAACACGTGCAAATGTTGCAGCAATAGAGAAGTAATGCACACAGAAGTTTGGGATTTTTTTAACTTGAAAATCATTGTCAACTTGTCTAGGTTAAAAATGTAATTTAAATATCATGCAGAATTCTGGGAGATTGTATATTGCAATCAGTGGTGTAAGTGGGCTGGTACAGTCCAGTACATTGTACCAGCAAGTTATTTTTAGCTGGTACAACATACCAAAAACAATTCCGAGGAGCCAGATCTGCTGCCCTCTTCCACAAAGTCGGCATGGAGTCAGAACAGGCAGGGAGCTTGCCTTAGCCTCACTGCACCACTGAATGGGAGCCAGCCAAGGTAAGCCTGCATCCCAACTCCCTGACCCAGCTTTGTCACACCCTGAACTCCTCATTTCTGGCCACACCCCAGAGTCCATACCCCTAGTTAGAGACCTCACCACTTTCTAGACCACTGCCCCAACAAGTGAAAGTGAGTGAGGGCGGGGGACAGCGAGCCACTGAGGGAGGAGGAATGAAGAGAGCAGGGGGTGAAGTTTCAGGGAAGATGTTCAGTTTGAGTAGAAAGTTGGAAACCTATCTACCAATGCTGCCTGAGAGTTACCTTTCTTAAGATGGTACAGTGAATATGTATGGATAGGCTGATAATATCCCCTTAATGCTTAATTTAACATAAACTGCAACCCAGTATAATAAATACAATGATTTTGATAGATTTCCATGTAGTTATTTTACTCCAGGAAGCCAGCAAAGCTTTTTTTTCTTTTGTTGCTATCCACAATGCCTGGTTAGAAACACTGTTCAGCAGCAATTTAAGTACACCCGATTACTTAATCAGTCTGATCTCTATAAGGTCAAAGCTAATCTATTTCAAAATCCAGCCTTCTGTTTTTGTTGTATATAGATCATGAAGTTTAAAATGAGATTTAAGCTCATCTAAGGGTGAGAATAACATCTGTATATGAAATCTTTCACTCATCTTTACAAATGCTACTGGGCTGAAATAGTGTCTTGTTAGATGGCTAGGTCCACAGGCCATTATCATATTTCCGTGTGGTGATCCTTTTTCACCCAGGCCCTGGACATCAATTATGCTAAATCTGATCCTAAATAGCACTACCAATATGAATGCCAGAATGTTTCCCCTACCATCTTTACATTTTTAAAAATCTATATATTGATAAAAGTATATCAGTAGAGATTATGCAGCTACAAATTTATCCAACTCTAAAAGTTTACCCCATTGGCAGAGAACAGACATTATTTTTTCTAAAAAATGCTGATGCAGCAGTGAAGGATAAAAAAAAAATCTTTTTTTCTTATAGCATTACTGAATATTTGGCTAGTAGAACTGCTCAGGGTGATAAGTCTAGAATGCCTCCCCCCGGAAGAGTTGGATCTTTCCTACTGAAGAGTTTATTTACCTTATTATCTAGAATTATCAGGCATATTTCAACCTCTCTGCTGATCCCCATGGAGGCAGTGCCTCAAGAAGAAGTGACAAGTAAAGAACATAAGAAGAGTCATACTGGGTCAGACCAAAGGTCCATCTAGCCCAGTATCCTGTCTTCCAACAGTGGCCAATGCCAGGTGCCCCAGAGTGAATGAACAGAACTCGTCATCATCAAATGAACCATTCCCTGTAGCCCATTCCCGGCTTAAAATGCTCTTAATTTGCTTTGGTGGCATATTGTTTATTCAGTGTGATAGCTACATTTTTAACCGTCAGTGAATTGGATGCCTGCCACAGGGGGCTGGAATGAGGAGAAACAGAAGCTGCAGAAGAGGAGTTGATGAAGAACAGCACCAACATTCTATTCATGGTGCTTTCTTTCTCTGCGTGCCCATTCAAAAGGAAACAAGAACACTCAACCATCGTTCAATGCTGTTTATAATGCAGACAAGAGAGAGGAAAGACTTTCAATATCGCTATCTACCTCAGATAGGTGTGGTGAAGATTCATTTGTCAACTATTTGGCCAACATTAGAAGATTTGAAGTGCTAAATAGATGGGGCCCAATCCTGAAATCCTTACTCAGTCCTGCTCTCACTGAAGAAACTTTGTGTTTTGATGGCATTGGAATGAACAATTATGTCATGATCTGGGCCACAAGTTTTATATTGTCAAGATTCTCCTTTAAAAATTGAAGCTGAAATGATGAATTTTGGCAACTACATCATTCTGAAGCTATAATGATGCGCAAGTTATCCATACTTGAATGTCATATTGTTATGGCAGTATGACATTGCCTCTCCTTGCCTCTAAGAGTGTTATCTAGATTGCTCCATTCTAATAAAACACAATAACACAAATTCCTTTTTAGTGGCTATAGTGTAGAGGTTTTTTTCTAAAGCGCTTCAATGTTTTACATTACATCTTCAGGTCTAGACTAGTATTTCAGCATGTTAAGGAAGGCAGACATACATTTTCACTCTAGTTTCCATTTAATTACAGAAAATCATTCATCCTGCACTGAAGTTTTCACCTACTTTAACAGATTGGGACTATGGTTTGTTTGATGACAACTGCTATTGAATAACAAACAGCATTTGAATGCCATGGTGCTCAACTGTACTCATTTTGTAATGAACAATTTACAGGCTGTATAGATAATGTATTCCGCTTTTTCCCTGACAGCATTTTAAGATATTACATTTTTTTGGTCCTAAATTACTCAGCAAAATGAGAATTGATTAGTTCTTGACCAAATATAATAGCTGAAAATGGGAATGCAACTTGATAAGATAATTTTGTTGCTACATTTTTGCATTATGCAAGCCATGCCAAAAGTTCTCACTGGAATTTTCACAAATATTGTGATTTCTATTTACTTTTTAGCTTCAAAATGTGTATGAATCTAGCTTTACTAAGGAAAAAACCCCACAGAATTACTTCCTTTTGTCTTTCTGAACTTTAGATCTAAACATAGGTTTGCTTTCTTGGGAGCTCTGCTGGAACTAAAATCTTACATGGCTTTTTGGGTCTTGTTCTCTAAGGAAAGCTATTGTAAATTGGGCCAACCTATTGGCTGCATCTAGATTGGCAAGTTTTTCCACAAAAGCACCTGTTTTTGCGGAAAAACTTGCCAGCTGTCTACACTGGCCGTTTGAATTTGCAAAAAGTACTGACGTTCTACTGTCCGAAATCAGTGCTTCTTGCGCAAATGCTTTGACGTTCCCGTTCGGGCAAAAGCCCTTTTCCGGAAATGTTTTTGCACAAAAGGGCCAGTGTAGACAGCTCAGGACTGTTTTGCACAGACAAGCCCCAATCGCAAAAATGGCAATCGGAGCTTTCTTGCGCAAAACCACATCTAGATTGGCACGGACGCTTTTCCGCAAAAAGTGCTTTTGTGCTAAAGCGTCCGTGCCAATCTAGACGCTCTTTTCTGCAAATGCTTTTAACGGAAAAACTTTTCCATTCAAAGCATTTGCAGAAAATCGTGCCAGTCTAGACGTAGCCGTTGTGTTCAAGGAAAAGGCCAAAACAACACCCAACTTTGTTTTCAGGAGCTGTGGAATAGCTCAGAGAGTGGAGTTTGTTTAAAAAAATCATTTCCCAATAACAACTACTTCCATTTCTTGGTGGTTTTTTACCTTTAGATCTGTGCAAATCAAGTCAGCCGGGAAAATTATAAACTGCCACTCCAACTTGGCTAACATGGTTAGTGTGTTCTCTTGCACAGGAATGCCATGCTTGCAGCCAAGGTGGGTAGCATCAAACACTATCTTGGAAACATGGGTGATGGGTGAAGGTAGCGCTGGGAGAGACAAGTCCCCAAACCTGCCCTTAGCCCCCCCCACACACACAGCAACATGGGGATGTGGGGGTGCACCCCCAGCCTTCCCAGCCTTGGAGTATGGGAGGAAGGAGGGCCAGGTCTCTCCTGCACCACAGCAACAGTGTGTCTGTCTCCTCCCCTCCAGGAGCCTTTATTTATACTGCCCTCAGCTGGGCCCTAATTGGCTAATTCCTCCCATAGCTGCTGGATCCATAACACAATTCCAGCCCTCTCCCAGGGCTGGGTTTTAACCCTTACAGGGTCAGTACAGGGCAGATGCCCCATCACAAGTTCACCTGGAAATTTTTGGCACAAGATGTTTTCACCTGGGTACCCACAATATAATGGAAGGCAAAGACAGGCCTTATCCCAGACTGCTTTTAAACAAGAAGATGTAGAAGGGCTAACTCAGATGAGGGACGGTGTTGTTTTCTCACTCCTGAGCCATCACTTACGTAAATCTTTGGGAAAGATATGAATGAAATAATTATTCATAATAATAATTGATATTATTTCTATTAATAGATAAGACCTGACTCCTCAGGAAAAGCTCTTGCAGCACCAGAACCAAAAGTAGGGGAAGAATGAGCTGTGCCCATTCATCATCTATACCTGATAATAGTAAAAAAGCTTCAGAGGGGTAGCCAAGAAAAACTTTAAAATAACACATAGTTTAGTAGCACTTTGAACTGTTATCTATATGTTTTGTTAGTCTTTAAGGTGCTACTAGACTATTCATTGTTTATTAAATTGTAGGGTTTTTTTAATAATAGTAATTCAATCATTTCCCTGCCTCATTAAAAAAAAAAAAAAGATAGAGGGGAGAGGACTACATTTCTACCACATGCCTTCCTTTTATGGTGGCAAGACTAGACAATATGCAAATGTCATAAGGGGTACAGGCTGTGGAATATATGAAAACTGACTATCTGCTGTATAATACCAGGCAGGGGCGGATGAGAGTTTTGTGGGGCCCAGGGCACGGGGCCCGGGGCAGCACAATTTCGTGCATGTGCCACGGTCACAGGCAACAGGTAGCAGCACATGCGCAGGGCCTATTGAAGTGCGGGGCTTGGGGCAGCCACCCCGCTCGCCCTGCCCTATATCTGCCACTGATACCAGGAGTTGCCATGTTCCTGTTGGCTGTCACAGGTGCCCTGTGATCCCTCTGGACAGGGTTGCCTGATGCACACTGTGCTGCCCCGAGAAAACATATGTAATTTTGACTAGTATCATATGCACTAGTTTCCAATGGAGACTTGGCATGCAGAGCAGAATGGTTCCTATACGTCTCCTCCATTTCATCTCAATCTGCTTCCCTTCTCCAAGTACATTATAACCCAGGGTGGGCAATAATTTTTGATGGAGGTTGGGTACAGAAAGGAACTTGCGGTGGGGAGTTGGGATACAGGAGAAGGTGTGGGGCAAGGGTGGGCAAAAACCTTTTGCTAGGGGCCACTTCAAAATGTTTTGAAGTGGCCCCGGGCCACACTGGAAGGGGTAGGGCCTCAAACAGAAGGGGTAGGGGCAGGGCCAGGATGCTTCTGGGCTTCCCCACCCACAGACCATAATTGGTCTGGGGATGGGAGAGCCCCTTTGCCCCCCTCCCCAGTTTCCCCATGGCACCCATGCCCCTGGCAGTGGGAGGAGACTTCCCGTGCTCCTCCACCCCCAGGCCAATCAGTGCTTGTTGGGGGGAGAGCATGTGAAGCCTCCTCCCACCCTGCCAGGAGTGCCCAGCACTTCTAAGTGCTACGCACTCCTCGTAGGGCAGTGGTAGGGTGGAGGAAACTTCATGAGCTCCCCCACCCCCAGGCCAATCAAGACTTGGGTGTGCGGGAGCGCGCAGTCTCCTCCTGCCCTGCCAGGAGTGTGCAGTGCTTCAAAGCACCGCGTGCTCCTGGCAGGGTGGAGGAAACTTCCTATGCTACCCTGGCCCCCAGGCCCTACTTGGCCTGGGGACGGGGGAGCGGCAAGACCTCCACGGATCATATCAACCCACTTGGCGGGCTGGATCCAGCCCACAGAGGCCCTTTTGCCCACCCCTGGTGTGGGGTCTGGGAGGAAATTTGGATGACGGAGTAGGGTTGTGATCTGAGACGGAGGATTGGGATGCAGGGTCTGAGAGAGGGGATGGGTGCAGGAGAGGAATCTGATTTGGGGAAGAGATGTAGGAGGGAGTATAGGATCTGAGAAGGGGCTGTAACCTTGGGCAGGGGTGCAGGACGGGGATTCAGTGAGTTTGGGTTGGGACCTGGGACAGGGAGATGCGGGGAGGAAAGGGGTGGAGTGCAGGGTGCAGGCTCTGGCTGGGAGGTGCTTACATAGGCAGCTCCTAGCCAGCAGTCCAGCAGGACACTCAGGCAGGCTTCCTGCCTGCTGCATCTCTGCAGGGTGCTCAAAGTGGCCAGCTGATGGGGCACATGTGCATCTCTGTATGGTGCTCCATGGTGGGGATGGGCTTTGCGAGCTGCCTATGTCTGCAACACAGCCCAGTCTGCTCTCCTTGACCAGAAGCTGTGAAGACTGTGCAGGGACTAGAGGCCTGCAGAGATGCATAGGCTAGCCCCCCGTAGCTATCATCACTGAGCAGTGTGTAGGGTGCGGCTGGCAGTGAACTTGCCCCAGAGTCCCGCTGGACCATGGAACATTGGTAGCAGTGTTCCCTGAAAGCTGTGCTCTTGTCCAGCTACTCAGGAGGCATTCCAATGGCACCCAGCTGACTAGCAGAGCACACACAGCTAGGTTTTGTTTCTACTGGTGGTGCACTTTTGAATATGACTTGGTTTGCATAAAATTATTCCACACAGGATGGAAAAAATCTGAATAGGGATGGAGAAGATTAGAGTGAACATTGATGGGTGGCCCAGAGGATCATAGTGGGCTGGAACTGAAGGTTTGGCCTGTGGGCTGTATTTTGCCCATCCCTGTTATAAAATACGTGGTATGGCTGTGAAAAGGGAAAGCCACCCACTTTCCCCCTCCTTCCAGGCCCACTGACTTTTTTGCTGCACCTTTGTACTTACCTCTTAGGCCCAATATAAATTATTATGGGAAAAGGTTTGTTGCAGCACAGAGAGAAATAGTGAGGTTGAACATTTCACTGTGTTTTAATAAAAGACAGTGTTGATCCCTGTTTGTAACTGAGACACTGGAAATAAAACATAAAGATGAATGTATTAATCAGCTGTTTAACAGAATTACCGCGTTTAAAAAAAACCTGATAAAATGGAATTGTGTGGAAACAAATCCAATAATTAGTGTTTCCATTAAGAAAACACTTTCAGTTTCTATAGCCAGATGGGGCTTTCTATTTCAAAAGCAGCATCCCAACCAACAAAAATCTCTGAAACAATAAAACACAAAGCTGGGATAAAGCTGCTAGTTCTAATTAGGCTGGTGGTATTTCAAACACAGACAAAAACCAGGCAACTCATTCAAATCCCATGACTACTTCATCCATTTGATCTCGTGGACTAAACTGTCCACAGATTGAATAACATTTACAATATATCTAATGGGTCTGTTTGGATGTTATACAAATCATTCATAAAGGGTGCAATTTACCAAAAATATATTTGGCTTGCACATATTTCAAGCCCATGGAAGCCATTTTAACTGACAAGTATCAGAAGGGGTAGCTGTGTTAGTCTGTATCCACAAAAATAGTGTGGCCTTCTGTGGCATCTAAGGGTATGTCTACACTACAGAGTTAGTTCGAACTAACGGACGTTAGTTCGAACTAACTTTCATAGGCACTACACTAGCGCTCCTTTAGTTCGAACTTAATTCAAACTAGCGGAGCACTTAGTTCGAACTAGGAAAACCTCATTTTATGAGGATTAAACCTAGTTCGAACTAGCTAGTTCGAATTAAGGGGTGTGTAGCCCCTTAATTCGAACTAGTGGGAGGCTAGCCCTCCCCAGGTTTCCCTGGTGGCCGCTCTGACCGACACCAGGGAAACTCGTCTGCCCCCCTCCCGGCCCCGGACCCCTTAAAGGGGCACGGGCTGGCTACGGTGCCCGTGCCAGGTGCAAGCCTGCCAGCACCCAGTTAGCAAACCCTGCACCTGGCACGGCTCGAGCCAGCCACCCGATGCCCCCCAGCCCTCCCCCTCTTCCCGGGACCAGGCTGGCGGCTCCCGGGAGCTTGCCCGGGACCGCAAGAGGCGGGCACCCGCCTGGGCTAGTGCGGACATTGTGGACCTCGTCTATGATCTCCGCACTAGGCACAGGAAAGTGGCTGTCTAGGGCAGGAGAGCTGCCAGCCTGGCCACCCAGGAGCAGGTGTGCATGAAAATCAAGGGGGTCCACTGAGACCCCCGACCCTGAGCCCTGAGCTTACAATGGCCGTCCTGGGTCAGACCAAAGGTCCATCTAGCCCAGTAGCCTGTCTGCCGACAGCAGCCAACCCTAGGGACCCTGGAGAGGATGGACCAAAGACAGTGACCAAGCCATTTGTCTCGTGCCATCCCTCTCCAGCCTTCCACAAACCTTGGGCAGGGACACCACTCCTACCCCCTGGCTAATAGCACTCCATGGACCCAACCTCCATGACTTGATCTCACTTCCCTTTAAACTCTGTTCTAGTTCTAGCCTTCACAGCCTCCTGCAGCAAGGAATTCCACAGGTTGACTCTTTGCTTTGTGAAGAAGAACTTTCTGTTACTAGTTTGAAGCCTGCTACCCATTCCTTTCCTTTGGTGTCCTCTAGTCCTTCTTTATGGGAACTCAGGAAGAACTTTTCTGTATGCACCCTCTCCACCCAACTCCTGCTTTTAGAGACCTCTATCCTGTCCCCCCTCCATCTCCTCTTTTCTAAGCTGAAAAGTCCCAGTCTCTTTAGCCTCTTTTTATATGGGACCTGTTCCCAACCTCTGATCATTGTAGTTGCCCTCCCCTCTCCCAGCCTCTCTCTTCCCCTCTCCCACCTCCTTTTCCCAGTCTCCCCCAGTTTTGTTCAATAAAGACAGAGTCAATGATGGAAGAAATGTTATCTTTATTTTGTACATCAAGAAAAGGGGCTAGGGAAGGGTAAGTGGAAGGAGGTGAGGGAGGAATGGGGTACGAGCCCCCGATGGGGAGGATTGGGCTGGCTCTGCGGGCTTCTGGGGGTGGAAGCTCTCCTGCAGCCCCCCAATTGCCCCCTCTCTCCAGATGGCAGCCTGCGGCAAGTGCAGCCGGGCTGATGGCCGAGTGCTGTGATGTGCCCAGTGTGGGCACTCAGGGCACTCCAAGCCAGGACTGGTTTTCAAGCAGGGCACCCCTGAGAACTGTCTGTCCGGGGTGGGGGTCGGGACCCTTTAAGCACAGCCCTCGGCTAGCCTGAGACAGCAGCTCCACGCTCTAAGTCCTCATCTGATGCCCTGCCGGCACTGCTTCCGGCCATCCTTAACCCCGGTTCAGGGTCCACTTAGTGTGGACATGCTAGTTCGAATTAGCAAAACGCTAATTCGAACTAGTTTTTAGTTCTAGATGCGTTAGTTCGAATTAGCTTAGTTCGAATTAACTAATTCGAACTAAGTTAGTTCGAATTAGCGCTGTAGTGTAGATGTACCCTTAAAGACTAAGGGTGTGTCTACACAGCACCCTAAACTCGAAATAAGATATGCAATCTGCATGACGCAAATTATTAGCACACTCTATAGTTGTTAATCCACTTCCATTATCTTTCCAGATACCAGTAGAACTGCCATATATTCTGGTGTCCATCCACTATTCTAGCAAAAATATCTGATGATATGCCAACTGATTGCTGACAAAGTATATAATTATGTGAGTGTAAGTTAGCATACTACTTCTGCCCTGCAAATCACTTCACTAATAATCATCATGGAGCAATAATGTTTTATTTAAAAGGATATGCACCATATTATATATTTTAGAGGTTCATGTTTCTTAAATAAGGGCCAAAATTCTCCCCTCTGTGGATTATTGCTGTGTAAGGGTGAGGAAACACTGGCTTTCCTTTCGATTCTTCCTTTAGCAAGAAGATGGAGCTTCCATCTCTCAAATGCAGCAATGTCCAAAGATTGTCTGGGGATCTTACTAGGTTGTTGCAGCCCTTTAAATAGAAACAGTTGAAAGGGCTCACAGCTCCAGCAGTGCTAGCATGTTGTCTGGGAGCCCGAGCCACTCAAGCCTTTTCAACTGCTTCTATTTAAAGGGTTTGTGCCTTCCCCATGACTCTGTCAATGAACTAGGGGGAGGGGCCTGGAACAGATGCGCGGGCCAGAGCAAAGCCTTAGGCAGGCTGGATCCAGACAGCTGAGTGCCTTTCGCCCATCCTTGGCATAAACAGTTGAGTACACAAAAAGGGATAGCCAAAATCAAATGAATAAATCATTTTTAAAAGCAAATAAAATTGCAGAAGAAACCTGATGATATACTTCACTAATTTTTGGCATTAAGACAAAACTAAGCTCAGTGTAACTCTTTAGCCTTTTTGTATTTTGTCAAATTCTTTATATTAACAATTTCTAATCCTTTGTCTCCTATACATTCTTCAGAGATAAAGAAAAATGTTTTCAAATTCACAAATAAAAAACATTAATTTATCCCATGCAATGGCTCATTTCAGCAGCAACTGAGTCAAAGGAATCACTAACATACTTCAATGGGAGTAAGATCAAGGTCTCAGTTGAATTGCAAGGAATTCAAATGAAAGGTTGTAAAGCTTCTTAAATCCATGTATAGTCAATTATCCTTTAAGGACCTTAAGAAAATTCTGAGTGTTGTTCTTTATGCCAAGAAATACTGAATACATTTTGAAATACTGAAATTGACTTGGGTTCTGTATATTTTCCTCAATACATCTGCCAGTTCTTTTCCTCCATTGTGTTACTGGCAATATTGTCTCCTTAGACTGGTGCCCTTCACTCATACTGTGTCAAGATGTAATGATATCCGATCTCAAGCAAAACAGCATTGAGCAAAGTCAGTGCTTAAAAGGGAGATTTCTGAGGGCAGAAAGTGGAGGTGAAGATTCAGGAAGTGGCAATTTTTCCTCTGAGTCAGTACCAAGCTAACATCCAGACCTGGTATTAATAGGAATTGGGCTGCTACAATTGACATTTATAAATGACACAACACAGAGATCCTGATCATTAAAGATCACATGAGTAACTTTCATCTCTGGCAAAAGTCCAACTCAGGTTATTACATTCTGCCTTCATAAATTGCCCTTAATCTAATAAACTTGTTGTGGTGGGCTTTATAATAGTAGAAAATGACTAATGCATCTGAGCTTTTGGACAAGTTGGATCCACCTTCTAATGACAGCTTGTCATTTGATCAGTATTAGCTCCGGGTCTGACCTTGTAAATACTTCTCACTAAGCATAGAATTTACTAGTGTTAGTATTTCACAGTAGCAACTATTATGCCTGATAATTTTTTTAAGGTTGTGAGCAACAGAAATAGAAGGGTTCCAACCAAGACTTCTGAATGAAATAAAATGCAAAATAACCGAGCTATTGTTAAGAGTATTTCAATTTATCCATAAAAACAGCAACTACTCCTGAAGATATTTAAAAAGTTTGTTTAAATGCTCACTGAAATCAAACAGAAAAGGAGCTCAAACACAGTTAAATCAAATCTACTAAATATCTGAGAGAGTTTGTCAGTCTGTGTGTCTGTCTGTCTGTTCAAGAACACCTCCTAAAGGGTAAGAGCTAGGACCACCAAGTTCAGTATACAGCTTCTTCTTATAACTTAAATCAAGGTATGGGATTAGTTGTTCCATGAAAATGGGGATGTGTCTGGAATGGGATTACTTCTCAAAACCATATAGAAAAGTGACAGAATCAGCAGGCAAGTGAAAGGGGCAGACTGGGGACTCCCCTCCCTCCTCCCCCATGGAATTGCCACAGACCTGAGTCTTCCACCCCCCACATGCTCTTTAGCGTGGATTGAGGGTATGAAGTACCCCCCACCTTATTTGTATGGGAACATTGCTGGCTGTTCCCCTTCATCAGGAATCAAGGGGAAAGTGCAGTTTGCTGCATTCTTCACTGTGGCTGGAGATCACAGGAGGCAGATGAACTTGAACCTGCCCCAACTGAAGGACATGCTCCCCCCCTTCCCCCGAGCTGCATCCTTTGGAGCTGCAGCAGCCATGGAGAGGTGCTTCTCACTTGGCCCCAAGCTGTTGCAGTGAGAGAGGGCTGGAGGAGGCTTCTGTCCCTAGATCAGCCTGAATACTGAACTCCTCATCCCCAGAACAATGATTTAAATGAAGCATGTACGTTTTCTTTTTATTTTCCAAACAACAAAAATTAAGGACCTGAACAACACTGGGTAAATCTTCTAGTTTATAAATGTGAATTAAAATTTGCAAAGCATTTTTTTCTGCAGCATTTGCTCAGTTGTAGCGACCACTGTACTTAAAATTAAAGTACATAGAACATGAGAAATACCATGACATTTACACTCACATAGTCACAATGGCATCCTTGTCAGAAGATTCTGCTCATTATGTGGCTTTAAAAGGGTTGAAGACTCAGGATATGGATCTACATTGCTTTGCATCACCTGTGGATCGGGCAAACAGTAGCAAGTTCCCTCATAAACAATGAAGGCCATTGTGAATACATCGGTTTGCAAACTTTATTGATACCCCATTCTCTTCAACACAGAGTTCAAAATATAGTCCAAATCTGCAAGCCACTTATGGTACACCCAACTGGACACAGCTGGCATGTGCCAGCTGACTTAGGCTGGGGCAAAATAGCCATTTAAGAGCCACTACCGTATACCGTAGCTATATAGGCTTGGGAAGGAACCTCAGCTCTCAGACCCTTCCTCCTTAACCCAAGTGAGATGGCACAAGTTTTTTTGCTGTAGACATACCCTTCATGGTCTTTCACTAGAGAATTGAGAGTGAATTAAAACAGTCTAACTTGAAAGCATTGATAACATGTATTACAGTTCCTAGGTCCTCATCTGAAAGGAATGTTTGAAGTTACAAGGTAAAGATAGTAGAAGGAATTTTTCACCACTTGCAGTTGAGAATACTAAAATGTATAGCAGCACCCACAAAACTTCACCCCACCTAGATGATCTGTGGTCTGATGTTCTCTTGCTCATGGGGTGATAGTGTGTAATGTTAAAAACTGTATTTTTCTTAATATGTACAACCCACAATTAAATGCAACTTGTTGATAAATACTTCTAGTTTTATCCTGCTGCTGCTGCCATGAAGGCAAAGTTGTCAAGTAGTAAGAGTACAGGACTGCCCTTAAGGAGCTCTGGATTCTAGTCTTCACCCTGACAATGACGTGGTATGTCACTTCATATCTTTTCATCCTGGTTTCCCCACCAATAGACTACAAGTAATTTGTAGAGCATGATGAGATTTACTCAGTGTTTATGAAACATCATAGGATCTCTAGATGGAAGAGTTTCATTCCATAGCTAGAAGTGTAAAATTTAAGTCTCTAGCATGTAGTCTATTGAAAACTGCTTTTAAGTAGCAATGATTTTAGATTAGATTATTAAAACTTAACTTTTTTTGTACACCATCCTAGAATATAATTACAAGTTAATATATATGACCTTTCTATCTCATATGCTTTTTTGCTTACATTTAACAGGTACCCAACTAATTTATTATTTTGAACAAGTAAATAATTTAAAATGCCTTAAAGATGTGATCACTATACTTCTTTCTGTTTAACTTCACAATGCTTACATTTGTCATCCTTTTTTAGTCCTTTCATTACGCTAAGCATAAGTTGTAACACTGGAAAAGTGTTTGCAATTTTAGATGTCACCCATTCCTCAATTACAATTAGCATTTAAAAGACTTAACAACAATTTTTATTCAAATATGCCGCTTTTGTAGTCATGGTAACCTCCCTCATCAGCATCTTCCAGCTTCAGAATTTGCTGCCACAGTACTTCTAGACGCTGCTATTCAGGTTTTTTTACTTCGTTCCCTCCTCCCTTCTCTTCATGCACAAAAGACACGCTTTTCCTTGCAAAGTCTAAACTGTGTAACAACAAAAGAGGAGGGCAAAATAAAAATATAAAAAAAAAATCTAATAAGCATCACCACTTGACTCTTTCTAGAAATAAATCATCCTCCTTCATTGGTTTCTGTCTTTTGAATGACTTCAGCTGGTGTCTACACCTGGCACAGTAAACTAAATTTAGCAAATCCTTTCTCTTTTTTTCTTATCTATATTTACACATGTGGGAGGGTGTGGTCACAGAAGTCCCCTTGGATTTGTTCCCCAGTGTTCTGACCATGCCACTGACCCCCGTCGTCTTGCTGTCTGGGGCTCCCCATCACCCTGTCCTGCTATGGTAGATAATCTGTTCACTCCCTGACAAGGTATAGCATTGTGGTTACCACTCCCCCTGTAGAACAATGCAGACACTGAACCACGTCAGCCCTGGGTGGGATGCAGTATGCAGTATCTAGGGCTCAGTATAAAGGAAACCAACCAGCAAATGGACCAAACCTCCCCTCTCCCCTCCTCCCCCCCCCCCCCCCGCCGCCCCCAATACAGTAAAACTTGCATTATCTGGCACTTAACTATCCGGAAAACTTTAGAAACCGGCACATTTTTCCCTCAGGGGTCGCGGCACTTTGGTCCGGCTGACTGGGGGCTTGGTGTGGCACTTTGATCCGGCCAGCCGGGGGCTGGGCATAGCCACATGGCATGCCACTATGATCCAGCTGGCTGGGAGCTGGGCCAGGCAGCTGGCGGCCCCTGCGGTCTAGGGGTCGCAGCTCCAAAATTGGACCCTCAGATAACTGGAATTTTTAAATAACCATAACGCCCTAATCCCGAGTGTACCAGATAACACAGGTTTTACTGTAAATCCATCTCTCTTTGTGTAGAAGTTTTACACAGTGAAAGCTCATCAGGTAAGTTCCCTTTGTCAATGAAAGATATATGCACAGTGATTGCTCCCCCTAAACAACAATTATTTTTACTGGCCCTAATAGTAAACAAAAGTATTTTTTATTAAGTACAAACAGTAAGATATAAGTGGTTGCAAATAAAAATAGATCAAAGTAAGTTACTAAATTAAAATGAAAAGAAAATGCATAGATAGTTCTAATTCACTAAGAAACTTATTACATGCAGATTCTTACCCTGTTCTTATTTCTGGCAAAATCTTCAAGTCAGAGACAAACTCTTTTGCTCTGACTTGGGCTTCCAGCCCCCCTTCAAGTTTTTTGTACCCTATTAGGGTGTGCCAAGCAGCTTCTCCAGGCCAGCCAAAACCAAGGGCTGATAACTTCCTTGCTTAAATAGACTCTCGCTTGGGGCTGAAATACTTTGTTTTACATCCTTCTTTCGTGGAAAAATACCAGGTTCAAAATGGATTTCAGAACCAGGTGTATGGTCACATGTCTCTCCAGATCAATCACCTTCTGGACTTACAGGACAAACAAGTTGTTTACAAGTTGTTGAGTTGATCACCTAGTTATTAGGCTTCTGGGGCACCAGTAGTGACTCTCATTAACATACTTAAAACTATAAACAGACTGACACTTCACATTTAAAACTTTCCATACAAGAATGATACATGCACCAAAATAGGATGTTTACATCCAGCAGATTGTAGCATTAAAATTGATAAGGTTACATGAGGTGTTTTGTCTAAAGCATCTCCGAGTTATGCACATTTATATTCACAAACCAATTTTCTTAAAGCATGAGGGGAGGGGAACTTTCACAGCACATGCTGGTGATGCAGATATGTGATATAATATCATCATGATTTAGCAAACTGAAGGTCAGACTACTTGTGAGTTATTTCTTGTCTTCTCACTTAAGAACAAAAATGTCCTGTCAGACTCAAATCAGAGTGTATTTTATTTTCAATCTCTTTTAAAATATTTTCTCAATGTATGTTCTGACATATCATACTAGAACTAAAAATGTAGAATTTATTTTAATTATATTTTTCTTCAGAGTATTATTCTAATTATGTTGCCCAATTTTGTTGTAGGTATGTCAGAGCATGATAATTTGATTCAGTGTATTTAGGCTGTTAGCTGACATATTTGTCTTCTGAGTCATATAGTTACTGGTTTAGCTTTTTTTTCTGGTTTGTAATTTGTGAGGTTAGTAAGAAGCAGAATTTTTACAAATCTAGAAATATAATACATGTATATTACTTTTGTTCACACTGTGCTAGGACTTTTCTTTTCCATAACGTATTGGATAATGTGGGTATAAGATTTTTTCAGGTGTGTCTTTCTGGTCAATTTATGGGACCTGCATGATTCCACCTTATCTTTCAGGACAAGGGCCGCAATCCCATTTTGGCCCAATGTCCCAAATCCTCCCCCCAGGTTTCCCTAGTCACTCCCCGACCCTTTTTTCTTGACAAATTTTCCCTGGAGTTTTTTTTTTTTTTTTTTGGCTTGACACATTTTTGCCCTGTATGTTTTTTTTTAAGCATCGGGCAACCCTACAGGCAAGCTGGTCGGTTGCCCAGGGCCACCAATTGGTTAGGACTGGCCCTGTTCAGGACCTATGTACATTGGGTCATTACATGAGCATTCAGTCTTGTATCCAGTAGTTTTTGAAGTCCCAGTGTCCTTCATGGCTTCTTTTTCACTATGACAGCTTATACAAACCGTGGGCCTAAGTCAGGGTAGGGAACCTTTTTTGGGGTTCACAGAAAAATCATTTGGGGGCCACACACAAGTAAAAAAAATCTCACTGTGGCCCCTGACTGAAAAGGAAAAATACACTCTCCAAATTCCGGGGCGCAGCAGAACAGATTTTGTGTGCTCCAGTACCACGGGGGGCAGCAGCAGGGCTGGAGCACCACCAGAGGCTCCCCAATGCTAGGAGGAGATCCCGAACCTCAGGGGCCGGTCAGGCAAGCCAGGGGCTGCATCCAGCTCCCGGCCCTGAAGTTCCACACCCTTGGCCAAAGTACTCACATATCAGCTTCAGAGAATCCTCCATTCATTGGAGACAAGTGATAGTCTTCCTGTCTCAACTCCCTTCTTCAAAATCCTCCCCCTCTCTGCATTCAGCTCTCCCATCTTATCCCTCCATTTCTGACTCCCCACATCCTGCTTTTTGAATTTCTCCCTACTGTCTGTCTGGGTGGAGTTCCCATTCAGGCTAATTAAGCTAGCCCAAGAGTCCCACACAAACTAGAAGATTTAGTAGATCAGAAAATGTGAGTGGGATGAGTATTGGCATTTCCAAATGACCCCCTACATTCTGACTAGGGTTGCCTGGTGTTCGGTATTGACCCAGACAGTCCGGTATTTTCGCCTCCTGTCCAGTAAAAAAGTCAGAAAATACTAGACACCTAAAATGTCTGGTATTTTCTGTTTTTTTTTTCCCGGCCAGGAAGCAAAAATACCAGGTGCTTACCTAGTTCTGCAGGGGAGCTGTCCGGCCCAGAGCAGGAAGAGAAGATGGTGAATGACTGCCAGCAACCTGTCAAAGCCAAAAAGCCTCAAAGGTTTTTTTTAATTAAAAAATTTTTTTTTTGCTCAACAACTTTGATCTCCCCTTTTTTTTTTTTCAACAGAATTTTTTCCCCGGTGGTGGTTTGTTTTGGGGGTTTTTTTTGGTGGAGAGGGGTTCGGTATTTTGGGTTAAACCATCTGGCAACCCTAATTCTAACTCTTCCACACTCACTCCAGAATAATATGAGGGGGCTGACTGGGGTCTTGATATTACTCAGTAAGAATTTTTTTTTTATTGTTTTGCTCAGTCCAGGTGACATTTTACCTTTACCATTCCCTGCATAGCGGTACAAGAATTATTTAAAAAGAGATTGTGTGTGTATAGATGACCGGCTAATTTTATTATTGTTTTAATTTGTATTAGGAACTATTCATAGCATAGAACTAAAGTGCTGTTAAATTTCATTTAGATGTAATTTATGTTTTAATTTTGAAAACACACAACAATTGCCTAATATGGAATAAAAAGGTGTCAGAATTTCTTGGGAAAACATGTATATTGAAAGTCAGCATTTCAAACTGTAAAGTTTGGCTCTGAATCTGAACTTGCTGTTTTTGAGGGATCTGGGATTTTGGTTCACACCCATCCGTGATTTGTGTCTGGGCAAATTTTGAAAATATATATTAGTCATTTCTGTTCATAGATAAATGGTTAACATTTGATAATTTTTCACAAGTGCTTTTTTTGTTCTAACACTCCACTGAAACCCTCCAACTTCCCCATCAAGAAAATAAATGGAATAAAATATGTTTACATTACCTCCCAATGTAGCAAAAATGGAGAAATATCAGTAAATACAAAAACATGACCATTATTTTGCATACCTTCTTAATAATCTGTTCTCTCTCAGTTGAAAGGACAAAACTCATTTTGCATTCCTAAATTTTCTGAAGACAAGGATCAATTTTCTAACTTTAAAAAAGTGGCTGATTTCATGTCAAATTCAGTAGATCTGCAGCTTTGACAGATTATAGACTATTCCAGTCCTTACTGGTATGAAAAAAAATATTATCAAGGAGATATGACTGCCAGTATTTTCAAAAATAGTTGCCTGAACTTGAATCCGTAAGTCCTTATTTAGGCACTTAAGCAAGTCCTCCAATATTCAAAAGTGCCTAGCCATGTAGCTGCTCTCATTGGCCTTAATGGGGGCTATTTGGATGTTCAGAAAGTCAGATGTCTAATAAGAATTTAAACACTTGTCTGAAGAACATAAAAATTGTTTTATTGCAATGGGTATAGCTGCTTGGTTGTGGTCTTCTCACTTTCCATTTAGCATCTGTGTTTAATTTTTATTTCTGATTATTATTTTTATTTAATTTTATTTCATTATTTATTTATTTGTTTATTTGTTTATTTATATGACACACACAATGTGGTAGGCATTTAGAAAAGCTTCCTCCCCAAAGAGTTTATAAATAAAAGACCTGAATGAAGTTTAAAAATCACACATCAATTGTAACTAATCACAATTTTGTCAAAATATTCAAATATTACAAGGGAAATCCAATCACTTTACAAAGCTTTTTAATTTTTTTTAATTGAGCTCGGTTTGATAACCCCCATTATATACTTTTTCTATATTTTTCATCCTAGCATAGATAACTGCCTAGATCTTGATGTGTCTAATGAAAGTGCTTTGTGATCAGGCTTCTCCATTCCATCTGACTCCACACAACACAACACAATTCCATGTCTGTGAACATCTGTGAACAAAATGGCTTCCATTGCTGAAAAGTGATAGCACAGACCATTGGACTGTGGCATCCCTGAGTGAAACAGAAGGAGAAGATAGCTAAGTACAGTATGAAAAAGGTCCTATATCTAAATAACAATAATAATTGACCTAGAATGATCTTATGGACAGATCTTTAAAGGTACGTAGGTGTCTCGCTTCCATTAATTTAAATAGGAACTAAGCTGTTTTTAAAATACCTTTTTTAATCTGCCTCTTAATCACATTGTCATGTCAAATTCAGCTTGTTTTAGTAACAAACAAAATAAGTACCAGTAGCTATATATAAACAAAATACCAGTAGCTATATATAAAAAATAGGGAAATGTGCATAGCTTGTATCAGCTCCAAATCACCCTGGCAATCAACATTATACAGGCAGTCTCAACAGACAGGCCAATAGGCTGCAGACAAGATTTTCTTTCACCTTGTACCTCTCCAGTTAGAGCTGAGGTATGCTGATTGGGAGGCATGGCTCATGTTGTCACCATATGTGCTGGACCTGTTCTGTGGACAGAGATTTTCAGTCAAGGTGCCTGGGAATTTTTTCAGATGCTTTCGGTTCATCCCTCCTCTCCACTCCCAACCCAACAATTCCTCAAAGCTGAAGTTATTTACAAAGCAATGGTTTCAAGAAATCTCGAGATTTTTTTAAAAAAATGTTAATTTTAAAACATTCTATTTTGACATTTTCAAATTGAAAAGTGAGAGAGTCAAAATGACTTTTTATTTTGAAATTTCAGTAAATTTAGACTAAAATGGTTAAAGGGGTATTGTCAAAAAAATGAAATGTTTCAAAATTATTGAGTAGAAATCTTTTCACTGACGCAAACTGAAATTTCATTCATGTTTTTGGGTCACGAACATTTTTGAGATTCTGACTTTTTCTCCCCGGTCAGGATGGGAAGGGAAAATATCTTGGAAAATTTTTGCAGGTTGGGGAAAGACATCAGGGTCTATGGCCATGTGCAGTTGAGTTGCTCCCGGAATATTAGAGAGAGAAGGTAGTAAAATGATATATTTTATTGCATCAACTTTTCCTGGTGAGAGAGACAAGATTTTGAACCCCACAGAACTCTTGGGTTTGGGAAAAAGTCTTCACGGCCCCTTCTTTCACCAGCCTTATCTTCACTGCATAAAGAGGAGGGGAAACAGGGGGGGGGGGGGAGAGAAAGATAAGAGGAGGGGCTGATCGACAGGAAAATCTTATTCTGTATTGTAGAGCTGGGTGTCACACCCTGAGCTGCTAGGCCTGGGTGGATTGGTGTGACTTTGTATCACAACCTTCAGCTGGCACACACAGCTAGGGGCACATGTTCACCTGCTTGCAGATCAAGACGAACGTGGGAGGGGGAGCCTCCCGCTCCTTGACTTACTGTGTCCTCTGTGTGCGAGCGAGGGAGGCTGAGCGGCTAGGCAGGGGGAGGAGTGGCTGAGGCAGAGGAGAGCGGAGCAGGGTGGAGAAGGGGCCGGCGGTGGATGCTGTGCGGCTGGCACAGGTCGGTCTCACCCGGAGCTCAGTCTCTCGCTCGGCCGGGTGAGAGGCGGCTGCCGGCTGCCAGCAGCGTCTAGCGCCAACTAGTCCCCGCTTTGCCCAGCACTTCCAGGAGGGGCACGAGGGCAGGGGGCCGGTCCCGGCTGGTAACAGCGGCGGCGCCGCGCGACTTCACTCATGCCAACCACTTTCTGCCCCAGCCCGGCTCGGGAGAGCGCTGCGCCCCGGTAAGTGCTGGGCCCCGCCCGGGGCTGCGGCGGCGGCAGTTGGGGAAGGAAGGGGCCGCGGGCCGAGGCGGGGGAGCTCCCGTTGGTGCTGGGGGGGGGGGGGCATGGCGGGGGGAGGGGTGTAACCCCCCCCACACACACACACTAATAGATGGGTCTCCACTAGGAATGCCCGGGGAAGCGGTTTCTTTGTGGGAGACGCACACGCCTAATGGGGAATGGGGGGGCCCACTCCTGGGGGGGCTGCTACTCTTCTGTACTATGCAAACCCAACCAAACAAGGGGCGCACCCCCTCCCCATGGCCGGCCGCCCCCTCCCCCAGTGCTTTTTCTGCCCTAAGTGGGGCTCCCCCCTTATGGCACAAGATATTTCCCAATACACCGGCCTCCTCCCCCCCCCCCCCCATGTCACATGAGGCCTGAGGAGCCGGGGCCCAGCAGCGAAGCTGAAGTGTGAGGTGGTGGGGAAATCAGAAACTAGCTCCCCCGCCCCAGGGACCTCTCCCTTCCTATGAGGGAGTGCTGTTCGGAGACTGGGGGAGGGGGGATGTTTTGGGGAGAAAGGAAAAGTTCTGCAAAGTTGGAGCTGAGCTCGTGGCACCTATTTGTGTGCCCGAGGCACCTTTGCAATGATCCAGAGGAAGGGTGTATATTACAAAAGAAATCAGTTGAAAAGGATTCACCTCCATATTTGTAGACATGTTATGTGCAGATATGGGTTATCCTATGGGTGCAGATCTCTTGAGTGTGTGTATCTGTCCATCTCTTTACCTAATTAGTATTTTGTAGAATTATCAAAGTTGACGAGGGTATATTTTGTCCCTCAGTTCACACAGCTAGAATTAAATTTCTGATTTCCCCTTATAAAAATCTCAAAAGATACCTATTTTGATCATTGTGTAAATTGCAAGCACAGCCACTCATTATATGTTTATTTATCTTGACTGTTCAATATAATCTGCGGTAGACTGGTGGGGAAATAATCTAAAATAGAACATGAAATATCTCCCTTATGTACTGTAGACAAAAATTTATATCTCTGGCATCATCTGAAAATAGAAATTATTTTAATAAAATAAAGAAAAAATTGATTTGACTATGCAACTGCTATGTATACAAATGCAGATAATATTGGAAAGTCTATACTCACTGGTTTTAAAATATATTTTTAATTTATTTTTATTATTTCATATAATCTGCAATAATCAGAGCTGATAATACCTTAATATCCTGAATAAGTGGCATCCAATAAAATCTGTCTCTCTGCCTATTCAATATAAAGTAGAAATAGTAATTATTTTTATTGCTTACAGCATATAAGATCTAATGTCTGTATACATCATTTTCTGTATTAAAATATACTTTTGAAAAAAGCTTAATTCAATCTAAACAACCATTATTCACAGCAGTTTTGAGTTATACAAGGCACACTTAGTGGCCCAATACTGCAAACTCTTTCTTGTATTAAGTAGTCCTTACTCTTGCACATAGTTAATCCAATACACTTCAATAGCAGTATTTGTGTTAGTCAGACTGTTTGCTTAAGACTTTGCAGGTTTGGGCATTTAAGTTTTTAGGCTATATTTGTCATGTTATATGTGGTTATTATTTTTTGAAAAATAAAGAAAAAATAATGATAAATTATATTTTTGTCTTAGACAGCCAAAACATTTTAGAGCGGGGGGGGGGGGGGGGAGGGAGAACCTGTTTTGGGTCAGGGTCTGCTGACCCACAGAAAAATCAGTTGGGAATCGCACACAATTGAGAAGCAAAAAACCGAAACAAACCCTCACTTACCTGGCCCTCTACTGAGAAGCAGAAAGACACTCCCCACATTCCTCTCACACACCAGAGCCTAGGGGGTCCCAGCTACTAGATTTTGTGTGCTCCAGCCCCTATGTGAGGCACCAGGAGGGCTGAAGCATCAGTGCAGTCTTTTCAATTCTGGTGGAGGAAGAGGGTGAGTCCTGAGCCTCAGGCTAGGTCCAAGCAAGCCAGAGGCCAGATCCTTCCCCTTATTCTAGGGTATTTTAGGGCCTGATCCAAAGCAAACTGAAGTCAATGGGAGCCTTTGCCTTGTATTTCTCTGAATAAATCTATAAATGGGTCATGAAGCCACAGATGTGTTTGATCTTTATTTTGATACTATTATCACCAGTATTATTCCTACCTAAATTCAGTGATTGTTTCAGGATTGTTTATTTAAATGTAATGTTTACATCAAAACTGCTTGAGCTGCAAATAGGACTGACTAGGGCCATATTTGCCCCCAGGTTTTGTGTGTGAGTATTATTACACACTCATACACAATGTAAGGGAATACTTTTGGTAGTATTCACTCAGACCATAGTTTATTCATTTTTACTCACACACAGCTTTTAACCTGCACTGGAATTATTTTTTATCTGCTGAGAAGTGACTTTCTGAATGCCATGAAAGAGTCTGATTGATTAATTTTTATCCACTGGATTTTCCTCCCATGCAGAATTTGTTTTTGTATTAAAACGTTTTGTTGCTGTGTCTGCTGGAAAGCTTAATTTTGATTGGATGCAACATGACACTACATTACAATTTTTGTTTTCAGTGTTATAACGGTGTTGGTCCCAGGCTATGAGAGACACAAAGTGAGTGAGGTAATATCTTTACTGGACCAACTTCTGTTGGTGGAAGAAACAATCTTTCAAGCTTCACAGAGCTTTTCTTCAGGTCTGGAAAAGGTAACCAGAGTGTTACAGCTAAATAAAAGGTGGGACAGCTTTGTGGGCTAACACATTTTGAAGGAGACTACTTAAAGGAAGTGGGCAATTAAAACCTCTACAGTCATAGGGAAAATGTAGAGCTTTATGCTTTGTGTTGAATCATGTATAGTAAAATAGATTTTAACAAGTCAGGTTTCTAATCATGTGTTGTTATAATAATGTTGATAAAAGTTGTTTTTCTTTTTAAGCACGAATGACGAATATAATCCATCTGAAGCATAAAAGTACTTGATTCTGGAAAAGCACATAAAAGCACCTTTAACATTGAAATCAGGAAGAAGTATGAAAGACCAGTCTATCTGATTCTGAATTTCTGGGCCACAGCTTCTTGCAGAGAACAAAAAATGACTCTTTCTAAAAACATTGCTGCAAGTATCCTGGAAGAATGGTGTTTGGAGGAACCACTATTTGGGTGTAGGAGGCATCAGAATGTCAGGAAAAAATGGAGACTGATACGAATAATTGGTCTTTTCATGAGCATAATGGCCATTAGCACTTTCTCTCTTTCAATTAGTGCCTTTTTCAAGATGGAGCCACATAGCACAGAGATAACTAGTAGTCTAGATAGCCAAAAGCCAATGCATGGGCATCAAAGAACTCTGTTGGATTTCAAGGAACAGAATCAAAATGACACTCCAGAGTCACCTATTTCTATGAAATATGAAACTGAACAGAATAATGCAACAGAACACTCCAAGGGAGAGTATCCACAAGATCTTTTTTCTCTTGCAGAAAGAAGAAGGGGGGCAGTAATCCTGCATATATTGGGAATGATTTACATGTTCATAGCCTTAGCCATAGTCTGTGATGAGTTCTTTGTTCCTTCATTGACTGTCATCACTGAAAAGCTAGCCATATCTGATGACGTGGCTGGGGCAACATTCATGGCTGCTGGTGGTTCAGCTCCAGAACTCTTCACATCTTTGATAGGAGTCTTTATATCACACAGTAATGTTGGCATTGGAACAATAGTAGGATCTGCAGTATTCAATATCCTGTTTGTTATTGGAATGTGTGCTTTATTTTCTAGAGAGATCTTGAACCTTACCTGGTGGCCACTCTTTAGGGATGTGTCATTTTATATCGTAGGCTTGATCTTGCTAATAATCTTTTTTTTGGATAATTTAATCATGTGGTGGGAAAGCTTAACCCTGCTGACCGCTTATTTTTGTTATGTGACTTTCATGAAATTCAATGTTCAAGTAGAAGAATGTGTGAAAAAAATTTTTAATAGGAACAAAGTTGAGAAAGTAACAACTACAGATTCTGAACAAAAGGTAAGTTATTTTTAATATGTATATAAATCTGAAATGTTTCTGTGTCTTAAGAGTCCTTGATGTGGTAAAATATGTGACATGGAGGTTTCTAGGTTTTACCAAACATTTCTGGGATTATCATTACAGTCCATTATACCAATCAACTGAAAAATAAGGGATGAAGCTTATTTACTCTCAGTAGCTTTTCACTCTACCGTAGTCCAAGCTACTTGGGTAGCCATTCAAAAGTGAGCATTTGTCAACATTTACCATATCATAGTGTTTGAGATACTACATCTTTTTGCCTATATACTTAAACTAAACAATAGCTTTGGTATCTCTTGTCAAGTGCTGTCTTTTTAATGACTTCCAAAGTACTTTCTTCGCCAAGACCAAGTAAACAATTTTGGAACAACATACAAAAGTACATTTTCTGTACTTTCATCTGTAGATGGAACAGAGTGGATCATGTTAATTTTTCAGTTATTTGGCTTTACATGAGTTCACCACTTTTTAATCATTTTTATGTGAATGAATGTTCATTTTTCTTTTCAGCATCTCCATGGCATAGAACTGGGCCCTTAATTTAAACAAGATATATCGTTAGTGCACGTTACCTGTTAGCTGAACATATTATATGTGTACATCTTATGCTTGGGCCTTGTGAAGAAAGATGGGGAGGTTTGAAATGGTATTCAGCAGCTCTGGTTATCACCAACTCAGTGAAGATAACTATAAAGAGAGAATTTCTTAAAATAGAATTTAAAGTAGAAGTTATTTAAGCTAATTACAAAACAGAATTCATAAATACATACAGCATATAGGCAGTGTGGAATTTTATCTTGTGCAAATTTTTCATGCTGACCTTTAAGTGGGGTTTAGTTGAAAGTCTATTTGTATCATGAATATAAGATGTTGGCATGGTGGGATTATTTACACATAGTTGGTATAGTCACATTTTTCTTCATTTGTGAAAATTATGTTGTTCAAAAAAGCATAAAGAATTAGCCGCCATTTTGTGCATATCTGCAACAGCCAAAAAACGGTGGTATAGAATAGAAAGTGTGATTTTGATCTCTCTGTGGTTCTGTGTATGTGTGTATTGTGTGCATAAAGATCGATATACATATGGGCTACAATCCTGCTATTGATAGCATGCAGTCAGATTGATTCACTCCTACAGAATGCCAACTAAGTCACTGGGGCTTTGGATGGTACTGCAGTCCATCTAAGTCGGTGTTTCTCACAGTGCTCCATGAAACCACTTTGAGAAATCTGTTAATTGGCTGCGCCACTTTATTTATGTATCTGTGCCATGGCCATGGAGCCTTGCAGCTCTTATTGGCTCCATTTTCACCGTTTGCAGCCAATGGGAGCTGCGGCAAACAGTGGTCCAGCCCATGCTGCTTCCCACAGGCCCCCTTGGCTGCAAATGGTAAAATGGAACCAATAGGAGCTGCGAGGCTCCGTGGCTGTAGCACCTGGAAATAAACTAACCTGAGTGGCCAGTTAACAGGTGTCTGAAAGTGGTTTCGTGGACCGCTTTGAGAAACACTCATCTAAATGTTAGGGGTGTGTGTGTGCATGTACGTGTGCGTGGGTGGTTGTGTGTGTATATAAAAATTAGAGAGTTTATCTGTTTGTCTAAGTACTTCTAAACAGTAAAAGCTAGGAATACCACATTCCGTATACTACTTCCTATTACCATAATTTAATGCCACATAAGGTTTGGTTGTGCCAGGAAAACAGGATGTGCCCAAAATGGGATTGCTTCTTCAAAAAACCAAACAGAAAAGTAACAGAATCACCAGTATATATAGTCCTCAAAACTGATGTAACTCGGCAAATGTTGAAAGAAACTGAACCAAGATGAGCCAGAGAAATAGGATGAACCTGGAATAGGATTGCATCTCAATAAACCTTATAGAAAAGAGATGAAACAGAAAAAATTGGAATAGTGCTCTCTTTTAGCACCAGCAGGCAAGGCCGGTTATTATCTGCTAATATATATATACTGTTTATATATAAAGAAACTCTTTATAGCTTTTGTTTTCCATCCATTTTCCCTGAACAGAACTGTCAACATTTTCTCTCTCAATATCTGTTTGAAAATGATGAAGGAAAATAGCAAACAGTTAATTGCCTTAATAAATAAGAGGGCTTTTCAAAAGTTCCATAAATATGTCTGCCTCTTAAGAATGAATTCTCTGGTGAGGAATTGTAAAGAAGATCACATTTTATACCAAATGTGTTTTTATAGGAAGCTGCTGCAGTATATAGAGTAATCATAATTGATCAGTTCACATTGACGTTATCTATTAATATGCTTATACAAGACATATGATGTTATAATCTTTCATTCAACATGCACAACACTATTTGAAGTTTTTCTCTCACCCAAATAAAAATGGAATCTGTCAATTAATCTGGATTATCCAGGTTGATCTATTTTAGTCTGTAAAGTAACATAGCATATTGTATGTATATCATGAAAAGAATTCTAGTTGATTGGTATACTGGACTGTAATGGTGATCACAGAAGTGCTTGGTAAAACCTGGAAATCTCCATGTCAGCTATATTTACTGAACAGTAGAATAAAATATTTGAAAACCAAATGAAATGTTCTGAATGCACACTAATGTACTTTTGACAGACTTGACTAAATAGATAACAGCCATGCAGAGTTCACTCATTTACTATATTTGAATAATTAATTCATTTTCTTAAAGGTGATTCCATACCCATTCAGCTTGTGCATTCCTTCAGTGGTTCACGTACGTGTGTGTGTGTGTGTAGCTAATATAACACAGGTATTAAAGAATCATAAAGTTGTTAATTTGTTTCTAGAGAAATTAGCTTTGCACCACAACTGTGAAAATATTGGGAAAGTGGACTCCGATAAAATAGTCACATAGGTATTTTTGTATGAGTTGAGCTGTAAAAGATTTTGGAAATTTTATTAAGACTTTGAAATCTATTCTGTTAGTATTCATATGAAAAAAAATGATCAGAATTAACTCATTTGGTAATAGTGATAATATTATAGTAAGTGCTTCAATAAGAATCCTGTTGTAATTCTGCATTCATTGATTTACCATTATTCTAAGGTGTTAAATAATTGCTTCGTATTGATTACTAAATGGAAAAAAAAAAACCCTGGAAAATGCAGCAGTCTCTCGTATAGAAATGTTAAGGGGTTCTTGTTGTACAATACATTCCAAGGATAGAAAATACAAATACTTATGTAGCCTGTATACAGTATTGAGTGATTAATCTCAGTGGCACATGAATGCTTATTGGCCAACCAGTGGAGATTAAAAGAGCTGCACAGGTGGTATTCTTGGTTTTTGAAGGCAGAACTCCCTTACTCCCATAGATATATCCCTCACTGGCCATAGATCCCTTCCCCCATAGGGAAAGTGCCATGATATCCAAGGCAAAATAATAGCATACATTATAAAAAGCATATTTATATTCAAAAACAACAAATGTAGTTGTTTCTAATGTAAAATTGGCATTTCTTTGATGTTATTCTGTTGGATATTCAATAGACACAGTTCTTTGAAATCACTAGATAGTGAGTATGGGTGTTTTCAGGAGCTCTTGCTACAGAGGCAGTTTTATGCTTTTGGGTTGTGCAAGATGCAGTATATTAGTCTCTTATTCATCTGTGTTGCTTCTTCTAAATGGTTGGTACCAGCTGGGTAAGCTAGAAAGTGGTCATCCCAGAAAACTGTTGTCTGTAGTATTTATCTTTAAGACTTTGTTGTAATCTGAGAACAGGTCAACAGAGTTCTGAGAGGTCTAAATAAAGAATCATAAAGCGGGATAGCTGAAGGGTTAAGTGGCTTAGCAACAAATCTCAATCTCAAAGAGTAAAAAAATCGTGTTGATAGATGAAAAATATTTGAAAAGTTTAAAAGGCTTGTTGAAGTAGATGGAAAAACTTAGATTATAGGTATGTATCAGTAAAAGTCTGCAAGAAATTTACTATAAAAGAATGATCTTCTGAGCCTTCTGGTTTATTTTTAGTTTTAAATCATTTTGTTTGTTCATTTAGCTACTTTCAAAGGATGGTGTAGATCATCCTATCTATATTTAAATATACAGTAAATCAATAATAATATTTCCTATCAAAGTAAAAATAGCTCTTAATTATGTGTGAAACCATCTGTCTGCCTACATGTTAGTATTTCTCAAGGATATTTCTAATGCTTGTGTTACCCTATTCTGTCTTCAGAGCTTCTTGAATTTCACATTGGTCCCAGTAGATTGTGAGCACTAAAGTGCAAACAGAAAGCCATTTTTGAACTGTAGTCTTCTCGTGTTTTGAGAATTATCTGTGTAAATGACTGTGCTTCTAGAAAGGAACATCTGATTATTGAACATTTTAAATTTAATATGGGTTCACTATAATCCCTTCTTGTTTTCCTATCCCTGTTCTTTAAATTTAAATATCC
The DNA here is from genome assembly GCF_052426305.1 of Pelodiscus sinensis. Lineage (NCBI taxonomy): Eukaryota > Metazoa > Chordata > Testudines > Trionychidae > Pelodiscus > Pelodiscus sinensis. The sequence goes on from NC_143057.1 coordinate 20,223,386, forward strand.
TGACCCTTCTCTCTTTAAAAGAGGTACAGATTAAGAAAATCTGGTAGAAATTGATATGGGTCAAGGCATGCTAACAACAATTTAGGCACTTGTTTTTGAAGTTGTCTAATTTTCTAGTTTTAGTAGCTCTCTAGCTCTCGCAGCCATGTTAGCTCTGAGTTTATTTCTGAATTTGAAAATTCTCAGTTTTGTTTTGGTGCTGTATATCTTTCATTTCCATATGATGCTGGGTTTAGTAAGTGCTCTGGATGAATGCCTTTCCTATTCTTGGTTTCAATTCCCTCTTGAGGTCTTCGTTGACACACATTTTTTATATTCTGGCAATGATTCAGTGTTTCCACTGATCCTAAGGGTCTCTTTTCCCCAAATTTAATTGAACAGCTATGCCAGTTTCATTTGAGTGATCATATTGGTGGGTGCTTTTAGCATTTTTGCTGTGATTTGCTCAACTTTTGCTGTGTCGTTCTTTGTCACCTTCTTGACTACAGCCCATTTGTGACATTGGTATTGGATCATCCAAGTTGATCAGGTTTATATGTTTCAAAATCTTGTATTGGAGTGGAGCTGGGTCTGTGGAGGACTTCTCTGAAATGCTTTGCCTTTCTGTTCTACTTCATTGCAAGCATTTTTCCCTCTCTGTTCTTATTGGTCCATTTCCTGTTTTGAAATGTCCACACTTGGTAAATAGTCCTATGGTTTCCTACCACTTTGCTTTTTCCAGTATTTTATTGGTCTTAGAATTTGGAAGTTTTCCTTTCAGTCCCTTCTCTCTTTGATGAGACACAAGGTCTTTGACCATCTATTTTGAAATCCCACTGAGATATCCAAACTGCGACTTGCAAGCTGCAGCTTGAATCACATTGTCACTGAGCACTACCCATTATTCTTCAGATGCAGTCTGTAAGGGGTGGGCAATAATTTTTGATTGGGGGGGGCACTCAAAGATTTTGGAAAGTGGTCAAGGGCCACACTCTTCCATTATATTAATGGAGGAAATGTGGGGTCTGGAATGGAGGTTGGGTGCAGAAGGGAGCTTGGGGCAAGAGATTGGGGTGCAGGAGGGAGACTTGAGTCTGGGAGGGAATTGGGATGAAGCAGGCAGTTGTAACCTAGGGCAGGGGACTGGAGTGCAGGACTTTGGGATGTGACCTAGGGTTGGAGGGGTTTGTGATCTGTGGCAGGAGATTGGGATGTCAGACATGGGAGGGGGTATAGGTGTAAGAGGGGGACAGAGGGTTTGAGTATGTTGAGTGGGGGGGGCAGAGAGTTGGGGCAGGAAAGGGCTGGGATGCCAGAAGCAGGCTGTGCCCAAGAGACTTACTTGTCAACTGCCAAACTAGCGTGTCTGCCTGCAGAGCTTAAAATGTTTCCCAGCCAGCCAACCTGCCTGGCCATGTGCTTCATGAATAACTGAACTCAGGAGAGGGGCATGATTCTTCTTAGCTGCCTGTTGTTCTAACAAGCAGCTTCCATTGGCCGGTTTCTGCCAGAAACCGGCCAATGGGAATGTGCTGGGGGTGGGGTAGCTCCTAAAACTTCCCCCTTTCCCTCCAGTTTTAAAACAGAAATGGAACCCTACAGCCACATTTCTGCAGGGCGCGTGGAGCTGCGGGGCAAGCTGAGGAGCCTGCCTGGGGCTCCCCGCTGCCTCTGCAGGCCAGATCCATTGGCTTGGTAAGCTGAATCTGGCCCATGGGATGTATTTTGCCCTGGCTTAGTCTATATCTTGCCATCTTCTGCTTCAGATCTGCTGCTTAATTCAAATTGCAATTTCTCGCAATACCCTTTTGTTTTGAGTTTTAAGTCCAGTTAAAACAGCATAAGTAAAACACATACATTTAGGTAATGGACCATTCTGAGAGAAGCTATATTTCAGGTTCCTTATACAAGATTTTGTAACAGGGATATTCATTGTTGTGGAAAGATAAAATCTTATCTGGTAAATATCCAAAAAGAACTTCGTTTAGCAACTAAAGACAATATGTGGGTGGCATAGGAATGTTGTGAAATGACATCTATTTCAGATAGAATAACACTGTTACCAAACAGACGTAAAGTTATGAACTAGCCAGTTTTAAATCAGCATCTGCATATTAAGAGAAATTATCTTTAACATAAATTATTTTTACGTGTGAGACATGAGTTGAAATGATCTTATTGCTGAATTTTTTGTTTTGAAAAGCCTTAATAGGTTACATTCAGTGTCACATATGCTACTATAAGAGGAGCAGTGATCTATACAGATTTAAGAGCAGGCAGATTACAATAAATTGCACTATAAGTGACATGCAATTAACAAGTGAAACTTTCAGATATTTTTAGACAATGCCCTACTTTCAGATAACTATAACAGAAAAAAATTACCCTACTTAATATTATCCAATATATGATTATTTACATTAAAATCTTACTTACCATGCACAGCCAGAGTAAATGTGACACCTACTAAAGCTTTATATTTGTAATAATTATTGTGGCCTGCTGAGCTCACTTTACTTAGGACTTACACCACTGAATCCAAATAGTTTGCAGACCTTTATAGCCAGGAACCTATTTTATCCTAGCTTGCTCCCCTTCCTTTAGTCCGACAATGGAAAGAGAGTTTGTGAAGCACTATGGGTATGTCTACACAGCAAAGTTATTTTAAAATAACTTTCCTAGTGTCTACACAAGCCAACTGCTATTTTCAAATTAAATAAGTGGAGCGCTTATTTGGAATTTGGTACGAGGAATAATAACAGCTATTTCGAAATATGTGCTGTGTAGACACATTTCAAAATAGAGGGCCTCCAGCCTTCCCGGGGTGCCCTGGTGACCACTCCAGCCTCAAGCAAGAACACTCCTCTCCTTCCCTCCCTCCCCAGAGCCCTTAAAGTGACAGACTCTGGCCACAGTGCCTGTGCCAGCTCCAAGCCTGCCAGCCCAGAGCCAGCAGTCAATGCCCCTGACCCAGTGGCCCCAACACATGAGCCAGCAAGCCACTGGCAGCCAGCCCTCCACCGCTCCCCAGGAGCAGTCTACCAGCTCCCAGGAGCCTGCCAGGGCCCAGAGAAGGTGGGTGCCTTCCTGGTCCAGAGTGGAGATCATGGACCTTATTCAGGTTTGGGGGAGATGCCTCCAATGTTCATGTTCTTCGCACTAGATGGAGGAACGCGGCTGTCTGTGGCAGGATAGCTGCCAGCCTGGCCACCAAAGGCCACATGCAAACCTAGGAGCAGGTTTGCATGACAATCAAATTGGTCTGGCGAGACCCCCAATCCTGAGCTTCCCCTCCCCCTTCTTCCCCTTGCTTCCCCCTTCCAGCTCCCTCCTCCCAGGTTTTCCCCTCCCCTCTCCCACCCTCTCTTCTCCCCTCTCCCACCTCCTTTCCCCAGTCTCACCAGAGTTTCATTCCCTCCCCCCCCCCCAGTTTTGTTAAATAAAGAGAGTTTGTGTTCATGAAAATACGTGTATTTTATTTGACATCAGGAAGGGGGGTTAGGGATGGGTAAGTGGAAGGACGTGAGGGAGGAATGAGGCACAAGCCCCCAGTGGGGCACAACAGGGAGGTTCTTGGTGCTCCTCAGTGTGGAAGCTCTCCCACAGGACCTCCTGGATACTGACAGCCCCCCGACAGACCTCCCGCTTGGCAGCCTGCAGAAAGTGTAGCCAGGCTTGCAGCAACGCATCCAAGAGAAGCACCAGAGTGCCCAGGGGCAGCTCTGGCTCCATGTTGCAGAGTGCTGTGGCGTCCTGAGTGAGGGCAACCAGAGCATGCAGAGGCAAGATGCTTTGCTGTCCCTCATTGAGGTAGACAAGCAAGCAGGGAAACCTGAGAACTGGCTCTCTGGGGGGGGGGGGGGGGGGCGGGGGGGTCCCTTTAAGTACAGACCTCAGGCAGCAGCCCCACACAGTAAGTCCTGACCTGGTGCCCTGCTGGAACTGGTTCCGGCCAGCCTTAAATATGATTCAGAGTCCACTCAGTGTGGATGCACTATTTCAGAATAGCAAAATGCTATTTCAAAATGCATTTTGTGTGTAGACATGTTATTTTGAAATAAGCTATTTTGAAATAACTATTTTGAGATAATATATTTCGAAATAACACTGTAGTTTAGATATACCCTACTTGTGGTTCATAATAAGGAATTTGGAATTTCTCTCCTTAGCCTCTGAAGAGTTGGCTAGCCTGCCTCTCCCCCACCACGTACCCTGGTCCCAGTGCATTTGGGTTCTTGAAGGCCTGCTCAATGAGGAGACTGGATTTTCCTCGCAGCTTGCAATAGAGATGTTAATGTGTAGTCATTTACATAATTAATTGAGAAGCCTGGGCTCATCGGTTAATCCTAACGATGACATGCACCCACTTGCTACCTCTTTTGAGCCAGCTTCCCGTGCATACTGGCTCCTGTGGGGTCGCCTGCCCCTACTCTGCTGCCTCCCTTTTGTGGAGCTGCCTGTCCTCCCTCTCCACTACACTACTGCCTCTCTATCTGATAGAGAGGCAGCAGCGTGGGTGGTTAGGGGGGGCAGGCAAGAGCCAGCTCCCTGCAAGTACTGGCTCCCGCCTGCCCTCCCACCCCCCCGTAACTGTGTAACCACTGAAAAATATAAACATTTGCTAACAACCCTTGTTTTTAAATATTGCATCATTAAAATTAATGGGGCCAAATTCTGGTCTGATTAAGACTTAGTAGGCCCCCTGACAGTGGGGACAAGTGGGGCATCTGCCCCAGGATCTGGCAATTCAAAAGTGCCGAAGACTCCCAGCTGCCACCACCACTGCTGCATGATTGGTGGCACCCAAAGCCCTGGGCTCTTTAAATCATTGCTGGAGTGCCACGTAGCAAACTCAGGGAGGCTCTCAGGGCTGGCTGTGGAGAGGGGAGCAGTGTGGCATGCTCCGGGTGGCATTGAAGGCTGGCTGCCACAGCCCTGCCTCTTCTGCCTGAGGCCCCACCCCTTCCAGGAGCATGGAATCGGCTCCTCTCACCTTGCCTAGGGGCCCAGTGAGTCTGTCAGCCTGGTTGACACTTAGTTATTGTGCTTACATCTTATTTGCTTGTATTTGTTTTAAAAATTGGTGAAACATCTATGTAATCACTGTGGTAGCTCTGAGAGCAATATATGGTACGATTCAAGAAGCACTAAGACTTTGGAGTGATACTAAACTTCAGGATTCTCATTAATGTACGTGATTTTTTGCTAGTTGTTTCTAGGCAGCAGTTGGCAATATTATATCTCTCTATATATTTTTTAAAAAAATTCCTGTGGGACGACAGTGTGATGTCATCAAAATCAGCATGGGGATAAAAATGGAGAGGTACAGATAAACATATAAATCTAGAATCTGGGAGGGAGTTTGGGTGAAGGAGGTGGTTGTGACCTAGGACAGGTGACTGGAATGCAGGGGTTTGGGATGTGACCAGGGTAGGAGGGGATTGTGATCTGGATCCCTGCAGCCCCTCCTGTACCCCAGTCTCCTGCCCCAAATCACAGCCCCCTCCTATTCTAGGTCACAGCTGAAACCCCTCCACCCCCTCCTTCACTCTAGTCTCCTAGCCCAGGTCACAACCCCTTCTTGCCCTAGGTCACAACCTAAAGCCCTGCACCTTAGTCTCCTAATCCAGGTCACAGCTACCTCCTTCACCCAAATGCCACATCTTCTCCTGCACCCCTGTCCCTTACCCCAAGCTCCCTTTTGCACCCAACCTTCATTCCAGACTCTGCATCGCCTCTATTAATATAATAGAAGAGTGACATGATATTTGGGTTCTTGAATGCCTGCACAATGAGGAGACTAGATTTTCCTCACAGCTTGCAATTGGCCCTCAACCGCTTTCCAAAATCTTGGAGTAGCCTGCCATAAAAAATTATCCCACCCTGGAGTAGATGATCAAGATGGTCCCTATACGTCTATAATATCTGTTACTAACTCATAACCAATTGTTTTGCTGCCAATTAGAGCTGGACAGAGAAAGTTAATTCTGTTTGTGATGGTTTGGAACCTCTGTAGATGCCAACTGAGGTGCCTACGATACCACTGAGTCTGCCTTTTCAATCAGTCTGTGTCCCCTTTTATCTGGTCTTGCTGAGCCAGGCTCTCAGACCTCCTCCTGCAAGGCACACAGACAGTGCCCCAGTCAGTTGCTGATACAAACATTGGGGTTATGTTTACACTGCCCCCTCTCGTGCAAAAAATATGAAATGAGGCGAAGTGTGGAATATCATCACACCTCATTTGCATAATTAATTAGCAGCCATATTTGTGCAAGAGTCGTTGTTCCTGAAAAAGAGAGGAAGAACAGCTCTTGCGCAAGAGTGGGATTTTGCGCGAAAATGACTGCTAATTAATTATGCAAATGATGCATGGCGATGTTCCACGCTTTGCCTCATTTGCATTTTTTTGCACAATAGAGGGCATTGTAGACATAGCTTGGGGCTTTGTCTACACTGCCAAGTTTAAAATGTTGCCACAGCAGCGCTTTAACACGGCAACGTAGTCATGGCACCAGCACTCTGGGGAAACCACCTCCATGATAAGAGTTACAGTTCAGTAAAGTGGCAGTGTAGACAAGCCCTGAGATCAGCTCTTGGAGGACTCAGCTTAAGACAGTGTTTCTGAAAGTGGTCCCACTCTGAGGCTATGTCTAGACTGCAGGCTTCTTGCACAAGAAGCTTTTATCGGAAGAGATCTTCCGCAAAAATTTCTCATGCAACAACGCATCCACACTGCAAAAGCGCATCGAAAAAGTGATGGGCTTTTGTGAAAGGGAGTGTCCAGACTGCATGGATGCTCTCCCGAAAGTAAGCTCTGATTGCAGTTCACAGAATGGCCACCAGGGCACCTGTGCTTTTTCCTCTTTCCTCTTTTTGTGCAAAAACTCCTTCTTCCCCATCCCCCCACACCTTTTTGAGAAGAACTCTTTCGCAAAAAGGCTTCTTCCTTGTAAAAAGAGGAATACCAATTGTGCAAAACCCCCTCTGTTCTTTTGATTCTCTTGTGCAAAAACGCACTTGAGCTGTGGACGCTCTGCGAGTTTTTGCAGAAAAACAGTTGTTTTTCTGCAAAAACTGTAGTGTAGACATAGTCTGAGAAAGCTGTTACTGGTCCGCTCTGGTTTGTTTGTTTATTGGCTCTACAGCCATGAAGCCTTGTGGCTCCCATTGGCTGTGGTTTACCGTTTGCAGCAAAGGAGAGCTGCGGGAAGCTCTCAAGGCTCCATGGCTGTAGAGACGGTAAGTAAACTGGGAGTGGCTTAGTAGCAGCTTTCTCTGAGTGAGTCTAGGGACCACTTTGAGAAACACTACTTTAAGGAATATATTCCAACACCCAGCTGTTCACTCCTCTTGGGATACAAACCCAAATGTATATGAAGTTCATCTCCTTCCTCAATCTGAAGGAAAGTATGCACAGCCTCTCTCACACCCCCTTCCCCGTACATAAACTGGATATTTTATAAACCAGAAATAAATTTATTAACTATGAAAAGATGGATTTTAAGTGGTCAAAGAGATAGCAAGCAACACAAAGCAGATTGATAAGAAAATAATACAAAGCACACAATCTAAGCTAGTTTCACTAAAAAACTTGTTACAAATAATTTTTCACTGTAGTTATTGTTTCAGGTAATGTCCTTGACAGGTCAGGTAACTCTTAGCCCAAGTCCAGCAGTCCTCTTCCCCCCCACCCCGACTCCCCACACTTCAGTTACAATCCTTTTGTTTCCAGGGATTTTCAAATATCTCTCTGGGGTAGGAAAGCAGAGGTAAAGCAAGCTGATGACAATCATTGTTTTCCAGTAGAACAGTTCAGCAATCCAAGATGCAGGTTGGTATCAGGTGATCAGGTCATCTCACTCTGTCATCCATGAGTCAGTAAAGGTCCATAGGAAGGCAAAGCCTATTCACATTCCATTGTACTATCTGATGGGCCATCAGACCCATATGGCTTTTCCATTGTAGTCCCTGAAGTGTCAGCAGTGGGAATGACCCAAAACAGGAAATATGAACACAAATACAGACATCAGTATTCCTAACTTTAGATATAAATATGTCACGTTCATACAAATGGGATAATCATATTCAGTAAATCATAATCTTTCCAGTGATATTTTGCATAAAGTACATCTCATTTACATCATATTTATATCATACACAGATTTTCATACAGAATATGGAATATAATGTCACACTGTTGTGTAGATTGATTTTGATATTTCAGAACTTCTTTGTGTTAATTAGGAACAAAACCCAAAAATTTCAAAATTCTCTACAGAAGAGAATGGTCTCCATCCCTAGGTAGCACACATGGCAGGGCTGTCCTGGAAAGGTGTGTGCTGGAAGGCTTGGGTTCCCTGGCTCCAGGGCAGTTCACATGTCTGAAATGGATTAATAAAGCTGACAGCCACAGACCAACACAATCACCATCAGGTGGGTTGGTGAAGAGCAAGGCAGGAAAGTGTGCCGGTTTGTCATGAAATCTTTCCTGGGGTCATCAGAACTTAACTGGACTGGCTCTGTAAAATATTTGGATTTAGCCAAATCACAGATTCCAAAGAGCCATTTTTCCTGCCAACTCTACAGCCAATATAAAACAGTCTCTGTTTGAGCATGATTAAGGCTCTGTATTGGGCCAGCCCTTCACCAATTTAGGGATGTTTAATTAGCTAATTGAATAATTGATGCAATTTGCATCAACTATTCAAATAGTCGATAAGGACGCCTCCGCCTTTGAAGTGTACAAGAGCCCCTTGAACAGCAACAGCCCTTTGCTACACTTCAAAGGCGGAAGTGCTGCTGGGAGCATAAGGCTAGTGGGGGATTCAAGCAGTCCTCCACTAGCCCCGGGCTCCCTGCGGCGTTTCAAAGTGGCAGCACCACATGGAGCCCTGGGTCAGCTGGGGACTCTAAGCTGACCCCGGACTCCATGCTGCACTTCTGCTTTGAAATGCTGCAGGGAGCCTGGCATCAAGCTCTATGTAGTGAGTCAAAGTGGCAGCGCCATATAGAGCCCGGGTTCACTAGGGGAGTCCTCAGCTGATTCTGGGCTCCACGTGGTGCTGCCACTTGGAAATGCTGTATGCAGTCCGGGCCAGCTGGGGACTTCCCAGCTGGGGACTTCCCATCTGGCCCCAGGCTGCACACAGCATTTCAAAGTGCCAGCGTTGCGTGGAGCCCAGGGTCTGGCCCTGAGCTCCACACAGCACTGCCACTTAGAAGCGCCCCCTCCTCGTTCTTCCTCCCCTTGGTGCCTCTTTCTGATAGAGGCAGCGGGAGAAGGGGGGGAAAGGGACTAGTCGACTAGCATGTTGACTGTCCGATAAGTATTTGCTTATTGGAAAGTTGACTCGTTCACATCCCTACACCAATTGGCAAAATCCCTATTGATTTAAACTGGAGAAGTAACAGGTGCTTTGTCTTCCTACGTCGCTGTGGAGGTGTGTTTTTGTTTCTTTTAAAATTGTGTTTGGTACAACTGCAGTTGCGAGGTTCAGAGCTCACATTGCTTCCAAAGTAGCTTAGAAAAAAAAATCCACCAGTGTTCTGGAATCAGCTGTACCTGAAAATTTACTCTGGCAATTTTGCAGTCCCACTATATGCAGAACCAATTTTATCAATAATATTTCTTCGGTTAAGAAATTATTCGGTGATCTATATCCAATCTACTCTTTTTCATCCAGTTGCAAATATATTTATTGAAGTGGCTAGCTGTAAATATCTATGACCTTGACTGACTTTTTTAAGATGAAATGTGGAAACAGGGTTACAAGACATATGCTTTATGGTATTAACAGCTCTACACAGCACTAAAAAAACCAGAACAGTTTAAAATTGTTTTATGTTGTAGGAGAAGTAAATTCATCAGGAAATATTACTGCAAGCTTCACTGGCAATTTAATCACAAATTATGCTCAGGAATTAATCCTGCTTTATCACCTCTTAACTGCTTACTGTTGTGAGACTAGCTGAAAGTAAATGGTATTACCAGTGACATTAATTGCATAACTTCCCAGTGTCAACATTTCACCTTTTACACTGCTGTAGAACAGCTCTAGCTAATGTAAAACACCCTGTAAAGAAAAAGAGGGTTTGTTGACAAACCTTGGATTTGGATTTCAGGGCTGGTCTACTTATGTTGGCTTTTGTTTGAAGAAATGTCTGGGAGGAACTTTCTTAGGGGCTGATATTTTTATGATAATTTGTTTAATCAAATTACTATGTAAGTTAGGAGTGGGCAATAATTTTAATGTGGGGCCACTCCAAGATTTTGGCAAGTGGTCAAGGTCCACACTTCTGTGCAGGGGGTGTGCAGTCTGGGACGGAGGTTGGGTACAGAAGGGAATTTAAGAAGGGAACTGGAGTGTAGAAGGAGCTGAGGGGTCTGAGGTATATATTAAGTTGCAGCTACTGAGCTAACTGTATAGTTGATACAATTTAGATGATAGCAGTGCTCTGCAGAGCTGCAGCGGAGGGAGCTCCGGGAGCCACATGTGCTGTGGCTTTTCATTTTAAATGTATTAAGAGCTGCCGGGCTCTTACTACATTTTGGGATGCACAATCCAGTAGGGTGTATGGGTACAGAAGAGGATTTTGACCTGGAGTAGGGGCTCTAAGAGGGCGTGCAAAGTCTGGGAGGGAGTTGTGACCTGGGTGAAGGGTGTGCAGAGGGTTTGGATGTTGACCTGAGGCAGGGGAATGGGGTGCATGGCCCAGTAAGAGGTATAGCTGCAAGAGAGGATTCTTGCCTGTGGAAGGTGTGTAGGAGGGGGTGCAGGGTCTGGGAGGGAGTTGTGACCTGGGAAAAGGGGTACAGAGGGTTTGGGTAGAGGCCTGGGGCAGGTGGTAAGAGGGGAAAGAGGGGGTGGGGTGCCAGAGGCAAACTCTGGTTGCAGAAACCTGAGGCAGACTGTCTGCTTCAGGCTGCTAGCTGCTCCACCTGGCTCCACTCCATGCATGAGAAGGCGGGGGAAGAGGGGATGGGGAGGGAGGGAGGTTTCCAAACTGCCCCTACCTCAGCAAAAATTTTCAGATTCCATTGACTGGAAACTGAGAGATTGACCAATGAGAGAAAATGGTTGCATTAGAACAGGGGTTCCACAAGATCATTCAATAGCCTTAAAGTAAACCAGTTAGAAGTAGTCCAAACGTTCAGTTATTTTTGTTCTACAGTGACCACCAACCTATTACTTGATGAAAAGCTAAATGTTTGCAGTGGAATGGCTGCCAAAACCATTATCAAACTAATTACAACTCAAAGCTTACCATCAAGATCAAAATGCTTGTGTATTAAGCTTGTGTTCACAGCTTTCTCATGTTTGGTGGGGAAATGGACAATTTATGCTCATCAAGAGAGAAAAGGTTAAATCAGGACTACTTAACATTGTGGTCCATGGGCCGCATGCAGCCTGCAATCCGTTTGTTTGCAGCTCTCGGGGTAGTTTAGGTTTACATGGGGCTCAACAGGCAGCCCGCAGGTGCGATCCTTTGAACATGGCCTCCACTGGGAACTTGGTTCACAGCTGCAAGGCGTCTGCCAGGCAGGGTGAGCATTAAAAGACACAAGCTGACAGGCTGGTTGGAACAGACCTGGTATAGGGAAAAGATGCTGGGAGTGCTGGGACGTTGTGGGAAGTGCTTTGTATTCATGCCCGTCAGTGTGAAAGAACCTGTTTGCATATATTTGCATATATATTTGCATGTATATGTAACCACACTTAAATTTCGGCCTTTGGCATGTGCTGTGAGTATCATTGTGGCCCCCAGGTCTTCCAAAGTTGAGTAGCTCTGGGTTAAACAGTTTCCACCTATGTTGTTTATGCTGCGTAATCAACACTAAATGGCAAGATAAAGTCACCAATACACACGGGCTACGTCTACACTGACAGCTTTTTGCGCAAGAACTGTTTTGTGGAAGAGTTCTTGCGCAAAAAGTCTTCCACAAGAGCGCGTCTACACTGGCATGTGTTTTGCGCAAGAGATGTGCTTTTGCGCAAGAGCATCCATGGCACTGTGGACGCTCTCTTGTGCAAGAAAGCTCTGATGGCCATTTTAACCATAGGGACTTCTTGCGCAAGAAATTCATGTTGCCTGTCTACATTGCCCTTTTGTGGAAGAGCTCTTGTATAAGAGGGCTTATTCCTCGTGGGGAGAGGAATAACTCTTCCAGAAGAAGCTAAACTGTAAATTTACTTGCGCAAGAATGCGCGTGCACTGTAGACATCAGGCAAGTTTTTGCGCAAGAACAGCTGCTCTTGCGCAAGAAGCTGCCTGTGTAGACATAGCCAGGTTCTTCAAAAGGCAAAATTTCAAAGCCTGATAGCTCTGCTCAAGCAAAGATGACAGTGCTGGCTGGGCCATTGGAGTAGTTTGGTTAGGCCATCGGAGTAGTTTGGAAAATGGATGCATAACCAAGGACATGCTATAGAGGAAGCTATTGGGGAACAAGACTAACAGGACAGCTCAAGCGTCACACACATGCAAGTGAGATATGAAGGAATTTGGAATTGAGCCTGACCAATGGCAAATCTTGGCAAATAATCATAACAAGTAGCACCGTCATCTCCATCAGGGTATCAAAATACATGTCAGAAACCAGCTTCTACAGGTTGAAGAGAAAAAAGGAAAAAAGCCTCTAGGCACTAAGCAGCTCCCTTCCATGATACATGCATTTGGAATAACTGCTTTGCAATAAGTGCCAAAGACAATGAAATCTTGGACTGCACTATTCAGTCACAGGAGACATTGCAAACCAACTATGTCAGAGGCTGTAATCCCCACCATTTCTTGAAAATGAAAGACTGCTAACGAATGAGTAATTGTATACCCCGTTGATATAACCTTTATACAACACCACCAAATGAAATACAGACACGAAGCACCAAACCTGTGAGTGACCACCTAAAGGCATCATGGTAGTCACTATGTTGCACTGTGGGACAAAGTTGAATTAAGATATGTAACTTCAGCTACATTAATTGCGTAGCTGAAGTCTAAGTAGCTTAACTCAGCTTTTGGCGCTATCTACACTGCAGGAAGTCGAAGGAAGAACACTCTTCCTTCAGCTTCCCTTACTCCTTGTGAAAGCAGGCTTACCGGCATCAGCCATAGTGCCCCTCTCACTTCAAATTAGCTATCTTAACTAGACTGCTAATTCGAATCCTGGAATATTGACAGTGGCAGCTTTGATCTTCCTCTGTAGTATAGACATACCCTATGATTGCATCAGACACTCTAGGCAACAGCAAGGATACAGCTCAGATCCTCCTCCAAAAGTCATGGATCTTTACTAACTGCATTGGCATTAGAGAAAAGGGAAATAAGGACAGTGTAGCTTTCTTTCTGCAAAAAGCAGAGGGAGAGCTCCCCCTACAGCTGTTTAGTTTGCAAATACAGTGCTCTGGCACTGCTTCCCCTCCCTTCCCCCTCAGCTCTAATTTGCTGCTTGTGCTTAAGAATTTTTGAGAGCAGTTATAAGGTCTATATAGGGGCCTGTCCAGAATTTTTCTGAAGGGAGCCCAGAACTCTCCCTCCCCTGTCCTGCTAAACTGACTCTTTCTCTTCACACTCTCTCCCTGAACACAGTGCCATTCACACTGCCCTTGCATCCAGTCTCGCACACTCCCCCACTTCCTATCCAACCTGCACTCCCCAAATTGCCCTGCATTAATGTCCAGTTCTCCTTCCTGCATCCAGCCCTGCAGTCTGCCTGCCCAATCTCTGTTGCTGAGCTGTTACCCAGAGAAGTGGCCACACTAAAAAGCACCATCCTCACCAAGGGCCAAGCAGCTCTGGGAGCCCCAAATACCATCCTCCTTCTCCTGGGTCTCTGCTTCCCCAAGAAGAACCAAAAGACTGGTACCATTCTCCCATCCTCCTGGGGGCTCCTAGCAGAGTTCCCTCTAAGATTTTTCCATCCATGAGCGGACTGAGTTTTGTCTTGTGCACCAACATTGAGGTCATGTGTTGCTGGGGTAGTTGCAGACCCCATTGAGGTCATGTGTGCTTGTTCGGATGTGCGTCACTATGAAATCCAAGTTATAAAGGGAGAGCCCTTTTCCCCTCTGTTGCCATGTTTCCCATCCTCCTCTCTCCCCATCTGCTCTCCTGGTGCCTGCTGTTGCCCCCCCCCCCCCCCCGCTCCCCCGCCTCCATCCCTCACCCTCCTCTGCTGTCCTGGCTCCTGCCCTTCTTACGCCTCTCAGCTCTCCTAGGGTTTGCCCCCCTCCCCATCCTCTCTGATCCTTGCACCTGCCCTTCCCTCCTGTGCCCACCCCTCTTCTAGTTCCCCTCCCTATCCCTTCACCTAACACCTCCTTCTACCCACCTGCCTTGTCTTTCTCCTCTGCCCTCTGGTGCCCATCCCTCCTCTTCCCTCCCCTCCATTCTCCATGTCTGCCCTTCTGCTTTACCCCCAAAATCCCCCTGGCACCTGTACCTTCCCTCTACCCCCTGCACCCTCCTGGTGAATCCCCCTTCCATCACTGCCCCTGCCCTCCCAACACCTGCCCCTCTTGCCCTCTTCCTCTTTGGTGCCCACCCTCTTACCACCCTCTGCCCCAGTTCTCCTCATGCCTGTCTGCACCTTCACACATGACTAGCTCCAACCCCTCTTCTCCCTGCACCCACTCCTCCCCTCTCCTCTTCCTTCCTCTTGCCCCCATTGCCTCTCCCTTCTCTCACCCCCACTAACACCTTCCCATTCCCCCCAGACCTGCTCCTCCTACCCTTTTCCCTCATTGTCTTCTCTTGTCTACCTGGCATTTATCTCTCCTGCACCCTGCCCCTTGGTGCCTTCCCCCTTTCTTCTCCTACTCCTTCCTCACCATTCAGCACAAGTCCCTTCCTCTCCTCACCCCCACCTTCCTCTTATTTATCTCCCTGCCCCTTGTTTTATCTTCTGCCATCCTGACACCTGCACCTGCCAGGCGGGGCAGCATGGCAGGCAGCTGCCCTGTGTGCCAGGACTGGAGCCAAGGCTGCAGTGCTATTTTTAGTATCACAGTCCCGGCCCCAGCAGCAGCCACTCAACCATTGCCCCAGCTGCTCCCAGGGACTGACTTTTTAAAATTGAAGGGGTACTTTTTTCATTTTTAAATGTTACTTTTTTCTGTTCCACAGATATAATAATATAATCTACATTTTCTTTTTTTTATTTGAAATTATTTAGTAAATACTGTGAGAGACAATTCTTTGTAGTTCATTTGCAGGCAGCTCATTGAGAATATTCAGTAAATTAAATATTAATTTTGAGCAGTTTTGATTGGACACATCTGTCATAAAATATATTTATTTCTAATAATTGGCTGGGAAAAATATAACTCTTAAATTTTAGTTAAGTTAGGTTCTCACAAACACAATTATTAATTCAAAGTTCATTTTCAGCAAGTATTTTTCCAAAAATTGTGGAAAATGTGCTGATTCTCCCGCCAGAAAAACCCTAGACAGTGAAAACCGTGTCTACGGTCCAGAAAAACCCTAGACAGTGAACAAAACATAATGTATACACAGCTAAAATGAACTGAGTAAAAATGTAGAACATAGATATTTCAATCATTTTGTAGTATTTCCCCAAATCTGCTTATTAGCAACCAGAATGAAAGTCCTGAAATCTCAAAGTTTTGAGTGGCTTTGTCTGGACTGGCAGGACAATAGGTTAGTAGCTCCTATAAAAATTCCCGGGGGGGCTGGGAAGGGAGACATCATCTGAGCTGGTTGACATGACATGGTTTAGGTAAGTCAAGGGCTTCTGTGCGTCTGTGGGAGAGTATATAAACTCTGTTCTTCATGCTGAGCCCTGCCCCAACCCCTTTTTTAGGGACGAGGAAGAAATTTTTCCCTCATGGCCATATTGGCTACAGCAGCTCAGGGATCCATTTAGCAGGTGACCTGTGTATAGTCACAGTTACTTGTTCCATAAGGAGTCCAGAATTGGCCCTGTATTTAGGGAAAAGACATTCGCTGAAGAATATTGCTCAACTAGTTTAGGGCTCTCATTGCCTGATACATTAAGCCCCTGATAAAGTATCCCAGACAGAAGAAATCCATTGTGTTTCATTATATCTTATAGTTATAAGATATAATGCAGTTGCACTTTTAAGAAGTATAGGTTTTGTTTGGCAAAAACCATGCAATCTTTTTGCTATACAGGCAGTCCCCGACTTACGTGGATCCGACTTACGTCGGATCCCTAGATACGAACGGGGTGAGGCAACTCCCGCACATGCGCAGCAGCATTCCCGGGGCTCGCTCACCTGGGTCCTAGAATCCACCTCCTCCTCCTCTTCGGCCGGCTCCAACTGGCCTCTGCCTGCAGCAGCTGGCCACAGGGACAGGGATCCTGCAGAGCTGCCGGGCAGAGGAAAAGTGCCTCCCCACGCCCGCTGCCCCCCCCCCCCCCCCCCCGCGGCCTCGCATCCTGCACGCCTCCCCCCTCCCCCCCTGCCAGCAACAGGCTGCCCCCTCCCCTGAGCAACAGGCTGCAGAACAGCAGACAAAAGCAGCCTCTCCGCCCCTCCTCCCCCTATATATGCTGGGCTCCCTGGGCAAACAAAGACTCCACCAAAACAAACAAAGTGCTGGCCTCATTGTGTTAGCAAAAAAAGGACCCTCCTCCTAGAACCCTGGGTGGTGTGTGGAAATAAAGCTATTAGCTCAAAGCATGGTGCAGAGCTGTTTGGTATTTGATGAGTTACTCCTTTAGTCCTGAGTTTGTCACAGGGACAGAAATAGATGTGAAATCTTCTGAACAGGGGAACAGACAGCAAAACAAACATAGAGGGGAGTTAACCTTTCCCTATGCTATCCAAAACTAAAAAAAATGTTTGGCTAGAGTTTCCCCTACAATATGTACAGTTCCGACTTACATACAAATTCAACTTAAGAACAAACCTACAGCCCTATCTTGTACGTACCCGGGGACTGCCTGTATTGAAGACTATGGTGGAAAAAATGTTAATGCATGCAAACAAAAATCAAGATAGACCTTTAGTCATAGAATAGCATATGACAGCAAACATGTATGCACAAAAACAAGCAAAAACCAAATTGCAAACTCAT
Organism: Pelodiscus sinensis; assembly: GCF_052426305.1. Lineage (NCBI taxonomy): Eukaryota > Metazoa > Chordata > Testudines > Trionychidae > Pelodiscus > Pelodiscus sinensis. The sequence goes on from NC_143057.1 coordinate 20,240,423, forward strand.
GCTTTAGTTTAGGATTTAAGAGTCTAGATGTGGTTATCTCTATCATTTAATCTTCTTAGAAACCAGTGGCTTTCAAGCCTGGTAGAACATTTTACAGTAAGCTGTAGGAAGCTTTATTTCTGCTTGCCTGATTAGATTAATGTCTGAAAGTAAATCAATGAGCAGCATATTGACTGCAAAATAATCGTGACACAAGGTAGCAGCCATGGCATTTCAAACAAGGTGGGAGATGTGGTAATGGTGCAGCATAGTGGGAACTAACAAAGAAATGCCTACAAGAACAGAAGATGCTCATTTGAGTGAGAGGCTGTTTTTCAAATGCTACTAATCTAGATGAACAGGGTAGTGCAGTAATATGTTTTATTGAACCAGCTTCTATTGGTCAGAGAGACAAGCTTTTGAGCTAGCTCATAGTGCTCAGTTATTGCCAAAGACGCCAGTATATATGGAGAAGGACTTGAAACATTTCTTAAATATAAATAATTTCCCCGTGCAAGAATATTTTGTCTTTAACAGGGTTTTCTGCAAATTATGTCTTTCAAAGTAATGCTTGATAGTCACACAAACCAGAGAGCACAATTCTGTTGTGTTAATGAGAAAGGTTTACATTACTGCGTTAACTGCAAAAAAGGCTTGATCTGCTCTTGTTGAAGCAAGTCATAATTTTGTCACTGATTTCAGTGGAAGTAGAATCAGTAGAAGCCCAAAGACTCTCCTTTCTTCCAGGTATCTTACAATTTCCAAGTGTCTGGACTGACTTTTTTCAGACTTACACAAACATACACCGCACAAGCACCAAGACACCTCTTCTGGACTGAGAACAAGCAAAAAGGGCTTTATTCTGAAGTACTGATAGGGTTGCCAGGTGTCCGGTTTTGAACCGGACAGTCCAGTAGTTGAGCTTTCTGTTCGGGAAACAAATTGAGAAAATATAAATGTCTGGTATTTTCTAAATAAGTTGTAATGTCGATTGTGATGTAATGTCAAGTGTGTCCAGTAATTTTGTTGAAACCATCTGGCAACCCTAAACTGTACTGAGAGCTTTCAGCTTCCATTGACACAAGTTGGAAAGAAGGGTCCTCAGAACCCCACACCATCAAAGCCCAGTTATTTCCATACAAAATAAAGTTTTTGGAGAAAAGTTACGAATCTCAAAAACAGAGTGACTACTATATTGCTGCGGGTAATACTGTAATAATCTAGTCTGTGAGTGACAGTCAGAATATCAAGACATAGACCTGCTATCTTTTATTCTACTTTCCTGTGCCTATTTTGACAAAAAGAATTATTTGAAAACACAAAATTGGAACAGACTAGTAAATATATTTTTGTTGGAGGAAATGTTTTCAGAAATAAAATATCACTTAAGGGGACAGAATAGGACAGTAATGTTATAGTAACATAACATTTCCTATTTTGCCTTTTAAAATGACTTCTACTTGAGAAAGTGAATGGAAAAACCTTTTTAGTCATCAAATTAGATTCTGAATACTCAAAACAATTTCCACTGTTTCCTACTATTGTAAAAGATGCAGCATAATTGTTAAAATAATAGCAATGGAAATTATATTGTATATTAAGCATCAGTTGCTAAAGAAAAAATATTTCTAAATGTTGCTACAAAATAGTCTCAGGATTCGTTGTAGACAAAATATTTTAGAATGATAAAATGTACTGTAATGGGACCATTAAAATGTTTTTGGTAACATCATTTGTATCATCTGTATAGTACTAGAGTGGCTTCAAAGATCGACTTCTTAAATGAAATTTGATCTAGATTCTTACAAATATATAAGTGGTCACTGTAAATAATTTAGATTTTTTTTTAAATCAGCCTGTTTATCCAGAATATTGGAGAGAGCTGATTAACTTTTTCTTTATATTAATTTTTGACCTAATAACTAAGAGTCTAATTAGTACCTGTAGAACAGGGAAATACTGGTGTGCTGATACTGCCAAAGCTGCCAAAGCTATACTCTGTGAAAGCACTTTAGCTGGAACACCCTAGGTATGTGAGATCTGCCTAATGGCAGATCTGAGGACCCACAACTTTAGCAACCCTTGATCAGAAATAGTGCTAGTGCTGTCAAGCTTTAAGCAATTTACAAGGCCCATCTCTTTACCAAGAAGTATTTGTAGTAAAGCAGGTACCGTTTAAATCAGGACTATTCAACACATAGCCCGTGGGCTGCATGCGCGCCGCGGCCCATTCACTTGCAGCCCGCAGTGTGGTTTGGGTTTATGCAAGGCTCAACACATGGCCTGTGGGTGGGATCCTTTGAATATGGCCTCCACTGGGAACATGCTCCACAACAGCGAGGCATCTCCCCAGTGGGGTGAGCTTTGAAAGATGCAAGCGACGGGCTGGTTGGAACAGATGGGTACAGAGTATCGGTGTTTCTAGCCCCAGGGAGGAGGTGCCGGGAATGCCGGGGTGTTGTGGGAAGTGCTTTGTATTCATGCCCGACAGTGTGTATTCATGCCCGACATGTTTATGCAACCACACTTTGGTTACGTCTACACTGCACAGTTATTTCAGAATAAGCTATTCAGGAATAGTTATTCCGAAATAGCTTATTTTGAAATAGTACGTCTACACTGCAGGGAAGCCTCAAAATTAGTCCAAGGCAGGCTTCACTAATGTAGATGTACTAACTCAATTTAGAGCCCCAGGAGGAATAACTTAGAATGGCCGTAGTGATGGGCTATTTCAAAATAGCAGAAGTGGAGCATCTACATACGCCTTATTTTGAAATAGCTGTTTTGGAATAGGTGTTATTCCTTCATAGAATAAGATTTATAGATTTCGGAATAAGCTGCCCGTTATTTCAAAATTATTTCAAAATAACAGAATTGCTGTGTAGACGCTCACATAGTTATTTCAGAATAACAACCATTATTCCGAAATAACTTAGCTTTGTAGACACACCCTTAAGTTGCAGCTCTCATCATGTGCAGTGAATATCATTGTGGCCTCCGGGGCTTCCAAAGTTGAGAAACCCTGGGTTAAATTACTCTGATATTTTTCTAATTATTGTCTGGTTGGAGATAGAAATGTTGCCACTGGCTCATTCTTTTATTTTATGTGTGATTCACCGAGGGATCACGCCAGTGCCATCTCAGTACAAATCTCCTTCATCAGTAACAGTCACTTTGAATATGTCTACACTCCCAAGTTTTGTCAACAAAATTTATGTTGACACTGAAAAGGTGACAAAACAAAAATCACCAGAGATTCTTCACACTTACTCCCTCTGTTGACAGATCATGTCCACGCTGGGCACCATCATCAAGAGTGTGAGCAATGCACTGCGGGTGTGTATCCTTCAGTGGCGTGTTGGGGGAAGGCATAGCTGATCCCTATACATCTTGGCTATGTCTAGATTGCATCCCTTTTTCGTAAAAGGAATGCAAATTAGACGTATCGCAATTGCTAATAAAGCGGGGATTTAAATCTCCCCTGCTTCATTAGCATAAAAATGGCTGCCGCTTTTTTTCGGCACGGAACTTTGCCGGAAAAAAGCGCCAGTCTAGATGCGGATCTTTCGGAAAATAAAGCCTTTTCCAAAAGATCCCTTATCCCTTATTTTAAGGGATTGTGGGATACTGGAAAGCCTCTTAAAATAAGGGATAAGGGATCTTTCAGAAAAGGCTTTATTTTCTGAAAGATCCGCGTCTATACTGGCGCTTTTTTCCGGCAAAGCTCCGTGCCGAAAGAAAGCGGCAGCCATTTTTATGCTAATGAAACGGGGGAGATTTAAATCCCCGCTTCATTAGCAATTGCGATACGTCTAATTTACATCCCTTTTACGAAAAAAGGATGTAGTCTAGATGTAGCCCTTGAGATTCCCCCTTAGTTCTCCCACAGGGTCTTCAGCTGCTGGGAGTGAAACGAGTAGCTCTGTGAGCTCTCTGTGCTGAGGACTGTCAAAGCATCAGCGTAGCCTGTCCCACTTCCCCTGCAGCAGCAGTCTGCCTACCACTGTGGTTGTAGTGCAGGGAATAACAGAAGCATTCCAAAGATTTGCTCTTTGTTCCCCGAATGGAGCAGCTCACTCAGCTGTCAGACACTTCCCAGAGCTTTGAAAGGGAAGGGGTGTATGGCTACAAGGCAGCAGAGATCAAAGATGAGCAGAGCCATCAGGGCAGGCATTGCGGGATACTGGAAAGCCAGTTCTGCCAACAAAACAAACAGCAGAGTCTACACTGGCTCTTTGTCAACAACAAAGGGAGGTGAAAAGAAAAAAATCTCTTGTAGGGATGGAAGTTTCTTGTTACTGAAACTAGGCATTTTTCCTGACTTTTATCCCATTTCAATGTGTATGCTCTCTCTGTTTTTTCAATAAAAGGCAAGTTTTGAAAACAAAACTTTACAGTGTTGAAAAAACCCTTGATTAGTCCAAATCCAACCGGCCTCATGTTGGCTACGTCTACACTGGCCCCAAATTCCGGAAAAGTCATGCAAAGCAGGTAAGTCAGAATAGGGAAATCCGCAGCGGATTTAAATATCCCCCGCGGATTTAAATAAACATGTCCGCCGCTTTTTTTCCGGCTTGGGGAAAAGCCGGAAAAAAGCGTCTAGACTGGCGCGATCCTCCGGAATAAAGCCCTTTCCCGGAGGATCTCTTATTCCTACTTTCAAGTCATTCAAGTAGGAATAAGAGATCCTCCGGAAAAGGGCTTTATTCCGGAGGATCGCGCCAGTCTAGACGCTTTTTTCCGGCTTTTCCCCAAGCCGGAAAAAAAGCGGCGGACATGTTTATTTAAATCCGCGGGGGATATTTAAATCCCCCGCGGATTTCCCTATTCTGACTTACCTGCTTTGCATGACTTTTCCGGAATTTGGGGCCAGTGTAGACGTAGCCGTTCAGTTTCTGGACAATGGGAATGCCAAGTCTGGGGCTTTTGTCTATACTGGCAATTGAGCAACAAAGCATTTGTCATTCACAGGTGCTGAACCCCTAACAAAAGTTTTGCCTCAGCAAGTGCTAGTTACATTAGAACATAAGAACAACCATAATGTGTCAGACCAAAGGTCCATCTAGCCCAGTATCCTGTCTTCTGACAGCAGCCAATGCCAGGTGCCCCAGAGGGAGTGAACAGATCAGTTAATCAGCAAGTGATCCCTCTCCTATCATCCGTTTCCAGCCTCTGACAAACAGAGGCTAAGGACACCATTTCCTACCCATCCTAATAGCCACTGATGGATCTAACTTCTATGAATTTATCTAGTTCTTTTTTGAACCCTGTTAAAGTCCTGGTCTTCACAAGCTTCTCTGGAAATGAGTTACACAGGTTGATTGTGCATTGCATGAAGAAAAAAACTTCCTGTGTTTTTTTTTAAAACCTGCTACCTGTTCATTTTATTTGGTGAACCCTATAGGGTTCTTATGTTATGGAACAAGTAAATAACTTTTCCTTATCCACACCAGTCATGATTTTATAGACCTCTATCATATACCCACTTAGTCTTCTCTTTTTTAAGATGAAAATTCCCAGTCTTTTTAATCTCTCTGGCTACATCCACATTGCACATTCTTGCGCAAGAAGATATGCAAACAAGGTGTGGCAACGAATATCGCTGTGCCTCATTTGCATACCTAATGAGCCGCCATTTTGCGCAGGGGGCTTTTGTGCAAGAAGGAGCAGTCTACACTTGCGCAACCCCCCCCTTGCGCAAGAGCTGTTCTGCCGCTTATTTTTGTTTGCTTTTTTGACTGCTGCTGCACACTCAGCAGATGTTTTCAGAGAACTATCCACAATGACTCCAAGATCTTTTCCTTGAGTAGTTGTGGCTAAATTAGTCTCCATCATTTTGTATGTATAGGTGGGATTATTTTTCCAATATGCATTACTTTACATTTATCAACATTAAAATTCATTTGCCATTTTGTTGCTCAATCATGTAGTGAGATCTTTTTGAAGCTCTTCACAGTCTGCTTTGGTCTTAACTATCGTGAGCAGTTTAGTATCATCTGCAAATGTTGATGCAAATGTCAACTTCACTGTTTACCCCTTTCTCCAGATCAGTTATAAATAGGTTGAATAGGATTGGTTTCAGTACAGACCCTTGGAGGACACCATTAGTTACCTTTCTCCATTCTGAAAATTTACCATTTATTCCTATCCTTTGTTTCCTGTCTTTTAACCAGTTATCAATCTATGAGAGGACCTTCCCTCTTATTCCATGACAACTTATTTTGCTTAAGAGCCTTTGGTGAGAGACCTTGTCAAAGGCTTTTTGGAAAACTAAGTACACTATTTCCATTGGATCCCCCTTCTCCTCATACTTGTTGACCCCCTCAAAGAACTCTAATAGGTTAGTCAGGCATTATTTCCCTTTACAGAAACCATGTTGACTTTCCCCCAACAAATTATGTTCCTCCATGTGTCTGACAATTTTATTCTTTACTATAGTTTCAACTAATTTGCCCAGTACTGATGTTAGTCTATAAGGGTGTGTCTAAACTACATGGCTCCATTGATGGAGCCATGTAGAGTAGGCTGATCGGCAGCAGGAAATGAAGCTGCGATTTAAATAATCGCGGCTTCATTTAAATTTAAATGGCTGCTGCGCTCTGCCGACCAGCTGATGATCAGCTGTTTGTTGGCAGATCGGGGCAGTCTGGACATGCTGCTGGCGACAAGGAAGCCTTTGTTGACCGGCGCAGGTAAACCTCGTATACAGTTCCTAAAATAACAACGGGAAGTACTTAATAGCAATATTCTGCTATTTTAAACCCAAAGGGAAAACTAGCATATAGTAATGCAGGCTTTGTGGTATTGGCAAGCCTAGTGCTCCGTAACTAACTCTTTTCAAATATTTTGTGGTATACAGAGGAAACATGGTCTGCTCTAGGGATGTTAAATATTGGTTAATTGAATAGTCGATTAACCTCATAAATTCTTATCAGTTATTCGACTATTCTATAATCCTTGGGGGCAAAGCCAGAGCCAGCGTGCTCCTGTCCCACTCCTGAGAAGTGCCCTGCCACTGTGCACTTCTGCTTCTGTATCAGAGGGAGCAGCATGGGGTGCTAGGTGGGAACTGGTCTGCGAGGGGAGCCAGTTTAAAATCCAGCTTCCTTCACGAACTGGCTGCCTGTCACCCTGTCCTGCTGCCTCTAATAAAGAGATAGCAAGGTGCAGTGGCAGCAGCCCTGTCCAGGAGTGGGGGCTTAGTTCCCAGACCAGGTGCAAGCCTGAGCTGAGCCAGTCTGCCTGCCCACCTGGCTCCTAATACACTTTAAATGCAGAGCCACAGCGGGGGGAGGTCTCAAAACTGGTGCGAGCCAGGACTGAGCCAGGCTGCTGGCCAGCCTGCTGAAAAATTAACTGGCAGGGGAGGTAAATGCATATAGTCTATACCATTAACCTATAAGCTTTTGCTTATCAGTTAATTGGTTAACCGACTATACTATTACATCCCTAGTCTGCGATGAAGAAGCATATGTAGTGCTTAAATCCAAAGACTGGGGAATAAGAGGATTAAGGTCTATTTAGGGCTCATTCTGTCATGTTGTTTGAACTTGGGGGAGTCATTTCTCTTCCAAGAGCCTCCGTTTCCCCATCGGTATATGTTGATGCCTACCTCCATGATGCTTGTAAAACATTTTCATATTTATGCAATGAAAGTGCAAAATAATTGTTGTCTATATAATGCAAGAATGTCACTCTGTGACTCTGAGCAAAAAATCTGTGTTGATTCAATGGGAAGTGATGGAAACAGCAACAAGCATGGCTGAGAGCTCTTCCAGCACACCATTACCCCACACAAATCAACACAACTGGCGTACACAATAACATCAAATATACCTTACCACAGCTCATACCCATCATTTGACCCCTATGCAAATAACATAAATGTCCCAACACAACTACCTTTATAATATAACCAGTGTGCATATATAACCCCAAACATCACTCTAAAGCATAAAATACGGAGTCAGCATGAAGCAATGGAAACAGCTGCAAATAAGCTTGAGAGCTCTTTTTGATTAGGATACCGCCATTTGTTGCCATCCCCTTTTTAAAGTTTTAATTCATTTTTGGCTTTTTTTTTTATGCCCATAACTTCGTAAATGGACACCAGTGGTTCTCAACCAGGGGCACATGCATCTCTGGATTTACTAAGAGATCTTCCAGGGAGGCACATCAACTGATCTAGATATATGCCTAGTTTTACAATGGGCTACATTAAAGCACTAGAGAAGTCAGGGCAAACTAAAATTTCATACAGACAATGACTTGTTATATTGTTCTATACACTGAAATGTAAGTACAATATTCACATTCCAATCAATTTATTTTATATTTATATGGCAAAATGAGAGAAAACATTTTTTCAGTAACAGTATGTTGTGACACTTCTGTATTTTTATGTCTAATTTTATTAGCAAGTAATTTTTAAGTGTAGTGAAACCTGGAATAGGCAAGACAAATCAGACTTCTCGTGGGGATACAGTAGTCTAGAAAGGTTGAGAACCACCAAATTACATCCTGACTATAGTATGAGCTGTAAGCTATTAGTTTTATTATAAAAGCTTTTGGAAACAGAAGGAGGGTATCAAAAAGGAATTCCCTTTTCCTGCACCAGTGCTAATTTTGGTCTCATACCTCATTCTTTATTGTAAGTTATTTCATAGCCATCATGGATTTTGTAGAATATATTAATTTGACCCAAAAACTTGAAATTCAAACACTGCCAAATTTTCAGTTGTCAGACCTGAGAGAGATGGGTGTGAGCAATCAATAATTTTCATTGAGACAGGGTTGAAAGTGTAGGGGCGGAGGAGATATGAGTTAAATATTGGTTGAAGACAGCTGATCTATGTCTTGGGCTTCCTTAGATATTTAGTTTGTATACCACTCCACTGAAATCAGTGGGAGAGATGAGAAAAGAAAACAGATGGTCCTATGAACATGGAGAACTTGTTTTCCTAAGCTCTTATTTTTGCTTTTTTTGTTTTCTTCTTTTCTGCTGCTTTCAGTGAGTCTCCTTCACTGATTTTCCATATTGTAGACCAGGGCTACTCAATACATGGCCCATGGGCCACAGGTGGCCCACGGCCTGTTAGTTTGCAGCCCACAGTGCAATTTGGGTTTACGCAGGGCTCAACACACGATCCAGGGATGGGATCCTTTGAACATGGCCTCCACTGGGAACACGCTCTGTAATGGCGAGTCAGTATAATGGTCTTCTGTTGATATGTGTTTTAGTAGTTCAGTTCCTTGACTGTCATTGCTCATTACAAGTGCTGTCATATGGGTGGAAATTGGGTAATTATTGCATTTTATTAATATCAGCAGAACTGACTTAAATGGGGCCTGCGTGTTTTGTAGTCTTGCCTTAATCTTGTATTCATGGCCGTCAGTATGAAAGAAGCTATTTGCATATATATTTTCATGTACATGCAACCACACTTAAGTTGTGATCCTCGGCATGTGCTGTCAGTATCGTGGCCCCGAGACTTCCAAAGTTGAGTAGTCTTGTTGTAGACCATGAGATACTTCCTGGCAGTCTGCAGAGGACAGTATATCAAATGTATTTTTTGCAAAAAGAGAAGGACTAGAGGCATCCATCCCCATATAAGTTGGGGATTGCACTGCATTACTTGATTGCTGTTATGGTGCTTTTTCTCCCTGTTTCTTGATGCTCCGTGATGGTAAGGAAAGCTTAAAACACAGACGCACTTTTCTAATATAACTTGCTCAAATAAACAGTTGCTTAGTTGCCACAGATGTTGTAGGATTGTGAAAAGAAGGGATGGTGGAGTATGATATAACATGAATTTCACCTTACTAGAAAAACTAATAATCATTTGTGATCATTGGCCTGTTCTGCAGGGCAAGTTTCTTGTTTCATTTGCATGGAGAGGACTTAATTATTCAAAAGTCAGAGAGACAGGAACAATACATTAAATAGTTATAGAATGAATTCCCCACTTCAATGAAAAGTTAATGATTATGGCATCTGTCATTTTAAGATTTTTCATAGCCTCTTTTGCACCTTGTGCACTATTCTGTGTGCTCATAAAAGAAAAACTATAAGCTTTCATACAAAAGCCTCAAATGCATAGGACTTGATCCACAGCCAGCGGGAGTCTTTCCCTTGATTACAATGGATTTTAGATGTTGGTAGGAAAAGAAAAACTGATTGTACTGTAACATTCTCCGAGAAAAAGATGAGCATGAAAGAGTTGTTTGACATTAAAAAAATGCTAAGAAGAAACACATGGCTCTAAAATTGGGTGAAAGTTTGTGTGTTTACTAGTATGCCAGCTGTCCAGTGCTCAAGATAACTTTATATTCCTAAAAATTTACTTCATTACAATTCAATGTCCAGAACATTTAAACTGATGTCATTGTAACTGTTGTGGCATTGAACAACTTGTACACAAGTTATTCTTTCCTGTATGGAAAATAGATTGTGAACATTTTATAGAAAAAGTAAGATTCTGCATCACATTCTGTAGGTATTTAGACTGATTTCTGTAGATCCCCATTGGCGTTCTTTCTATTACATTCTATAAGTTTTTTCCAAAAAAGGATTTACTTAGAATTTTCCAATGTATCCATAAAACATGAAAGCGAATGGATATTGTTTGTTTGTTCAAATATGTACTAAAGTATTTGTAGAATCTTATAGGCATTGTTTAGTTGCAACTGGCTGTTATATATGTTTGTGTTTGTATATTGCTCTGTAAAATTTGCTTAATAAAATATGGCATTGTGGTTCCCAAATATATTTTTGTGGACAAAGTTACACATCTGCTATGTACATTTATGTCCTACAAATACACAAGCTACATCAGAGAATTAAATATTTAAGAAAATATGTATTTTAGGAATCTCTGTGGAGATACTAGGCATTATTAAAACTATCAGAAATAAGCTTCCCTTAATCTGTGACAGAGTTCCTCTTGGTATCAGTGGCAGTTATGTGTGTAGATCAAGGGTGGTATGTCACCGTTAGAATGTAATTTAGGAGAAATAAGATAAATTAATGCTTTAGCAATAAGATTATCTTTGCAGTTGAAATAGAGAAGATCTATTTCTAGATGCCCTTTGAAATCACTTTCTCTGAAAAGGTTTGTTATATGTCAGAGGTAGCATATGCAGATGAGATGTTTGTTATCATAAATTAACTTTTCATTGAATGCTGTTGTTGCATAAATCACATCCTAGATATCAGTGGTTCAAATTAGAAGTTACCCTGAGCAGTTCTAGCTTGCTTTATGTGCTGATGGGTAATTCCATTGGAGTTGCATCAGTATAATATGTGTATGAGAGAATTTTAGTACTGATATCAGATGAAACTGTATTTTCTCAGTTAATCAGCACCATGAATATTAGATCACAATAAGGTCTTGATTCATGATAGCACTTAAGCACATACTTGACTCTAGTGCTGTATGTACACTTGAAGATAGGAGTTTGATTCCTAGCTTACATACAGATATTCACACCTGTTCTCATTGAGCTAATATGCTCAAAATAATAGTGCATGTTCAGTGGCAAGTGGCATCATAGGCTAGCTGCTCTAAGTATAAACCTACCTGGATCTCATGGGATACATATTTGAGGTGGTTAATGCATGTTGTGACTCGCCACTATCAGGCTATCCCAGCTCTGGTTGCTATTTTTTGCATGATCGCTTGGTGAGAGCTAGTGTGTGGTATGTCTACTCAAACTGGGAATCACACTTTAAATTCCATGTATAGACATATACTTTAAACCAGTAGGATTTATATTTATGATTATACTAATCTAAACATAGCTATAGGTGTCTAATTTTAGATAGGTGTGTGTGAAAAGTTTGTTTTAATGGCCCTTTCTGATCCCATTTAAATAAATGATAACACTATCATGTTATCCATATTGCCTTGAGACTTTTTTTTTATTGGAAGCATTCATTTGTGCAGTATAGGATCCGGTTTAGTTATCTGCTTTTGACCTTTTCATCCTTCTGACACTGAAACTGCCTTTTTAGATTCCAGAATCAAATTTAGTTTGTACCATTTTATTTCAGCTTGCAGCAGTTGTTCCACTTGAAGATAATTAAATTGTATTTTGCCATTGAGGAAAAATACCTCCCAATGCTGATAGATACTGTACTTCTAATTACTAACAAAATGTATAGTTAAAAGGAACTGTGTAATACACAGTGTTGATTAAAGAATACTAAAATAAGATTTGACTTGGAAGTGGTAGTTAAACCACAAATTGTGCTATTTCAGATTTGAGGAGTAGTTGTATTAAAAATATAAAATAAACTTCTGCTAAAAATATTTGCTGTCTGTCAGGGAAAAAATAGCCCTCCAGATGGTTGAATCTCAGGCAGCTTCACACTTTATCATGCAGAGACTTAAGATTTAGCTGAAGTTTTATTGTGCCTTATCTCTCATGAAAAGTGCACATCATTGAAATACAACGAGTAAAATATGTGAGAGAGGAAGGAACCACCGTGGCCTAGCATTCTAAGCGTTATTGGTTTTATACATATGGTGAGAAAGTGACTCATGATGTTTATATTTCTAAGTATATGTATACCTTACATGTTTTTGAATCTATCCATACCTAGCATGCTCATGCTTTTTGTATTTCCATCAGGGATGTTAATTGACATGTATTTGTGTAAACATGTAACCAGTGGATTTTTTAGCAGCTCCATGTTTACATGCATTGGGGCAGGCGGGAGCCGGTACTTGCAAGGAGCCAGCTGTTAAGCCAGCTCTTCACAAGAACCAGCTCCCACCTGCCCCAGCCTTGCTGCCTCTGATAAAGTGCAGGGGCCAAGTGACTCTGAAGGAGCTAGTACATGAAGGGAGACGCTTCCCACATGTACCAGCTCCTGCCTGCCTCCCCATTCAGCTGCCTCTGTGGGAGGCAGCAGCAGGGGGTGAGGAGGGAGGAAGAGGCAGGCGGCTCTGCAGAAGCTGGCACATGTGAAGAGCTGGATCCTGCATGTCCCCCCACGCTGCTGCTTCTGATCCAGAGGCAGCAGCATGGGGGGAGGTGGCAGGCAGATCTGCAGGAGCTGGTATCTGTAGGGGGATGGCTTGAAGCTAGTTTCCCACGTGTATTGGTTCTTGCTGCTGCCTCTCTATCACAGGCAGCAGCATGAGGTGGCAGGAGGAGGGCAGGCAGCTCCACAGGAGCCAGTGTTGCCTCTGTGGAAGGCTGCAGGGGGAGTAGACCGCTCTGCAGGAGCCAGCATGAAGGGGAGCCAGCTTAAAAAACAGCTTCCTGCAGGCACTGGCACCTGCCTTCCTCCAGACTTGCTGCCTCTGATACAGAGACAGCAAAGGAGGTGTGCATGTAACCATTATGATTAACTGATGAGCCCAGGCTTATTGGTTAATCGTGTAAATGGCTACATGCTAACATCCCTAATTTGCACACATACATACCTAGATAGCATCAATTTACAAATAAATATTTTATAAGTTGATATTTGTTGTAATGTATTTCAAGTTTTATAATTTTCCATAGCTAATGGATGACATTTTTTAAAGTGTCTGTTATCCTTGGAGCTTAAGTTTAACTGAAAATCAATGGGACTTAAGCTTCTGAGTGCATAAAGATATGTCTATACTGCTGTGAAACACCTGCAGCTGGCCCACATAAGCTGACTAAGACTTGTGGAGCTATACAGTTGCAGTGCAGTGTAGTTCCAGGGCCTAGACTCCAACTCAAGCCAAAATGTATTGCAGTTTTATAGCCTTGCAACATAAACTGTGCTAGGCCAAGTCAGCCGACAAGGGCAATTGAAAGGTGTTTTATTGCAGTGTAGAAATACCAAAGTCACTTGAAAATGAGACTTAGGCTCCGAAGTATATTATGTATTGCAGTGCTGAATATAGCAATGCCTAAATATCTTTTAAAATCTGGGTCTTTCCCAGGGTTGACAGATGTCCAATTTTTGACTGGAATGACCAGTCAAAAAAGAACCGTGGTGGTTCTGGTTGGCACTCAGAAGCAGCCCTGGCTCTGTGTGGTTCCCAGAATGACAGGTCACTGTGACCCCAAAGTGCAGGTAGGCTGTGTGCACTGCTCTTGCCCTGAGTGCTGCTCCCATTGGCTAGGAACTGCAACCAATGGGAGCTGCAGGGGCAGCGCCTACAATCACGAGGAAACATGTGGAGCATTCTTGTGTCTAGGGGCTGCAGGGAGGGCTGTAGTAAGTGCCATCAGGATCCTGCATCCTGTAGTCCTGCTCATACCCTAGTCCCCTGTCCAGCCTTGAGCCCTGTCCTATACCTCAAACCCTCATCCTTGGCCCCATCTCAGACCTCATATCACCTTCTATGGGGAGAGACTGTTTTCAGTACTGACAGACAACAGAGTGAGGAGCAATGGTCTCTATTAGGGCTGATCCCCACTCTGGCACTCCAAGTGCAGAAGGTAGGGGCCCTCAAAGACTTTAAATATACCTTGTCACTACAGGCACTGGTTAGAAAAACTTCCCCCAGAATCACAAATGCACAGATTTGTGCCACCATCAAGTGATTTTTTTTTATTCCTAAAACCGGAGGAAACACTTGAATTCTCCCCCACTAGGAGGATGGTGAAGCACTGGAATGGGTTATCTAGGGAGGTGGTAGAACCTCTGTCCTTAGAGGTTTTTAAGTCCCCCCTTGACAGATCTCTGGCTGGGATGATATAGTTGGAATTGGTCCTGCTTTTAGCAGGGGGTTGGACTCAATGACCTCTTCTAGTCCTATAATTCTATAATTCTATGTCCTCACACATCAGCCATGACCTCTCCTGAAACCCCCTCATTCCTGTCCCCACCCCAGAGCCCTCACCTCCACACCCTAGGATAATGTCCCAGCCTGGAGCCCTGTCCCATACCTTGAACCCCTAATTTCTGGCCCCACTCAGAGCCCATCCCACATCCAGACCCTCTTACACCAGCCCAGAGCCCCCTATCATGCCCCAAACCCCTCATCCTCAACCCTACCCCAGTGAGAGCCCTCACACACCTTCTATTCCCCAACTAGTACCTCAACCTGGTGAAAATGATTGAGGGTTAGGGGAGAACAAGTGACAGAGGGATAGGGGATGGAATTAGTGAGAACCAGCATTCTGAGTGGGGGTAGGGGCCTCAGTTAAGGGGAGGGGATGGGGGTGAGACAGGGGTGTTCTGTTTTATCCTATTAGAAAGTTGGCAACCTGTCTTGGGAACTCTTCGAAATTTTACCCACCATCTAAAACAGTCTGACTACGTCTAGACTGGCATGATTTTCCGCAAATGCTTTTAACGGAAAAGTTTTCCGTTAAAAGCATTTTCGGGACAGAGCATCTAGATTGGCATGGACACTTTTCCACAAAAGCACTTTTTGCAGAAAAGCGTCCGTGCCAATCTTGATGCGCTTTTTCGCAAAAAAGCCCCAATCACCATTTTCGCAATCGGGGCTTTTTTGTGCAAAACAAATCTGATCTGTCTACACTGGCCCTTTTACACAAAAGCTTTGTGCAAAAGGACTTTTGCCCGAACGGGAGCAGCATAGTATTTCCGCAAGAAGCCCTGATTTCAGACAGTAGGAAGTCAGTGTTCTTGCGGAAATTCAAGCGGCCAGTGTAGAAGGCTGGCAAGTTTTTCTGCAAAAGCACCTGCTTTTGCGGAGAAACTTGACAGTCTAGATGCAGCCTCTGAGGCCTGAATTACAGATAACTAAAAGATATACATTGCTCCTATGCTATAAGTTTGTGTTATTGCTAATATGACATTTATCTTCGTTTGTAAGGAGAAAAGAAAACATGTTCTGAACTGTGTAGCAAATTAATTATCCATCCTTTTTTTATTCCTGAATATGAATGTCAGGGCAGAGATCAGTCTTCATGAGTGTGCCCATTGAGCTTATTGAAATATATTTGCAGCCTGGATATAGAAATAAATGAGTGTGCAACTCAATAACTAATTTGAACATACAGATTATTATTAGTGTGTATACATATTGGTTTACAGACACAAATGCAGTTATTTCCCTGTAAAGTACTGCATGTGCTATTGCATACTGAACGTTTGGAAACTAAGGCTCATTAAGTATAGACAACTTGAAGGACAAGACTTATTTTATTTTCATTTTTAGCTTATTTTGTATTGAGGGAACTTGATGGTATACGCCAGGGCTAGTCAACACATGGCCTGCGAGCCACATGCAGCCCGCAGCCTGTTTGCTGCCCAAGGTACAGTTTGGGTTTACGTAGGGCTCAACATGCAGCCCACAGGGGGATCCTTTGAACATAGTCTCCACTGGGAACACGCTCCACAATGGCAAGTCAATATAATGGTCTTCTGTTGATATGCATGTTAGTAGTTAAATTCCTCGACTGTCATTGCTGATAAAAAGTGCTGTAATTTGGATGGAAATTGGGTAAATATTGCATTTTATTAATATCAGCAGAACTTTAGGAACTGTAAGAACTTTGTAATTTGCTAGGGAAAACATTGTACTTAAAATGGGCTTAGTCTATGTTTAGACTGCAAATTGAAAACTGCAATTTTCGTATTTTTTCCGCTTTTTTTTTCGGAAGAGGCTTTTCTGAAATTTTTCCCATCTACACGGCACCAAATTTTAGAAAAACCTCCTTTTTTGGAATGTCCCTTATTCCTCTCACCGAGAGGAACACAGGGATGCCAAAAGAACATGCCCCGCATTCATCTATCAGAAGGGATTGATGGATTTTTCTCTGGCATGAACCTCAAACTCTAGCAGGAGATAGTGAGGGCACAATAATCCCTAATGTATTTCCTTTGACACTAGAGTATCAATGCCTGGAGTATATTTTCTGACAGTGGGCACAATACTATCATCATATAGAATGCAGAATACCTTCATATCTGTACTCTGACCAAGACCAGTTCTATTTTTTTCTAGCCCATACAGCCAAGAGCAATTTCCTTAGAAAAAGGGATGAAGGGGCACTTCTCTACCCTTATGGTGAATGTGAAGTTGCACAGCGGTATTCAATTCACTACTTTTAAGGAAATCTGTCCAGAACCAGTATGCTTTCAAATCCCTTCTGGTACTTTGTTTACCTGTCTCGTTAAACCCAATAGAAAGGAAGATGAAGATTTGTGACCAAGTAGTAAATGAAAACATTTGAGGAAAATGATTAGCAATCTCGGGCAAGACCTATTATCTTTCCTTCTGTGGAAACTTTTAAAAATGTTTTTGAAGAAGGTTGCTATAATATTAACAGGCTACTTCAAAGTCTTATAGAGAAGTCATAATTATTTTCCTCCACACATTCAGTGCATAGTCATCTTCAGTAGTATACACAGGAAGATAATAAAATAGAGAAATTCAAACTAAGAGCATAGTGACATGTGTCATAGACTCATAGAATCATAGAATACTAGGACTGGAAGGGACCTCGAGAGGTCATCAAGTCCAGTCCCCTACCCCCATGGCAGGACCAAATACTGATAGACATTTATCTAACCTACTCTTAAATATCTCCAGAGATGGAGATTCCACAACCTCCTTGGGCAATTTATTCCAGTGTTTGACTACCCTGACAGTTAGGAACTTTTTCCTAATGTCCAACCTAAACCTCCCTTGCTGCAGTTTAAGCCCACTGCTTCTTGTTCTATCCTCAGAGGCCAAGATGAACAAGTTTTCTCCCTCCTCCTTATGACACCCTTTTAGATACCTGAAAACAGCTATCATGTTCCCCCTCTGTCTTCTCTTTTCTAAACTAAACAAACCCAATTCTTTCAGCCTTCCCTCATAGGTCATGTTCTCTAGACCTTTAATCTTTCTTGTTGCTCTTCTCTGGACCCTCTCCAGTTTCTCCACATCTTTCTTGAAATGCGGTGCCCAGAACTGGACACAATACTCCAATTGAGGCCTAACCAGTGCAGAGTAGAGCGGAAGAATGACTTCTTGTATCTTGCTCACAACACACTTGTTAGTGCATCCCAGAATCATGTTTGCTTTTTTTGCAACAGCATCACACTGCTGACTCGTATTCAGCTTGGGGTCCATTATAACCCCTGTCAGTAGACTTTAATCTTCCTAGGTTCCTGCAGTAAGTTTACTGTGTCCAGAAAGCTCAGGCAATGCAACAGGAGAAATATAACAGCCATCTAACATTACTTGCAGAGACTAAAGTCAGAATCTAGCCCCAAGTGATTTTACCCATTCATGAATAATCATTTCAGTGTATTTGTGCAGTTCAGTAAAACAATTAATAATGATTTTTAAGCAAGCTAGGCATCTGTGATAATGCTTCATGTATTCTATTTAAAGCTTAGAAATCAGTAACTACTTGAAGTGAGTAATCAGCAAGAGAACTAGAGAATATATAGAGCTAAACTGTTTTATTAGCAGATACTCAATTATTAATGTAGTCCCATCCAGCCCTATATTTTACACTCTGTTGAATTCTGAAAAGTCTGAGTCCTGCTGATTCAAATCAAAACATTTAACTTAAAAAAGAAGCCAGGGGTTTTTTTCAATAAAAGTACCATTTCTTTTTATTACTGAAGGAAGGCAATGGCTTTGTCTACACTGATAATTGAGCGACAAAGCTTTTGTCATTCACAGGTGCAGAACCCTTCCCCCCACCCTCAAAGGATATAACCTTTGCTCTGGCAAGTAACTGTTTAAACAGCACTTAGTGTAAGCCAGGGGTCTCAAATTCATGGTCTGCAGGCCATTTATGGGCCACAACATAGTCACAATCCAGCCTGGGAAATCTGGTGGCCCAGAGGGGTGCATGTGTGAACCTAGCCTCCAAGCCCGCTCCTTCCCACCACTGCCCTCCACCTTACCTCCCCCATGGCATCCTTTCTTTCCGAGGGAATCGTCCTTAGGGATTACATAAGAGGCTTGGCCCAGGGCAGCAGCTGTGGTCAGGCCTCCCTGCAGTGCCCTATTGCTGCCCCACACTAGATTCTCCCTCCCTCCGCAGCAGTCTTGGGGAATGGGGTGCTGTGGGGAAGAGAGGGTAGAGCAGTGGCAGGAACGGTTGGAGCTTGGGGAAAGGGTTTGGACCTGACATCTCTGGACCACCAGGTCTTCTGGGTCAAATTGCACTAATGCTCCCACTTATAGATGGCCCATGAGCCCTGAGTTTGAGACCACTTAATGTAAATAGCTTTCTTAACAGGAGTGTTCTCTTTCCAACAAAGCTAATGTTGCTTATGGGGTATGGAAGTTCAAACAGTGTTTATTCTGCCTGACTTTTAGCAACACTGCAAAGTGGAGGTTGGGCTTTTTCCCTCAAATTAAATTTAAATTTTAAAAGAAAATTTATGATGAGTTAAAGCACTTTCTGATAAAAGTTAATACTTAGTGATTTGTCTGCTAAATAGATCTTAATAAAATTAGCTGTCCATTTCAGGAAAAAAGGCAGGAGCAAACTAAACAGAAAATAAACTGCTTTGACTCCATAGACGAGTTAGATGTTTACGTTTTCTTGTAAGTTTGATTTTTTTTCTCTCTCTCTAAATCCACATCAAAGTACCTGAACTTGCATAGATGGTATCTTCTGTAAAAACGGAATATTTGAGATACATTCGAGGGAAATTGACGAAGGTGAGTGGACAAAGGAAAGATTCAGAAAGATGAGATGACCTCATGAATAGTAGTGGAGTGCCTTGGCATGCCGACATCTTAAACTTTGTAATTAGGCTATATAAAGTGCCTTGAAAGTGATTTAAGATGTCTACAGATGCTAAAGTATTTGAGGTTTAGAGTGTCTTCAGACACCTAGATGTTTTCCTGAACCAGCAGGATATACAATGTTTAACATATCCATTGGCTTTGATAGCACAATACTTGTCATAGATATGGGGAGGTGTGTAATTGAATACTACATTCTTTGGGTCTCTGTTGGTGCTCCACAGCAGTTGTTGGTGCATCCCAGTGCCGCAGACCGGATTCTTCATGGCAGTGCATGGGGGGGCCAAAGGGAAGGTGCACAGTGAGGCTACAGGCCCCCTCCATGCCTACCTCTTATGCCTTGGCACCCAGTACGGCACTGAGTAACCAGAAAACTGAATCCTCAGCACCAACGATTACTGGCATTGCACCGCAGCAGCCAGTGCTGCAACCCATTGGCACTGTTGTCACCTAACAGTACTGCAGCTATCTCAGCACTGAAACCTCCATTGTTGCCGACCGCAACCACACCAGCTCCAGCACCACTCACAGTACTGACGGTTACAGCACCGTCCACTCTGGGACCCAGGTACTTACATCACAGAGATCTTACAGTGTCGTATACATTTAATTCTCCATTTCTTGGTACTGACACGAGACCTGCAGCAGCACTGAAACATGTCTCCTTGTTTGCACTTTTATCTAGCGATGACAACGATGAAGGCAATTTATCATTCTCACTGCAGTTATCACCTTGTACCAAAATTTTAGCACCATCGACTCATCCCAGTTTTAGGCACTTCATTACCTCCAGCATGCCCCTTCAGGCCCCGCATCTGTAGATGCCACTACCCCTGCCTTATGCTACACAATGGCAATATTGGAGCCCATGGGCTTATGACTACGAAAAGAGACATTTAAAAAAAAAAAGAAACATACACACCTTGCATCCTCTCCTCTGCCACAATCCCTGTCACTGCAGAGGAAGCAGCAGGAAACTGTGGTGAGTCAGGCCTTGATACATCCCCAGATACAAACTCATCCTCTTCACCCGATGAGGCAGTCATGCCACTGCTCCCAACCACAGCTGATGACTTTACACCTTTCTAGGATCTGTTTAAGAAGGTTGCAGTGGAACTCAATATTGCCATGGAGAAAGCACAGGAGACATAGTATGAATTCACCAATATCCTCCAAGCTATGCCATCATCCAAGATTGCTCTGCTTATTAATCCAGCTATTATGGAGCCTGCCAAAACTGTGTGGCACATCCCTGCAACTATCCCCCTGACCTCTAAGAGGATGAATAGGAAATATCACGTTCCCTCAAAGGGGTTGGAATTCCTCTTCACCCACCCATCCCCAAACTCTCTTGTGGTGGACACTGCCCATCAAAGGAACAATCATCATCAGCCTCATTTCACTCCTGCTGACAAAGATAGCAGAAAATGGGAGTTGTTTGGCAGGAAAGTCTATACCACATCCATGTTGCAGTTCAGGGTTGCCAGTTATGCTGCACTCAGTAAATATGATTTTAACAACTATTCAAAATTCAATACTTTTATTGAGAATATACCCTAGGGCAAGAAACAACAATGCAGGGCAGTCATTGTGGAAGGACACACAATTCTGAGAACAGCGCTATAGGCTGCTCTCGACACTGCAGATACTGTCACTAGATCAACAGCGGCTGCAGTTGTTATGAAACAGGCCTTTTGGTTTAACTCCTGCATTTCCACATGAAATTCAGGCAACCATGGAGGATCTACCATTCGAAGGTGAGAAGCTCTTTTCAACCAAGACCAATGAGGTTCTTCATTCCACGAAGGATTCCTGGGTGATGTTCCACTCTCCCGGCATCCATATATCTGCAAGCAGCAGGAGGCAGTATAGATACCAACTGTACCTGAGACAGAGGTATCCACTTTTGCCCTACCAACACCAGAGACAGGACCAACAGCCACAAAAACAATGTGATCATAGCAGCGTGGGTGCAACAGTGATCTGTGTGCTCACTTTAAAATCCAATAATGTGACACAGGGCAAGGATCATCCTCATAGCTCCTTGTTGGTCCCAACAACTGTGGTTCCCTTTCCTGAACAGAATGACTCTATGTTCCCCAATTGCGCTTCCACGCAACCCAAGGATACTTTTCTGACCAGGGATCCAGGCTCCACATCCACAGTATTAACACTGCACCTGAAAGCCTGTTACCTGATGGTCCTCAGGGATAGAGCTACAGTGCTCAGAGCAGATATAACATGTCCTTTTGCACTGTAGAGCTCCCTCAATTTGAAAGACATACATGGACAAATGGTCTCACTTCATTCATTTGGGCTACTCCTTGCAATATAGGTCCAGAGACTACTCCATTATCAGTCATCCTGGATTACTTATTGCACCTCCATCAGTTGCATCTCTCTATGAGCTCAGTCAAGGTCTATTTAGCAGCTATCGCTCATTTCTGGAGTTCAACTTAGCAGGTCTAGTATAGACTCATAAATTGAATGCTGAGGATAGTTCTGGCTGGCATCCATTACTCGTCCTTTTCTTGGGAGTAAGGGAAGCCAATGGGAGCGTTTGCTCTCGACGGTCTCCGATTATATGGATGGTGCAGAAACGTGATTTAAGATACGTTTACTCCAGCTACGTAATTAATGTAGCTGGAATTGCATATCTGAATTCAACTTTCTGCTGTCGTGTAGACCAGGCGTGAGAGTCTGTCTATTTTGG
Source organism: Pelodiscus sinensis (assembly GCF_052426305.1). Lineage (NCBI taxonomy): Eukaryota > Metazoa > Chordata > Testudines > Trionychidae > Pelodiscus > Pelodiscus sinensis. The sequence goes on from NC_143057.1 coordinate 20,262,776, forward strand.
GGTGTGTGGAATAGGGTGAATGAAAGATTTAAGACAGTTGTATTTTTATATGTTTTAATGGGACCGTTTGTGCCCATCATTGTAGGATCTCAACACCTCCCATTTAATTAGATTATCTTAGCAAGACACCAGCATACTTTAAATGTTCCATGTTTATAAGGATTTCTCACTCAAATTATTGATACGTACTTACAACTTGAACTCTGTTTGACCTCAAGAGTTTCTCTTCTGGGAATAATGCTTTTAGTTGTTGATAAAAGCTCCTTTCAATACCATGGACAGCAGCATGCTCCTGTATAACACACTTTAGGAACCTAAGAAGGGTTACTTGAATTCTTTCATGTGTATGATACAGATATTCAAGGTAGAATTCCTCCTCTGTGATTTTATTTAATGTTGATTTTAAGGCTATTATTTCAGGCCAGTTCAACCATCTTCGAAGTGTCCAATTGTGTAAACTTGAAACTATAATAAAATATTGTGGCATGCTTTTGTTCAAACCAGATTAGATATTTGGTTTTACCTGGTTTGATTTACATTCTGTATATCATAACTGATGTGGTTTAAGGGAAGAAAACAAATGACACGTAGTAATTAAACTTAAAGTACCTCACCTCTTCTCTAGCCCTACTTCACCACATGCATAGTGTCATAAAGAATCCCATGACAGCCAGGGAAGTTTCAGCTATTCCTGCAATTAAGGAAGCCAGTCATAAGCCCTCTTCTTGGGCTGCAAGTTCTATGCTACATCTCTGAGGCAAATCATAGAATCTAACCCATATATCCTGTATAAGATCCATTCTATTTAAGCAATAAGTTCCATTTGTACACAAGTTGAGGCATCTGGACTTTTGGTGGGGTGCATGGCTTCAGTTTGGTTTCTATGAGTCCTGATATACCTTCAGTAAGAGTGCTGGGGACATATATGATGGGTCTGCCTAGGTTCCCTTGTTGTGCTTCTTGAGAAGCATGTGGAAAGTCCCTGGGATGACTGGGGGGAGTAGGGGAATGAGGTTGTAGAGTTTTTCTTAGAGTTGTTTGGGGAAACATTTGATATCCTTCAGTTCCTGGGTAAACTGGTGCATAGAGTCTGCCTTCTCTTCTTTAGAGTAGATGATGTTGGAAAGTTGTTGATTCACCTCATTAGCATAATCATTACAATTGAGGACTACAGTGATGCTCCCTTTGTTTGTTGTTTTGATCATTGTTTGGTGATTGGATTTCTGGGACTGCATGGCTGTTGTCTTGGTGATGTTGAGATTTTGGTGAAACAATTATTGGGGAAGAACAGATTGCAGTGAATGTCAGACTGGCTATTTTATCCACAGTCAGAGGCATACCATGTCTCACGCAGGCAGGCATTCAGGTTGATTTACAATAACCTGTTCATATGCAGAGATCCTCAGACAATCAGTGGACCAATATTATCATCCATAGAATTTAGCCATTGGTGTTCCTTACAAAGCCTAGTTAAGCTACAAATTACAGGGTGAATAGTGAGAAACTTGCAAAGCAGTGTGCCCGAAGCTACTTAAATAAGGGGAGAGCAGAATATGTGAACTTCAGAAAAATTTCACTAATCTCACATTTGAATAAGGGTGCTACTTAGTCATTCAAAATCACAGTGAATCAGAGGGAAACAGGCATGCTTCATAATGGTATCAAGAATATGACTCTTCTGGATGAATTTTCAGTGTGTGGATTTCATAAGAATAAAGCAATTAAGTCAGCCACTAATGATTACAGAAGGTTTTTTATTCTGTTACAGTATATGCAGTTGTGAATATCAATGATTGATGATAGTTACAGAATTTAAGAATATTTAGAACAATCAATGTTATATGCATTGCATACTCCCCAGATATAGATGTTAACTAAGAAATGTAGATGGATACGTTTTTTTTATCATACATCTAGTATTATTGCAGTAAGACTAGCATAGCCATGCCTCATTGAGCATAACACAGGAGAACAGAGAAGACCGGTGATACTAATTACTGCTCTGTAATACTGTACATAGTCCCCACCAATCTTGTCTCTCACATACAGAGTGGAATACACTACACTGAGGCTATGTCTACAGTGCCGGGAAAAGTCGGAAAAAGATACGCAAATTGCAAACTCCATTTTGCTTATCTTTTCCTGATTTTTTTCTGAAAGACATGGAGCCAAATTTCAGAAAAAACTCTTCTTTCAGAACATCCCTTATTCCTGTCACCAAGAGTAATACAGGAATGCCGAAAGAACATGTCCGCTTTTTCAGAAACTGTTCCAAAAAAGCGGATGCATTCCTTGGACATGGCAGAGCTTCTCTGAGATATTGGAGGTATCCTGGAAAAGCTCTCAGTCTAGACATAGCCTGATTGAGTAAATAAAATTGTAACCTTTGTCTGCATGGCATAAAAGCAACTATAATGGATGAGAAGTTACACATATGAGTGTTATAGCCAAGGTTGTCAGTGACAGACTGATTCACTTCTCCAAAAGTCTTTTGAGATACAAAATATATAGGATCCATAACAGGGAAAAGATTGGATCCTTAAAGATATGCTGATCTGACAAATGAATTAATGCTGTTCTGGCCTTATTTGTATAGACTGCAGTTTGCTTGCATAAAGACCTATGTAGCATCTAAGCTATAGGTTAAGTGTTAGAGTGGGCCCTGTGCAATAGGCTGAATTTCACCTTGGAGAGAGAATCTCTTGCCCATATAATAAGCAAACAAAAGTCTGGTGGAATAGTAACAAATTTAGGTATGAAGCTTAACTAAAGCAGAAAGGGTATATTCATTCATACGTTTAGATTTACAAAATGAGCTGATTAAACAATTTCTTCACCAATGTACAAAAACTAAGAGTAAACAATCCATTTCCAATTAGCACCATACCAACATAAATCTACTCCAGACTCAACTAATTATCCCCTGCCCCTATCAAAAACAGACAGGCCTGTATGAGGGTTAAAGATCATATGCATATTTTGCTATTGGTTTTTGTTGCCAAAAGGAAAGGACTACAATAATGCAATCCAAAGTATTGAAGCAGTTTTTAGAATTCATAAAGCACTAAGTTTCTAGGATCACCACAATTTTCAGAACCATTGTAGGAGAAATTATGAATGCAGTGGAAAGTACGTCAGATGTATTTATTTTGAATACATTTAACTAATTACAATTAACTGTATATGAAGAATGAGAACAAAATCCTGATCTCATGGCTACATAGGTTGTATTAAATCACTTAGGGTATGTCTACACTACCCCGCTAGTTCGAACTAGCGGGGGTAATGTAGTCATCCGCGCTTGAAAATGAAGCCCGGGATTTGAATTTCCCGGGCTTCATTTGCATGAAGCCGGCCGGCGCCATTTTTAAATGCCGGCTAGTTCGGACTCCGTGCCGCGCGGCTACACGCGGCACGGACTAGCTAGTTCGGATTAGGCTTCCTAATCCGAACTAGCCGTACGCCTCGTTCCACGGAGTCCGAACTAGCCGGCATTTAAAAATGGCGCCGGCCGGCTTCATGCAAATGAAGCCCGGGAAATTCAAATCCCGGGCTTCATTTTCAAGTGCGGATGACTACATTACCCCCGCTAGTTTGAACTAGCGGGGTAGTGTAGACATACCCTTAGGTTGTACTAAATGTCATATTTGCAGAGCTTTAAAAACTCTGCTTTTAGTCTGTTTAATTTCAGAATCCTTCATCACAGGCTATGAGTAAAGCTTTTAAAGGGGGTAATTATTTCTTAAATTTATTTTCTTCATTTGATTCCACCACTTTAGAGACCAGTCCAATCAACATCAAGTTGTACCACCAATCCTGCAACATGCCCAGCACACTCAACTCCAGGATTAGGGTCCTATTGAAATCAATGGAAGTTTTATCATTGGTTTACTGACAGCAGAATCATAGCTTTATTTGCTAATTGCTAGCCAGATGTTATCATTATTTAATTAATACAATTTCAACTACAGTTGAAGGATATGGGAATAAACCAGAATATCAGAGAGGATACATTTCAGATGCGGCAAAGTGAGTGATCTGCCTGATCAACAGTCTACCAAACCCTCTAGGTTGGTGGAACTAGGTATATCAGAAAAAAAATTCTAGGTGAAATTAATCTATTTAATTAGATAACATGCTTTTCCAATATGCTTTGTTCAGAAAAATCCAGCTTGCTAGAGCATTAAATGGAAAGCTTATCTAATTTAGCAGTAGAACTGCAGCGTATATAAGTGGAAGTTTTTACACATTTATCTCACTCTAATGGAACATGCTAGTGTTATAAATTTTACACTGTCAGTTCTAGTTACAATGATTAGGTCCCTATAATGTCCTTAGAGCTCAACTTGTTTATTCCTGTTTTTATTCCAGAAGATTTTCATTAAAATATTGAAAAGAGAAGAGTTTAATTTTGTGAAGATAGTGGAATCAACAGAAAATAATTTTAGCATATGAAATTTAGATCTATGCCAAAGATCTTTGGCATTTGGATATATTTATGAATTTAAATAACAAACAGTAACCTTGAGCCTCTCTGATAGCTTGTACTAAAAAGGTGGGTCTTGAAACATGCATGTCTGCCACATCTTAAAAAAAAGTCCCCCAAATGGATATGCTGTCACTAAAAGCAGAGGGAAATAGAAACAAAATATTTATTGACAAGAGTGTAGTTAAGGTTCTGTGTGATTGAGATAAAGAAGATTTAGGATTTTATTGCACTTTTCATCTGTAAATCTGAAGCATTTTACAAGGAAGAATTAGTAAAATTACCGTCATTTTGCAGCTGGGGATACAAAAGCAGAGAGAGTTAAGTCTTTTACTCCTGTAGGTAAGTGGTGGAGCTTGGAATACATCTTAGTCCTGGCTTTCAGTCCAGTGTTCTTTCTGCTACATGACCCTTCCTCCCAAAACATTTGGCTGAAGTAATTAGTTTATTTTAATGTTTGTGGGCTTTGTTCATTTTGGTTGCAAGAAACATCTAACTAGGCCTTGCAAACCATCACTCATTTCACAATTTTTATTTTATGCCTAAGGATTCCACTGAATGTCCAGCTTTTGCCACATATGCTGTACAGTGCTTGCAGTGGAAACTCTGACTATGGATGGGGAACATTTTCCTGAATAGGGACTATATTTTGCAATAATTTGAAAAACAAAAAATTTAAGTTGTTATCCTTTTTGTCAATTCTTCATGCTTTTCCATGACAGCAATTGAAATACTTACATAATCCAATAAAGGGCTGCATCTTTCCTGCTTATTTAGAACATTATGTTTCCATGTGGTAGGAATGACAAGCGATGTTTAAATCTTAATTTTTGAAATATGTAACCTCTGAAAAGAGCTTCAAGCTGTTAAGTCTAAAGCTGCTAAAAGTCCAAAAATTGCAGTGCATATGCAGTTGTATTGCAGCCTTCTGTGGAAGAAAATCAGAGCAAGAAAAAGATAATATCCTACTCTCACGACTTACTGACTCCAGCTGGAGTTGTGGGTTCTAAAGTCAGTCTCTAAGGCTATGGCTACGCTACACGCTTTGCCGGAAGAGGCAATGCAAATGAAGCGTGGATTAGCATTTTCTCGCACTTCATTTGCATACTCTCTTTTGTTCCGTTTTTGCGCTAGGGATTTTTGCGCAAAAATAGGCAGTGTGGCCGTGGCTGTTTTGCACAAACCCCCCTTTTTTCCGCAAGATCCTTATGCCTGTACCAGCATAAGGATCTTGTGCAAAACAGGGTTTTTGTGCAAAACAACCACACTTCCTGTTTTTGTGCAAAAATCCCTAGCGCAAAAACAGAACAAAAGAGAGTATGCCAATGAAGAACAAGAAAATGCTAATCCGCGCTTCATTTGCACTGCCTCTTGCAGAAAAACTCCAAGTGTAGGCAAAGCCTAGGTGTCTAAAATTGAGCCTTCTAAAAATGAGACTAATAATTTCACTTTTGAAAATGTGGCCCCAGGAATTGCAACTAGTCACCAAGACTGTGGTGTCCACACTTAGTGGACATATTTGAAAGCTTAGTCCAGCCCCCATTTTATTTGAAGGCCCTGATTCAAGAAAGCATCCCTATGCAGGAAAGCCCTTAAGCGCCTACTTATATACCAGTGAAAACAATGGGACTTCAGCACATTCTTCAATTTAACACATATGTATTACTGAATTCAGGGCTAAGGGTCAAATTCTGCTCTTGGATATGAACACATGACTCCCATTGACATGCAAAGAACTGCACAGACAGAATTTACCCTTAAGGAATATTCATGTCACAGAAATACATTTTCTCTTTGTTTAAACTTTGATGCTTTCTATAGTTCTTCAGACCTCATGTATCACAGACATTGGTATGATATATCAAAAGTACTTATAAGCTTCTTTGAGATCTCTCCTCCCTCCCCTCTTTTAGAACTGCTAAGGTGATCAGAGTCTTATCTAATTAATGCAGCTAAACCTTCAATAAAGCTAAAATCCTGATAATGTAGGACACCATTATCTTTGCAAAGGCTGAACCATGCAGCTTGAAAAAGTTGATAAATGTGCAATTTAGTGGCTTAATGATAACAGCATAGTGTAGATATTCCACTGTGTCTTTGATGATTAATGATAAAACTAATGGTAACACTCATCATGAAAAAACATGCACATATTAACAGAGGTGCCAGTTCAGCTATCACTGAGAAACTACCATTTCTGGACTGGGCCCCTGGAGCTGTTTAATTGTACATAGCAATACAGTTCATTCTCAGTGTTTACAGTTTCTGAAGTGCTGGAATTCACTTTTATTCCACACAGAATAGAGCTTCATCCCTCCCTAGCTTGGTTGTTCCTGAAGTTTCCTCAGAAAAGCTCCTCTGTCCTAGACACCTGTGGCTTAAAATGTTACCCCCGCTATCAACTTCCATCGCCTAGTTGAAGTTAATTAGGCCCCAGCTGCTGACTGGTATGTCTCAGCAGTATTACTCAGAATCTTAAGGTAGTTTTAACACTGGGTTTGTGGTGACTCAGCAAGAAAGCTCTGCATTTTTCTATATAGGGCTTTAGCATTTGACACCTATTGCATTCCAATAGTGGAACATTTCAATTTTAATTCATCAAATGTGAATCTCCTGAGGGTAAATATCAAAGATATGTCAAGAGATACATGAACAGCAGGGGAGCTGACAGCTTCTATTGGCCCCCAGGCCAGGTGTGCGGGGGGGACAGTTCTGTACCCCAGAAGAGGCAAGATATCAGGCAGAAGGGGCAGGGCTGGGACAGCCAGCTCTCAGAGCCACCCAGAGCACAGTACATTGCCCTCCCCTCCCCCTGGCCTCAGAGCACATGGCATGATGCTCTGAAGACAACTTAAAGGACCCAGGGCTCTGGCCACTGCAACTGCGGCAGCTGTGGTGGCCAGGAGACACTGGACCCTTTTAAATCACCAGGCTCCAGAGAAAGTGCCTTCTTTGTACCCCACTGTCGGTGAGCCTGATGAACAGATTTTCTTAAAATTGTTTTTAGGATTTCTTTCTTAAATGACAACAGGTTGGGAGGTGGGGTAGATGTGTGTTTTCTGTAGTCATTTGTTTTATAATTAGAGGAAAAGAACATATGACTGCATGGTAGCAAAAGGTTCTCTCTCCACATTATCACCCTGAAGCATCTGGACTGAATTTCACATCCAGAATGTTCCTAAATGCACTAAGATACTGTTAATTGGGGCACCAGTCTTTATTCACCCAGTAACCAAAGATTTCAACTTTCTTTGGTAGCTCTAGGCTAGATTGTTCTCTATTAGGCACTAGTATGCACTGAGAGTAGCATGAAGCTTTACTGCCAAATGGGGAACTCAGGAATGCGGTGTGCCTTGTGACACACTATACCTCTTGGAGCTCTCTTAGGCTATGTCTACACTACAGGCTTCTTGTGCAAGAAGCTTTTTGCAGAAGAGATCTTCCGCAAAAACATCTTGCACAAGAACGTGTCCACACTGCAAAAGCTCATAGAAAAAGTGATGCGCTTTTGCGCAAGAGAGCGTCCAGACTGCATGGATGCATTCTTGAAAGGAAATTCTGATACCTATTTACAGAATGGCGACCAGGGCACCTGTGCTTTTTTCGATTGCCTCTTTTTGTACAAAAAAACCCCTGTTCCCCGTCCACACACACCTTTTTACACAAGAACTCTTGCACAAAAACGAGCTATTCCTCATAGAAGGAGGAATATCTACACCGGAAAAGTCCCTCTGTTCATTCGTTTTACTTGCGCAAAAATGTGCTTGAGGTGTAGACGCTCCGTGAGTTTTTGCGCAAAAACTCTGTAGTGTAGACCTAGCTTTAGGGTAAGTCTACACTATGGGATAAGGTCCAATTAAGATATGCAATATCAGCTACATTAAATGCGTAGCTAAAGTCAAAGTACCTTAACACAATTTTTGGCTTTGTCCACACTGCAGGAAGTCGGAGAGAGAACACTCTTCCTTCGACTTTCCTTATTCCTCATGGAAGCAGGATTGCCAGCATGGACCGAAGTGCCCCCTCAGTTTCTAAATCAGTGTCTTAATTAGACCCGCTAATTTGAACCCTAGAAGATCAACAGCAGCAGCTTTTATCTTCTCTGTAGTGTAGACATCCTCTTTAGAAACAGGGTTAGTGGGCTGTCTGCAGTTCCATTTAAGAGGGTGAAACATGTATTCCTCTTAGGTTTGGGGTGTTCAGTGCCACTTGTGCTCAAAAAATCATAAAAATTGTAAGTATCTGCCTCTTTTGCCAGCAGTCACTTCTTGTGCCCTCCCCATATATTTGTGCACAGTGGGATCTGGCACTACACATCCTCTTCTAAAAAACCCTCCGACCTTGGTTATTTGTGTTATTTCACAGGCATTTCTTAAACTGTATGGCTGCGTCTACACTGACATGATTTTGCACAAATACTTTTAATGGAAGAGTTTTTCCATTAAAAGTATTTGCGCAAGAGAGCGTCTATACTGTCATGTGCCTTTGCACAAAAGCATCCGTGCCAGTGTAGACGCTCTCTTGTGCAAGAAAGCTCCAATGGCCATTTAGCCATTGGGCTTTCTTGTGCAAGAAATTGATGTTACCTGTCTACACTGGCCTCTTGTGCAAGAACACTTGCGCAAGAGGAATTATCCCTGAGCGGGAGCGTCAGAGTATTTGCGCAAGAAGCACTGATTTTGTCCATTACAACGTCAGTGTTCTTGCGCAAATACTTGTGGCCAGTGTAGACAGGTGGCAAGATTTTGCGCAAAAGCACTTGCTTTTGCGCAAAATCTTGCCAATGTAGACACAGCCTATAATTAAGTATCCTCAAACATAGGCGTGCGCAGCACATTTCACTAGGGTGTGCACCCAAAGAAGTTTTTTTAAATGTACTTTCTGACTCCCATTAGCCATACTCCTGACCCCTGTTAACCACGGCCTCTGACCCCCATTAGCCACACCTCTGGAGTTAACACTCTCAGGACAAGATGGACACACGACCAGAAGTAAAAGGTGTCATGTGATCCCCCTCTAAGGACTTTTCCCACCATCCTCCTACCAATAGTGATTAGTTTGTCCCCCACCAAACCTCCCTCATGCAACTATCCTGCAATTGCATTAACCCAATGTGTGTGATATTAACTTGGGGGCGGAGAGGCTGGGGGAAGTGTTCACTCTAAGAGTTTCCTCCCCTGAACAGAATGAATTTTGTGTTGTTCACCAGTACTGAGTTCATGTGGCTTGTTCGGATGTGCCACTGTGGTACCCAAGTTATTAATAAATATTTTATAAACCTCTACCTTTTCCTTCTGCTGCCATGTCTCCTCCTCTTGCTCCATCAGCTCCCCTGGTGCCTGCTGCCCAGAACATAAGAATGGCTATACTGGGTCAGACCAAAGGTCCATCTAGCCCAGTAGCCTGTCTGCGGACAGTGGCCAGTGCCAGGTGCCCCAGAGGGGGTGGACCAAAGACAATGATCAAGCAATTCGTCTTGTGCCATCCATCTCTAGCCTCTGACAAATAGAGGCCAGGGACACCATTTCTATCCCTTGGCTAATAGCCTTTTATGGACCTAACCTCCAGGAAATTATCTAGTTTCTCTTTAAACTCTGTTATAGTCCTAGCCTTCACAGCCTCCTCTGGCAAGGAGTTCCACAGGTTGACTATGCGCTGTGTGAAGAAGAACTTTCGCTTATTACTTTTAAACCTGCTACCCGTTAATTTCATTTGGTGTCTTCTAGTCCTTATATTATGGGAACTAATGAATAACTTTTCTTTATTCACCCTCTCCACACCACTATCATATCCCCCCTCAGTCTCCTCTTTTCTAACCTGAAAAGTCCCAGTCGCTCTAGCGTCTCCGTATATGGGACCTGTTCCAAACCCCTAATCATTTTAGTTGCCCTTCTCTGAACCCTTTCCATGGCCAAAATACGCGCTCTGCCCCTCCCCCCAGCGTGGCACCCAGCAACTGCCCTCTCCTGCCCCCCCTTCACTAGACTCTGCAGTGCTCCTCGCTCCCCTGCCCCTGCCAGATACGGCAGGGGAAAGTTGTCCCTGCCGGGCTTCCATCTGGTATTTCATGTTTTTTTTAACCAGACGGAGCCCATGGGAAGACACAAATTTTTTCAAGAAAAAAACAGATTCAGCTATGCCCCTCCCCCCCCCGTAAGTTGGTCACGACCCCCAGTTTGAGAAATGCTGCCTTAATTGGTACCAAGAAAATGTGAATTATTTAAGAGTGCAAAAATAAGGGTATGTTTACACTAGCAGATGTAGAGCACTGGCAGTTACAGCACCAGAGGGAAATTGCTATTGTGTGTTCACACTGTCAACCTCCAGCACAATAGTGTGACCACAGTTGATGGCACTTGTAGTGGCATTTGGAACCTGTTCCACAGAGCATCTCATCCTCTTCTGATGCCAAGGCATATGAGAAGGAAGAGGGGAATGCAACCTGGGTCCTCTACCCTGTGGTGCATCACATCGTATCCCAGCAACCCAACCCCTGTGCTTCCATCCACTTTTGGGGCCATCTTTCAATAGCCTTTGTACTGAATGCTGTGCTGCCTTGGTCTGTGGAAATGCATCTTGAACTGTTGTTGTCACTACGACACCAAGAATGGAAGTCTTGTTATTCCTTAAACTACAAAGTGAAGAAGACAAGTCCAACATTTATCTTGCCACACATAATAGCTATGACACATGATTGCTTGGGGCAGCCGGCTGATTCACAGTGTTCAGGAAGCTCCAGGAGGGAGTGCAAAGAGAGGGCATGGGGCGCTCACAGGGGAGGAATCAGAGTAAGGCAGACACTTGGGGAAAGGGTAGAATGGGGCAGGGCAGGGGCAGAGTAGGGGTTCAAGAACCTTTTGGCTAGAGGAGAAGCCTGCTCCTATGCACCCTAGGGTTATTTATATCCTATTCTGTACATGCCCACAGCACTACTTCTATTCCTTCTGGTTTGTTAGGCCCCACCTCTTGCCATTTTGCATAATCCTTACTCCCACAAATCATCCTGTTGTTCAGATTACATGTGAAAGAAGGATCATTCATGGGGTAAGCATGGCAGGACTGCATGCTTAGTTGATTATTACTTATTTTATTTGGGTGCAATATGCGAGTAAATCCTGAAATTCTTAACCAGTCTGTATTTAAGGAATGCTCTATATGAAGTAAATAGGGCTCTAATACAGATGAGCAGACTCTAACCTCCCACAATGTGGATGCCACCAAGGCTCGGCTTAAAGTAAGCCGACTCCAGCTATGCATTTTGCATAACTGGAGTTGTGTACCTTAAGCAAATTTTCTTGGTCTAGTGGAGACCAGGCCTAAGGTACTACATACTATGTAAGTGGTGGGTGCTTAGAGAGGAGCAATGATCGAAAAAAGAAAGCTGACGAGTGTTTTCTGATCTCATTGTGTTGTACTGTCAGGGAAAGTTATGTCCCAACTGTGCAGCCGATCATGAGGAAGATAGAGATGTGAGATTAATCTGATTGAATGTCAGATCCTGCTTATCTTTTTCATTTACACAGGGACAGCACCACTAGTTTAAGCTATAAAGCACCTTTGGCAAAAGTGATTTGGACAGTTAATGATCTTATATTTACATCTGGTTCTAATTTTATTTCTTTTTAAAGCAAACAAATTTATGCACAATGATTTAAGTATATGTAGAAAAATACATTCCTCTACGTGCAATAGGTAAATATTTAGCTTTTATCAATGTGAATGCTTCACTGGATATGGGTATTTTGAGATCTATAAAAAGAACACATGGAAACAAAATAAAATAAACTTTGATCAGTGTTGCCACTAATACTTTTAAAGCTGGATTGGCATTTTGTAACCTTCCTCAATAATACAGATAGAAAAGAATAAGAACCATACAATAATACTATAACAAAAGTACTTATAACATACTAGTGAAAGACCAGTTCTGCACTCTTTCTCATATTTAGTAGTGCTTACTCATTCAAGTAACTTCTTTGGTACTAGTGGCGTTACCCACATACACAAACACTACTCAGTTTTGGTGTGACTAAGGCTTGAAGAATCAGGTCTGAATAAAGTATTTTTAAGCACCCATAGTTATTTGAGTCCTCAATATTTGCTGGTTCAGCCTTAGATTTAATTATCTATTGCTTATTTATGTGTCTGTGTCTGATGTGGTTTATGAACACCACTCAGCATGAAAGCTGAAATCAAAGAATGAAGAAAAGAAAAATCAATCAATCACACATCCTGTTTAAAGATCAATTCTAGTCTGCTGTTGACCTCTAAAGAAAGGTGCCCTCTTTCCAGTTTCTCTATATTCCTGCAAAATTCATTGTGCTGTAGTTATATTTTGCCATGGAAACAGACCCTACCTTTCTGCTCCTTTTTGGAACAAAGGTTGTTTAGTTGGTTCAGTTGCAGTGCATTTCCAGTCTTTACCTGTGGATTATAATTAGAAGTGTGTTGCAGGGATTGGGGAGAGAGGAAAGAATGCTAAAATTAAAAGAAAAACATTTAATGCAATAATTGACAACAATGGAGATTGCACATTCAATGAACAAATAGTGAATTAGGGTATGATTATATTTTTACCACATAGACATAGCCTTTTAAATTATACTTTTCTTGAAATCAGATAAAACACAAACTATAAAATAAATATTTCCAGAGTACAATCTTGGATGCATAGTATACATTGCTGCCATGTGAGATAAATCTACTAGTGCTTTTGCTCATAAATAGTACTGGATTTTTCAAGATACATTCATGAGTTGTCACATCTAAGATTATATTGTTAACCCTACTCAATATTATTGTAGGGCATTTCCACCGAAGACGTATCTACAAAGGCAGCAAATATGTTAGAGCTCAGATATGGGACGTTCATAGTTTTGTGTAGGGCAACAGAACCCCTTGAGTCAATCCTTCTGTATTATAATGAGTTCCATCAAAGTCTTAATGCAGCTATTATTGGTTTGTATAAATGTGCTTGATACAGTTGAAGACCTAAAAGACAGAAAACCCCTGCTCTGAAGCTTTAAAATCTAATCAAGACAGATAGATTAGACTAGAAGCAAATGGAAACTAGAAGAGATATTAATATGCTTTTTATTTTCATATTACTGACTCCCCTTTTTTGGGCAATGCAGAATTGAGTTCTTAAATTGATCTTGAATTTAAGGGAGGACAATGGCTTGATGGAAAAGAAGTGGTAAGACATTACATGCTTATCAGGAAGCAAGAAAGAAGGCACAGAAATGGTTATGAAAGAAGTAGATGAGCAGGATATCAAAGCTGATACGGTTGGTGGAGCAAACACATGTGGCAGTGCTGTAACATTCAGAGAAATGAGGTGTAAAGTATAGGTTATGGACACAGTTCAACAGGTAAGTGTGTGCAAAATGTATGTAGATAGAAGAAACCAATGAATTTAGACCAGATGCAGTCATCCCTTGAAGGAATGAGGAATTGATTTGACAGTGTGGCTGGGTCTCCCTGGCAGTGGGGTATCCTAGTGGTTAGGTTCCAGATTGAACTGGTAGGAAAGGGGTACAGACCCCTGCCGCTATTGCCCTGGGCCTAGGCATTCCAGCCTAGTATCTGAATATAGTTCTTAAGTTTGGGGCACGGCCCCGAGAGTCCAAATTTCCCCCTCCTTTGTGAGGGTTCTTCATAGGTTCCTTCCCCATTGACCTATGGCAGGGCTGGAGGCTTATGTGCTCCTGTGACTGGACAAGTACATGGGTTCTGGCTCAGGTCCTGTAGACAGCAGAACCAACTCCTGTCTCCTCACTGGTCAGCAACTAACTGAGCCAGGCTCCTTTCTTTTATCCTGAACACCTGGCATTGGCTGCAGATAAAATGGGGTGGGGCTAGTTGGGCAAGAAGGCTTTGTTAGGCCCTGCACTTCCAGTCTCCCCTCACTCTCTCACAGATAGATATGCATTTATTTCTTGACAAATTGAAAGGAATTCATCTCAAAGAACAACTACAAAAATAGGCTGCAGTAACTGAGTTATGATGTAAAATTAAAAGACTTTGTTATAAAAAACGTGCATATTGCAGCTAAGCAGTGACTGAAGGTTCTAAGATTTGATCCTAGTCTACTAATGTTTAAAGGGTATAAGTTTCCAGGTGCAAAAGGAATTGTATGATAGACAATGAGAGGTAGTGGGATGAAATTGAGAGAGGGAAAATGTAATATGAAGTATCAGAAGAAACTACCTGATGGTAAAATCCATTAGCCTGTGGAATTGCCCATGGGAAATGGTGGAATCCCATTGCTTTGGGGATTTTTTAAAATATTCTAGATAAAATGATAGAAAATATACTGAAGGGAACAGTCTTTCATTGACAAAGAGATGGACTGGGTGATAAGATAGGTCTCCCTCATCTCTTACGTGATTAATTCCATGATTCAATTATTGTTTTTGCAAACCATTGTCTCTTGTTTATATACAGGCTGATTCAACTTTTATTAAATCAAAGTCAGGTTTTTCATTTACTTTAATGGGCGTTTGATTACATCCAAGATATAATAGAAAAATTAGTTTGTTCACAAAAATGGGAGAGCAAGTTCAGAAGTGAGCATAAAGGGATCTAGAGCAAGTCTGAAACATAATGTAAAATACACTTTCATCTTCCCACCACACTTGAATTACTTTTCAATTGAATTAAGATAAAATAGGTTGTATCTGCTATTTTACTTATTTAAAAACTTTATTGCAAACAGAGTTGAACTCGGTATATCCATTTGCTAATATTTCACTGCATACATACATCATCCCTACATTTGGCCTGCAGAGTCTAGCTGAGAATGAGAGTGTGTAAGGAAATAGAAGTTTGCATAATTTATAGCATAGCAAGAAAATGTAGTTTGCTAAATTTATCTTCCAACTTCACATTATGTAAGTTGCTTTTCATTACATAATCCAAAAGAGCTACAACACATATTACAATATTTGAAACTGAAAATGTCACATTTTTGTTAGCTCAGTTTAATAATAATAATAATCCAATGACATTCTTCACATGAGTTAGAATTTGTATGATTAGTTCCTAGGCCTAGCAAGTCTAAAACTTTGATATGTGTTCAGTTAGAAAGTGTGCGTTCACAATTGTGGCATTTGCCCATCAAAGGTACACTTTTGGGAAAACTGTTGTTTGTCTATCGATTTTAGGCCTGCAATTTTGGACCCTAAAGGTGTGCCTACACTGCACTGTTATTTCGAGATAATTAGTATTATTTCAAATAAAAATGTGAGTGTCTACACAGCCATTCTGTTATTTTGAAATAATTTCAAAATAACAGATGGCTTATTCAAAAAACTGTAAACCTCATTCCATAAGGAATAACACCTGTTCTGAAATAGCTATTTTGAAATAAGGTGTGTGTAGATGCTCCACTGCTGCTATTTCAAAATAACCCCTCACTAAGGTCATATCCCCCCGATGCCTCCTTAGGGCTCTAAATTGAGATAGCACATCTACATTAGAGAAGCCTACCTTGGACTAATTTTGAGGCTTCCCTGTAGTGTAGATGTGCTATTTTGAAATAAACTATTTCCGAGTAACTATTCCAGAATAGTTTATTTTGAAATAAGCATGCAGTGTAGGCATACCCTAAGTGAAATTTTAGTTAAAAGTCCACTAAAGAAATAGCACCATGATGTTATATTAATAACTATATAAGAAAATCTCTTATGGGACTGAAATTTTCCATTCATTATCTCAGCCCAAAGAAGTTTGAAGCATTTTCCCCAAATCCCTTCACTTGACTTAACCTTGTTCTTCCTTTAAAATACATTCATACTGGAAGTATATGGTTAGTATTTATGTATGGAAACATAACACTAATATAACGCAAATATTGTGAATGGCTCGGGTATTGTGATATATATCCTCTTATAAGTGAAGCTGAAATAAAAGGTGTATTGTTCAGAGAAGAGAGCTCTATTTCTCCAGTCTTCCTTGTATCAGTAAGAAAGTAGCATGCTGCTCAGTTAGATTTGGAGTCAGACCAAAATGGGGATGCTTTATTTGGTTACCTTAATAGCTTAATGGATTTTAGGGATTGTTACTCTCACAAGCCCTTTGAGATTATAAAATCCTAAAGTATTTGCTCTTAGAAATAGAGGCCCAATCCTAAAATTGTTATTCATCTGAGCAATCTTTATACAAGAAGTCCCAGTGGAACTTCCAGGCTTGTAAGATTGCATTATACATTTACAAACATTTGCACAGAAAATTAAAGGGCAGGGAATCCTAATTGTTAGTTTTCAGAATTGAATTGAAAAACTACCATTTTCAATTTCTCTGGGCACATATCCAAAAATACTTAAAAGTCTTTTTCACATTAAAATTTCAATTGAATTAAGATAAAATAGGTTGTATCTGCTATTTTACTTATTTAAAAACTTTATTGCAAACAGATGACAATGAAGGGAAGAGAAGTTTCTTATTCTACAGCATTGTAATGCTATTCGTCTCTTTTTTTGCCCATCATTAAGAACCTTTATTTATTTTTAGATTTGTGAATATGCCTTTATATCCTGCTGATCCAAGTTTTACAGACCCCTTGGGGCCATTATGTAGCAGAAATGGCAGAAACATAAAGTCTTATGGCCATGCCCCCTCCAAGCCTCATTGGGATACCTGTGAAGAAGTGATGTAGAACTGGTTATGCTAAATCTATACCACCTTTGAAAATTAAGCTTTTCACTTTGTTTGCACTGCTAGAGAGTAAAAAAGGCTAGAGAAGGTTTACTGGTGTATGAGAATGATATGTTTGCTGTATGAAACCATAGGGTAATTTTATTTGCATACACACAGAATATGTGGCTTGAGAGTAGCAGTGATATTGACCAATAGGAAGATAAAAGGACTTGCTTTAGCTGTATGTTTCAGTGGGTTCTCCTTAGCTCAAGTTATAAAAGGCTTGTGTATTTGAAGCTGAAGGAACTTAAGGATCTAATCACATCTTTCTGTGTGTACATAATATAGCCATAACCAAATCTGCTTTTTCCTGCAGATATTCTATCAAAGTTTTTTAAGATAACCCTGTATAGCTATTTTAAGGAAGTAAAGTTTGCGAAGGTCAATACTTCATAGAATCATAGGTTTGGAAGAGACCTCAGGAATCCAACCCCCTGCCCAGAGCAGGACCAATCCCAACTAAATTGTTATTCTAACAAGCCCTTTTGAGCTTATAAAATCCGAATGTATTTGCTCTTAGAAACTAGAGGTCCAATCCCAGAATTCTTACTCAGCTGAGCAATCTTTAAACAAGAAGTCCCAGTGGAATTTCTAGGATTGTAGGACTGCATTATTCATTTAAAAACATTTTGCATAATTTTCTGTTGGCCCAAAGCAGGACCAACCCCAACTAAATCATCTCAGTGCAGGCAGGGCTTTATCAAGACTGGACTTTAAAACCTGTAGGGATTGAGTTTCCATCATTTTGGTTGCCCTCTGCTGGGCTTTCTCCAGTGTGTCCACATCCTTTCTGTAATGGGGGGCCAGAATTGGATGCAATACTCCAGATGTGGCCTCACTAGTGCTGGATAAAGGGGAATAATCACTTCTCTAGATCTGCTGGCAGTGCTCCTGTTAATGAAATCTAATATGTCATTAGCCTTCTTGGCTACAAGGGCTCATGATTGACTTATATCCAGCTTCTCATCCACTGTAATCCCCAGGTCTTTTTCTGCTGAACTGCTGCTCAGTACCAGTGCTTGGGATTCTTCTGTTCCAAGTGCAGCACTCTTGTTGAACCATATCAAATTTATTTTGGCCCAAACCTCCAATTTGCCTAGGTCACTCTGGACCTTATCCCTACCCTCCAAAGTATTTACCTCTCTCCCTAGCTTAGTATAATCTGCAGACTTCCTGAGAGTGCAATCCATTGCCTCATCCAACTCATTAATAAAGATGTTGAACAAAACCGGCCCTAGAACTGACCCTTGTGGCACTCCACTTGATATCGACTGCCAGCCAGACATCAAGTCATTGATCACTATCCATTGAGACCAACAATCTAGCCAGCTTTTATCTACCTTATAGTCCATTTATCCAATCCATACTTCCTTAACTTTCTGGCAAGAATATACTCTGTAAAATCTTTACAACTGTAGCAAAGGTCATTTAAGACAGCTAGTCATTGAGAGAACATAATCTTTGTTAGCAAATAAGGAGGCCTGTAGAGCTCAAATTGAAAGCATGCTTCAAGAAAACAGCTCATCTTGTGGTTCTCCAGAGCCTAATAAAATTGGAAAGTCTAATTCAAAAAGTATTTAAAAATACAAACAAAACAAAAACCAGTAGTCCTTTTCCTTGGAACCCTTAACCTGTGGTTGGTAACCTGATAATCAGACTCTCATGAATCTGACACCAAATCTAGAATCATGCTTTTCCTTAGGGAGGCTATACATTGAGTTTTAAATTGGCCAGTCTCCTTTCTATGTGGCTTGTCAATTTTATATCCATATAAAATTGGATATGGTTTTGTCTGCATCGAGTATGAAGAATACAGTTTTGAAGTGCACACTAATCCACCCTCACCACAGTGATGTGCATTGCAAGATCACCGTGGTGGGTTTGGAATGCTCTTCAGAATGATATCCTCTGTGCTGTATAACCTCACTCGTTGAGGGGTGGGAGGTGTAGTAGGGCAGAGTTGCCGTCCACTGACCCAGAGGGGGAGGAGCCCCTAGCAAAGCCCTGATTGTCAGTGCCCTACCAAGCCACAGGGTGAGATGACGTCACTAGGGATAGTGTCATGCAGGTGGGCAGTACTGGAATGCGTGGTAGTCTGGGGGGATGCATCAGTGGTTATTTTATTTCTTTGGGCAGGATATTTTGAAACAACAATCATCAAATGCCTTAGAATTACAAGCAGTTTAGGAAGAGTTTAAAAATCCACAATGGAAGTTTTTCTCTGAATTTACATGCATGAATGAGTCACCTACTACTAAAAATAGAAGTATAGTCAAGAAGAAATTGTGAAACAACAGAAGCTTTCACCATCTGTTTTTTAGAAGCATTTGAACTTGATGCAGTGACT
This sequence comes from Pelodiscus sinensis, assembly GCF_052426305.1. NCBI lineage: Eukaryota > Metazoa > Chordata > Testudines > Trionychidae > Pelodiscus > Pelodiscus sinensis. The sequence goes on from NC_143057.1 coordinate 20,282,308, forward strand.
TGTAAAAAGTCATGATGACATCTACAGTAAGGGGAAATTATTAAAGAGTGACCTCCTTCCTGGAGAAAACAAAGAAATCAGATGCACACAATAAGTGGTGCCTATGCTTACGTTAAGTGGTTTTCAATCTGAGGCCCTGAAGATCCTAAATTGTGGCTCTTGAAGGTGACTCTTAAGAAGAAATGTGTTTAATTATTAATTGAAAACATGCTTCTTATGCCACATCTGCAGTTTTTAAACTGAAGTCTTTTGAATCAGCACCATTACTACATGGAGGATGCATCGGTCTGCCTGCAGTCCTTTGTGTGGTTATGACATATCCTGAGAGTGCTGTAAGCAGCTGCTGTCCCTCCCTTGCTACAGCTTCCTTGCCAGCTGGTTGTTTCATGGCAGGGGAGGAAATACTGTGTCTCTCTTGCTGCTCCATTATTTCTTTCCCTGTTAAGCAGCAGGATCTCCATGGAAAAGCAGGATAGGAGCTTGACTAATTTTTCTGGCTGCTAGGGGAGCACCATTCAAAGAATAGCTACTCTTCATGACTGAGCAGACTAGGGGAGTGGGATGAGATGCTGAGAATGCCCAACCAGTTACAGCTCCCTGATTCTCTACTCCAGTGATTAACAACCTTTTTCATGCTGCAGACTGGCAAACCCATTCACAAACTTTTGGCAGACAGGTAATGTGCTATTTACATATTTGCATATTCATTATGCAAATAATGGATCTGCAAATAAAATGTTACCTGTCTGACTAGCCACAGGCCAGCCTTTTGCTCCCGAGGGCCTAACACCCTTTAACCCCTGCCTCTATGCCCTGGGCCCTTTGACCCTTTAACCTCTGACCCCTACAGTCCATTCCAATACCCTCTTGTCCGATGACCCCACCGCGTCCTCCCCCAACACTCCTTTGCCCCCATCCTACCCCTACACTCCTCAGAACAAGGCTGTCCCCTAGGAGCATGGCTGTTACTGCACACAAGCAGGGGGAGTGGCTGTTGGTGGCTCGCATGCTCCCTCCTCTTTCATGCTCCGTCCCTCCCTCCTTCCCCCCACAAGCGCATCTCATGTCCCCATGGGGGGTGAGCATGGAGCCCTGGCTGGCTGCCATTACCGGGGGAGAGGGGAGGGAGGTGCCTCCTGCTTCACCTTCTCCTGCTGCCACCTCAGCTCCAGCACTGGCACTGGCAAAACTGGCCGTGTGGGCAGGAGGAGCAGCCGTTGGCAGTGGGCATGCTCCCTCCTCCTTTGTGCCCTCTCCCTCCCCAAATGAGGAAGGGGATGAGGGGAGAAGGAAGGAGAGAGGCGCCTACTACCACTGCCTCAACCACCACGGCTGCCAGAGCTGAATGACTGGCTTGAGCTCTGGCAACTGCCCTGGCCCAACAGTCAGCAGTTTGTGGACCAACACCAGTATGCAGACTGGCGGCTGGGAACAGCTGCTCTACTCCACCACTAGTACCACTAGAGCAGCATGGGGACTGCTCTAATTTGCAGCAACTGGTTCCTAAGGGACCACATATGAGTTTGTGATAGCCAGTGTACAGTTCATTTCAGGTACTGTACACCTTGTTTGCATGATGGGTCCTGCTGTGGGGGCAGGGGACTGGCCTTGATGACCTCTCAAAGTCCCTTCCAGTTCTAGTGTTCTATGATCCTAACACCAAAGGTTGCATACAAACCAGCTTATACCAGCTCTGTGCTTTTTGAGGGCCATCTTTACTCCAAGATAATCCTTGAAATAGGAATTGTGGGAAGCATCATAGAAAATCCACCCCAAAGAACTGATTGTGACCCAGTTGACATTTTTGAACTAATATGTCTGGCACTCAGACTGGATAGATTGACTACAACTGGAATGAAATAATTCAATATTGATCCTTTAATGCAGCCATAAAGTGGAATTTATAATATGATAGCCACTTCTATGACAACAGATTGTGATGTCACATAAATGGTATTGTGTGTTTGCTGCATGATCAAGCAGAAACAATAATTAACAAATGAAAACCATAGCCATTAAACGTATCAAGCCAAAACTAAAAATGGGCCTAAGTCTTGTTTAATTTCAGTAGTGCTTCAGTTGCCTGCTAATCCTTCTTCCTTTCTTTTTACATCTATTTAGATAGTAAATAGGCAGGGACCTTGCCTTTTTTCCTGTTTTCAAAGTGCCAAAAAATAGTTAATAGTGTTACTAAGTGTTGCTGGTACTGCAGTGTTGTTAATGCTGCTAGGGCTGCTGTTCTTAGAGCTCCAGTGTTATCTGAACTAGCAAAGAGTACAGCTTGTTTATTCAACAGTCAAAAACATGGAAATCTGGAAGAAGAGTCAGAAATTGGAGGAGCCTAAGCTGTAATAGCAGGGATAAAGGAGAGACAAGAGAACTAGGTGGAGATGGCAAAATCAAAACAGTATATTAGTTGTATGTGTATTAATGTGAGAAGTATGGAAAATAAGCAGGAAGAACTTGAAATACTAAGAAACACAACTATGACATGGTTGGCATCACAGAAACTTGGTGGAATAATACACATGACTGGAATATTGATATAGCTTGCTCAGGAAGGACAGGGAAAGAAGTATTGCCTTATATGTTAAAAATGTATATTTGGACTGATGTTGAGATAGAAATAGGAGTAGACTAATTAAGAGTCTCTGAGTAAGGATAAAAGGGGTAAAAAACAAGGATTATGTCATGGTAGGGGTCTATAACAGAGCACCTCACCAGGAAGAAGAGGTGGATGAGGCCTTTTAAAAACAGCTAACAAAATCACCCAAAGCATGGGAATTGGTGGTGGTGGTGGTGTATTTCAACTACCCAGGCATTTGTGAGAAAACTATCCACAAGTTCCTGAAATGCACTGGAGATTTTATTTTTTATTTCAGAAGGTGGAGAAAGGTACTAGGGGAGAGACTATTCTAGATACGATTTTGTCAAATTGGGAGGAACCAGTTGAGAATTTGAAAGTGAGAGGCAACTTGGGTAAAAGCGATCATTCAGTTATAGAGTTTTTGGCTCTAAGGAATGGTAGGAGGGAGAACAGTAAAGTAAAAACAATGGATTTTAAGAAGGTAGACTTTAGAAAATTGGGGGAGTTTGTAGGTAAGATTCCATGGGAAGCAAGTCTAAGAGGAAAAACAACTGAAGAGAACTGGTGGTTTTTCAAAGTTTTATTAAGGACACAAGAGCAAACTATTCTACTGTGTAGGGAGGATAGGAAGTATGGCAAGAGACCACTGTGGAATAACCAGGAGATCTTGAATGATTTAAAAATAAAAAAGGTGCCCTACAAAAAATGGAAACTAGAACAAATTACAAAAGATGAATATAAACAAATAATACAAATACATAGGGGCAAAACTAGAAAGGCCAAGGCACAAAACAAAAAAGCTAGAAACATAAAAGATGACAAGAAAACATCCTACAAATACATAAGGAAGAGGAAGACAAAAGATTGGGTAAGCCTCTTACTCAGTGAAGTGATAAAAACAATAGAAAATATGGAAATGGCAGACCTGTGAGGGAAGACTGAAAGAACTGGGTTTGTTTAGTCAGGGAAAGAGAAGGTGGCATGATTATAGCTTTCAAATACCTAAAAGGGTGTTACAAGAAGAAAGGAGGAAAAAATATTCTCCTTAATGACTGAAGATAGGACAAGAAGCAGTGGGCTTAAATTGCAGCAATCGAGGTTTAGCTTTCTAACTGTCAGGGTGGTTAAGCACTGAAATAAATTGCCTAGGTAGGTTGTAATATCTCCATCATTGGAGATTTTTAAGAGCAGGTTAGCCAGACACCTATTAGGGATGGTCTAGATCAGGGGTGGGAAATCTTTTTATGGTCCAAAGAAAAATCAGTTGGGGCCACACACAAGTGAGAATCATCTCACTGACCTGGCTCCCAACTGGGAAGCAAAAACATATAAAAGACACTCATATGAATCATAGTGAACTCAAGGTGTGGGGGCTCTGCTCACACTCCAGCCCTGGGGAAGGGTGCTGAGGCTTGGAGACTTCTTGCGGGCTGAAGCGTGAGCGCTGGCTCACCCCACTGTGGCAGGATGCCCTGAGCCTCTCCCATGGGCCAAATTAAAGTAAACCAGTGATCAGATCCAGCTTGTGGGCCATAGGTTGCTCACTCCTAGTCTCAATGGTGCTTGATCCTGCTATGAGTGCAGGGGACTGGACCTGATGACCTTTTAAGATTCCTTCAAGTTCTGTGATTCTTACTCATAAAGACCATAAGTTGGTGAAGGCATTCAGCCAGGCTTATTGTCTGCAAAGCACAGTACCAATGCCCCATCCAAAGAGTCACTGGGGCACTGACGCATGTATGCCTGGCACAAGGTATCAATGTATAATGTATCAATCAGCATAACAGGAACTGTCCCCTAGTCTGATAGAAAGTTACCCCTCCTAAAACTTCAACATTTATAGTTTGATACAAACAAGTTACATATTACTTTCCAGATGTGGGTTGTGCCCATGAAAGCTCATGATACTGGATATATTTTTGGTTAGTCTCTAAGGCGATGTCTTCACTGCGAGTTTTTCAGGCAGAAAATATGCCGAGGGACTCATTAGCATAAGTCATGATCTCATTAGCATATTTTCTGCCATTTCTTTTTGCGCACGGGGTTTTTGAGCAAAAAGAAGCAGCGTGGACTTTATTTTTGCACAAAAACCCCGTTTTGCAAAGATCCTTATGCCTCCCCAGGACAGACATAGGATCTTGCACAAACCCCCCTTTACACACTGCTTCTTTTCATGCAAAAACCGCTTGCGCAAAAAGAAATGATAGAAAATATGCTAATGAGATGGTAACTTATGCTAATGAGTCCCTCATTAGCATATTTTCTGCCAGAAGAACTCACAGTGAGGACGTAGCCTAAAATGCTATGGGACCATTTGTTGTTTTTAAAGTTTTTTAGTTACAGTTACTCCTCTGAGACTTATTCCAGATGTAATTACCACCCTATACCTTGTACCTAGTAGTTCAAAGAATCATCCTATCATTCCATCCTTAATTTATGAGGAGTTTGTCATCTCTTAGGAATTTGTTTACACAATTATTTGAGAAGGCTGTGTGTACCTGCACAAACCTTCTAGGTTAGGAATGGGTTTACTTGGTTAGCTAATACCTTGTGCTAATACTCTAACAAACCCTAGTTTGGTGCACGCCTAGCCAGCAAGACCTACAATATTTTGGTGCTACAACATTTATAATGGAAATGAGAATTTGTACTGCATGGGAGTACTTTTTAATAGCAATATATGTAGAGAAATGGCATAAAAATGCAGATCAAAGATTCTTTTTGTGTTGGTGTTCTCAATTTTCATGTTTGCTCCAGTGAAAGGTGTTCCTGTAAATCAACATTGATAAGTCTTTGTGCAGACACAATTTGTGAGAGAGAAAGATTACTTGTATTTTTGGCAATAAGGAGAGACTAGCCACATCTAAAGCAACCTATGCTCAAATTCAAAACAGTTCCATATAAAGATATTAATCCAAACTAGAAGAGGAAAAATCTTGGAAATTCTGAAATTCCAGCAGGGATATTTTTTGCTAAGCCCTCAAGAGAAGATGGCTGTTGAGTATACTGTAACTATTAAAATCTGAACATCTGTCATCTTTCACACTCAGATAATGATTTTTAAAAGCAGAAAACATGAAGTATCCATCAAATTATTTAATCTGGAACCTTAATGTGATATCCTGGGATATTTCAGGAGCAGTATACAGAGTTATACCTGAAAATTTTGCATGTGTACCAATTATGTGACTATCAGAACTGCACTTCAACATAATTTTTTAAAATTTTCCCCTACATGTACAGGCAGTCCCCGGGTTACGTACAAGATAGGGACTGTAGGTTTGTTCTTAAGTTGAATCTGTATGTAAGTCGGAACTGACATCCAGATTCAGCCGCTGCTGAAACTGATCAGTTTCAACAGCGGCTGAATCTGGACGCCAGTTCTGACTTACATACAGATTCAACTTAAGAACCCCAGGCATCCCCAAGTCAGTTGCTGCTGAAACTGATCAGCGGCTGATTCCAGGAAGCCCGGGGCAGGGGCGTCCTGTAGTCAGCCCCTGGTCAGTTTCAGCAGCAGCTGACTTGGGGACGCCTGGGGCAGAGCAGCTGGGGTGCTACCGGGTTGGTCCCGTAGCGCCCAGGGCGGTGCTACGGGACCAACCGGCAGCGCCCCAGCTGCTGTACCACAGGCGTCCGGAGCAAAGCCGCGGAGCACGGGGGCAGCGGTACAGCCCAGACGTGCCGTGGCTGTCCTGCTGCCCTCGGGCTCCGTGGCTTTGCTCTGCTTTGCTCCCCGTCCCCCTGGTCTGCAGACCAGGGGGACGGGCAGCAAAGCGGCGGAACATGCGAGCAGTGGACAGCCCAGATGCGTCTGGGATGTCAGCTGCCCGCGTGCTCCGCGGCTTTGCTCTGCTTTGCTCCCCGTCCCCCTGCTTTGCTCCCTGTCCCCCCCCCCTTGCAGACCAGAGGGACGGGGAGCAAAGCAGAGCAAAGCCGCGGAGCACGTGGGCAGCGGACAGCCCAGACGCGTCTGGGCTGTCCGCTGCCCGCGTGTTCTGCCGCTTTGCTTCCTCTCCCTGGTCTGCTGGAGACCAGGGAGAGGGAGGGCCCCATTCGTAACTGCGGATCCGACATAAGTCGGATCCGCGTAACTCAGGGACTGCCTGTACTCCAAATATAACCAAATCCTTTCCATGATGGTCACACCATTGGGCTGGGGCCTAGACTGTTTTATTGTTAAATGATTGTACAGTACTTAGCACAGTGTAGTTCTGGTCCACTTCTAGGGTTCCTAGATACAACTATAATAATGATACAGCTACAAATAATAATAATATGCCTACGTATTTTTAAGCAAAGGAGAGGATGAATTTTTGGGATATACCTTACACTTAACCAACTCATTTTACATAAGTTTGAATGCAGGGTAAGAGAAGATCTTGGGGGCTCCTTTCTTCTCCTAGGGCACATCTGCACTATGAGAGAAGGCCAAATCTACTCTAGGTGATTTCTGGGCACCCAGTGTTGAGAGAAAGCAGGGCCGTGTCTCCAATATGGACAAGAATCAAATGTTGTCTGAGGTAGCATGTCCACATTTATGGAGCTTACCGGTGACTCAGAGAGCAAGGAGGCATTGTGGGGAGCTTGGCAGTTCAGTCTGTGCTTCTGGTGTCCGCTGGATCCAAAAAAACGGCACCTGTTGGCCATGTCCCAGAAGACACTCCTCTACATCCTCCCGCCTCATGTGACATAAAAGGGCCAGTGTGTTCACATGCCTTTTTGTGCCCTGGTTGCCCACGTGAATGCCACAGCACTATGAGCATGGAGCCCGAGGTGCTGGAATGTATTTCCATACTCATATCTCGTGCTGCACCTCATGGCATGAGAGTGCCCCCATGTTGCTGCACCGAGAAAAGGAGGAGGAGGAGGAAGAGGACAAACCTCGGTGTAGCATGGAGGCCCTGCTCATACAAGTGATCTTGGAGTATATCAATCACAAGGGGGTACTTCTCCATGGTGGTGTAGGTGCTTGTGGATGACAAGGGATGCTTCATCCACATCAACATCGGATGGTCGGGAAAGGCATGTGATGCACGCATCTTTTGGAACTCCTGCCTCTTCTGAAAGATGCATGCCAGAACTTTTTTTCCCAGACTGGACAATCAGAGTCAGGGAGGTGGACATGTCCATTGTGATCCTGAGCGACCCAGCCCCTTCCTCCTCTGTCTCATGAAGACCTACATGGGTAGCTTGGACCTTAGTAAGGAGGAGTTCAATAATAGGCTGAGCAGGTACAGAATGGTGGTGGAATGTGTGTTTGGACATTTAAAGGGGAGATTCAGGGGTCTTCTGACCAGCTTGGACCTCAATGAGTGCAACATCCCATTTGCAGTGGTGGCCTGTTGTGTGCTCCATAACCCATGTGAGAATAAGCAGGAGACTTTTCTGGCAAGGTGTGGGGCTGAAGCAGAACGCCTGTCCTGAGAGTTTAAGCAGTTGGACACCAGTGACATAAGGAGATCACAGCACGGGGCAAGGCAAATCAGAGACACCTTGAAGGACAGTTTCATGCAAAGCCTGTTGTGAGACTCTCCCCTGTGGCTCTCAACAAGGTGCCCTTGAATTCGCTGTGTTTGCTTTTCATCCCCCTCTTTCCTTTCCCTTCCCTCTCCTGTTCTCCCCACCTCACTCCACCCCTGCAGTTCAATCAATAAAGAGTCCCTTTTGTAAATACAGGAATTTTTATTTGGGGAAAAACAATAGGGAACGGATTAGGAGAGGCTGGGGGAGGGATTTGGGCTTATTTGGTCTACAGAAGAGAAGTAGCCTCCAACTACCTGAAGGGAGGTTCCAAAGAGGAAGGAGAGAGGCTGTTCTCAGTTGTGACAGATGACAGACCAAGGAGCAAGGGTCTGTTATCTAGGGAGATGGTGGAATCTCTAACCCTAGAGGTTTATAAGTTCCATCTGGACAAAGCTCTGGATGGGATGATTTAGTTGGGTTTGGTCCTGCTTTTAGCAGAGGGTTGGACTTTATGACCTCTTGAGGTCTTTTCCAACTCTATGATTCTATCATTCTATCCACAACTATGGCATCTGCTTGAACAGAAAGGAGAAGTTTTGATACATGAAATTTGCAGTCTCTCAGGGTATGTCTACACTACAAAGTTAATTCGAACTAATGGACGTTAGTTCGAATTAACTTTGATAGGCGCTACACTAGCGCTCCGCTAGTTCGAACTTAATTCGAACTAGCTAAACCTCATTCCACGAGGACTAAGCCTAGTTCGAACTAGTGGGAGGCTAGCCCACCCCAGCTTTCCCTGGTGGCCACTCTGGCCAACACCAGGGAAACTCTATTGCCCCCCTCCCGGCCCCGGACTCCTTAAAGGGGCACGGGCTGGCTACGATGCCCGTGCCAGGTGCAAGCCTACCAGCACCCAGCCAGCAGACCCTGCACCTGGCATGGATCGAGCCACCCACCCGATGCCCCCCAGCCCTCCCCCTCTTCCCGGGACCAGGCTGGCGACTCCCGGGAGCTTGCCCAGGACCGCAAGAGGCAGGCACCTGCCTGGTCCAGTGCAGACATCGTGGACCTCGTCCACGACCTCCACACTAGGCACAGGAAAGTGGCCGTCTAGGGCAGGAGAGCTGCCAGCCTGGCCACCCAGGAGCAGGTTTGCATGAAAATCAAGGTGGTCCACTGAGACCCCCGACCCTGAGCCCTGAGCTTAGAATGGCCATACTGGGTCAGACCAAAGGTCCATCTAGCCCAGTAGCCTGTCTGCCGACAGCGGCCAACCCTAGGGACCCTGGAGGGGATGGACCAAAGACAGTGACCAAGCCATTTGTCTCGTGCCATCCCTCTCCAGCCTTCCACAAACTTCCGGCAGGGACACCACTCCTACCCCCTGGCTAATACCACTCCATGGACCCAACCTCCATGAATTGATCTCACTTCTCTTTAAACTGTTCTAGTTCTAGCCTTCACAGCCTCCTGCAGCAAGGAGTTCCACTTTGCTTTGTGAAGAAGTGGAGTTGACTCTTTGCTTTGTGAAGAAGAACTTTCTGTTATTAGTTTGAAGCCTGCTACCCATTCCTTTCCTTTGGTGTCCTCTAGTCCTTCTATTATGGGAACTAATGAAGAACTTTTCTGTATGCACCCTCTCCACCCCACTCGTGCTTTTATAGACCTCTATCATATCCCCCCTCCATCTCCTCTTTTCTAAGCTGAAAAGTCCCAGTCTCTTTAGCCTCTCTTCATATGGGACCTGTTCCAAACCCCTCATCATTTTAGTTGCCCTCCCCTCTCCCACCCTCTCTCTTCCCCTCTCCCACCTCCTTTTCCCAGTCTCCCCCAGTTTTGTTCAATAAAGAGAGATTCTATTTTTGAACACAATTGTCCTTTATTTTGTACATCAGGAAGGGGGGATAGGGAGGGGTAAGTGGAAGGAGGTGAGGGAGGAATGGGGTACGAGCCCCCAATGGGGAGGACTGGGCTGGCTCCGCAGGCTTCTGGGGGTGGAACCTCTCCTGCAGCCCCCCAATTGCCCCCTCTCCCCAAATGGCAGCCTGCGGCAAGTGCAGCCGGTCTGATGGCCGAGTGCTGTGATGTGCCCAGTGTGGGTACTCCAGGCAATCCAAGCCAGGACTGCTTTGCAAGCAGGGCACCCCTGAGAACTGTCTGTCCGGGGTGGGGGTTGGGTCCCTTTAAGCACAGCCCTCGGCTAGCCTGAGACAGCAGCTCCATGCTCTAAGTCGTCATCTGATGCGCTGCCGGCACTGCTTCCGGCCATGTTTAACCCCGGTTCAGGGCCACTCTGTGTGGACATGCTAGTTCGAATTAGCAAAACGCTAATTTGAACTAGTTTTTTAGTCTGGATGCGTTAGTTCGAATTAGCTTAGTTCGAATTAACTAATTCGAACTAAGTTAGTTCAAATTAGCGCTGAAGTGTAGACATACCCTCAGTGTCTGCCCATATTTGATAAAAGGCTGTACTGTAGGATAGCTTTTGCTTCTGTTGATAATAATGTTCAATTTGATATAATGTTCTGTTGATATAATGGTCAGAGAGATTGGAGTGTTGTGATTTGCTTTTTTCTCCTCCCTACTTTTTTAAAGAAAATTGTAGTCATATCCTCTCACTCCAGAATAACTCTGAGAATGAAGAAAGTAATTTTTACTTTTAAATATTTCAACATAGTAGACTAATTGGTTTTAGTGTTTTGAAATGTTTTGTAATAATGAGTTCCTGCAGTAGGTGTCTCTATGCTGCTTGTTTATTTGTTATTTTATGATTTGCTATTGAAACTGATGTCCCTGGAGACTGAAGTCTCTTCTACAAAGAAAGATACAGCATGGCCAGCAATTTCCTGAAAATCTTGCCAATGGTAACAGAAACTAATTGTCAGTCTACAGTAGTTTCTTCTCAGTGTAGGGAAACCAGCATGTTTCGTTTTGTGTTTAAACTGCTATTGAAATGCAGTTAGGTGGTTTAGATGTGACATAATGTTAACTGTTTTTCTAAAAAATTTTCTAGAATTTGAGCCTGTTAGAGCAACTGACATATTCTGATCTTGACCCTAGTTGGGTTGCTTTGACGCAAGTGACTTGGGTCTAGATCCTCCTGCCTAGCTGAGCTGCTCGTGATATAAGACTATGGATTGATGCTTGAAGACACTTTAAGATTTCTGGGTCCTGAGGCTGCCTAGGGACAGGGACAGCCCTTAGGCTCTCCGGAGCACTGAAATACCATACCCCTTTACTCTAAGAATGGCCTCTGAACTGAAGGATAGAATGTGTGCACCCCATAAGCCACTTATTGCTCACCCTTGTTCTAGATATTTCCTTTAGAAAAAGTCTAGTGTCACACTGGGCCAATAACATCTAGAGAAAGCTTGAGACCCAAGAATTAACAACATGTTCATAGTTTTGTTTCAGTGGTGTATGACCCATAATCCTATAGTATATTCTAGATGTAAAAATAACATCTGTACAAAAACACATACTACAAATAAAATGATCTTTGATATATTTGTATTTCACAGTAAATGCCAAGTTCTGATGGCACTAAACATTTGAGACCTGATTGTCTGAAAGATCCCTTATTCCTTATTTTAAGAGGAATAAGGGATCTTTCGGAAAAGGCTTTATTTTCTGAAAGATCCGCATCTAGACTGGCGCTTTTTTCCGGCAAAGCTCCGAGCCGGAAAAAAGCGGCAGCCGTTTTTATGCAAATGAAGCGGGGGGGATTTAAATCCCCGCTTCATTTGCAATTGCGATGTGTCTAATTTGCATCCCTTTTACGGAAAAGGGATGCAGTCTAGACACAGCCCAGTAGTCATGGTGATTCCAGTCTCTGATTTAAAAATAAATAACTACTAGAGGTGTTAAAATGCATTTATTAAGGTAATTATTACACAAGGGGAGGCAGCTTTGCTTCCTCTGTATCTGGCAGCACCAGTGGAGGCGGGAGCTGGTGCTTGTGGCTTTTAAACCCAGAACTGCTTTTTCCCACACACCTCAGCAGCAAGGGGAAAGGGGCAGGAGCTGGTGCTTGCAAGGAGCCGACTTTTAAACCAGCTCCCTGTGAGCACCAGCTTCTGCACAGCCACCTTCCCTCCTCCCTCTCACAGGCAGGGGGCACAACAGGAGTTGATGCTCGTGAGGAGCCAGTTTAAAAGCCACTCCTGTCTGCTCCTCCAACCCCCGTGCTGCTGCTCTAGAAGCTCCATATGAGCAAGCTTAAAACCTGGCTCTCTGCATGAATCAGCTCCTGCCTACCCCCTCCTTCACTGCTGCCTCTGTATTAGAGGCAGCAGCATGGGGTGGACATGCAGTACCCCGGGAGCCAGTGTTCATGGGGAGCCAGCTTAAAACCTGGCTCCTCACAAACACTGGCACTTCCCTGCTCTCCCCCACACTTGCCTCTGATAGCCCAGGTCTATACTAGGGAGTTATTTCAGAACAACCCCCCCTTATTTTGATATAAGAAGTGGAGCATCCACACTACCAAGCTTGTTATTTCAAAATAATGGGCTGGTTATTTTGAAATCCATGCTCCCGCTTTCCTCAGGGAATAATGCTTATTTCAGAATTGTTATTTTGAAATAGCATTAGTATGGACACTCCAGTACTGCTAATTTGAAATAATTGGTCTCCAAAATTTGTGGCCACACCTGTGAGCTCTACTGCTCCCCTTCTGCAGAGTTTTTAAAGCAGCAGGCTACAGGAAAAGGGCTTGTGGCAGGAGGAGAGTGTTGAAAGCCCTGTGCCACACTCCACCATTCTGGGACATACAGCAGACCCCACCACTCCCTCTGAGCCCCCCTTGGCTTCCAGCAATCCCACAGCACTCTTGGCTGCTATTGGCCAGGAACTCAAGAGAGCACCGGCCTGGACTGGTGCAGAGATCCTGGATCTCATCTGAGGTGAGGAGACCAATCTCCAGGATCTCCACACCAGAAAAAAGAACACTGATATCTACAGCTGGATGGCCACCAGACTGGCCAAAAAAGGATACACGCAGATCCTTGACCAGATCCAGTAAAAATAAAGGAGCTCTGATAAGCCTACAATAAGGCCAGCGAACAGAGTGGATGCTCTGGGGCTGGCACTTCAAACATGCTGGTTCTATGACCAGATTGATGCCATCTTGGGAGGCGGGGCCAGTCATTTTCCCCACCCTCTGTTATCATTGAGTCCAGCCAGGACACTTCTGGTGTCAGTTTCCATGATGGTGGGATTGTAGAGGACAAAGAGGAGCAGGAAGAGGAGCAGGCCAGCTAGATGACCATACCCACAAACCAGGAGCTGCTTCTCACCCTGGAGCCAGTCCCCACTCCTTCCCCCCATTCCAGGATATCTCCCAGGCGTCAGACAAACCTAGAGAAGGCACGTCAGGTGAGTTCTAATAACTTACTCTATCTTCACGCAGGAGAGGCTGTGTGATCCTTGCTCTACCTACTCAGCCTAGGGGGTCGCACAACAGCCTGTGCATGTGGATGAACATGGAGCACCGGTCCAAAGCACTCAGCCCCTATGATGCTCTCACTCAGGAACCCCTCTGTCCTTCTCACAATGTTCCTGGAGAGTCCTGCCTTACTCTGGCTTCCATAGTGGGACACCTTCCCATGACAAGTCACCATTAAGGAGGCTGGGCTCATAGAAACAGAGCAGTGCCACACAGAGCACAGGATTATGCTTGCACTTGAGCAGCATCTGCTCCCAGTCAAGTGTGGCGATGCGGAGGAGACTGATCCCCTGCATGTGAACCTGTCAGGAAGGAAGAGGAGGAAGCCCCAGTAGCACTTTTTCCAGCAAGCAGCCTCTACCATTCATACACACCTCCCCCAATGCCCCTGCCCCTCCTCCAGCAGGCAGGGATAGAAGTTCTCTCTCTGTGGGACACCACCAGTGCTGAACCTGATGTATGTGGGATACAAAAGGAAGACGAGTCTCCGCATCCCTGACTCCCACCCGCAGGCTCCTGGCTGGGTCGGCACCTTCTCTTGCCTGCTTGTCCCCAGGCTATGGGTGTAGTGATGCTATCCTGTGACATCTGTGCCCCGGCAGGAAAGTGCACACTGACTAGGCAGCAGATGGCCTTGTTCAAAGCACATCACCATCTCACAGAGATCTTCATCATCAACTCAGAGATTAGGGCTAGGCTTCATATACAGTGTCTCCTGAAATGACTGCCCTTGTCACTTTTCTTCACAGCTGGGCCAGCTGCGAGTGTGGCACATCCATAACCTCCCATGCCATTTTCCCCAACTCCACATGATCCAGAGAAGAAAAAGAACCTGGGAAAACCTGCTGTGTGAGCAGATGGCTGCCTCCAGTCCCTCGTCCGGGGACTTGAAGAGAAGTGCCAGCAGAGGACTGCTGACTAGAAGGAATGCTGGGATGACTGGGAGCAGTGGAAGGCTGCCTGGGACCAGCTGTCCCACCAGCATGAGGCCATGTGCTCCTCCCTCACGTTGGTCATGGAGCACATGGCCTTGTGCATGGAGTGGGCCACAAGCCACTTCCCTGCTCCCACTCCTACCCCTTTCCCCTGGCTTTCCCTCTTATCCCCCCCAGGGGCCACCGGGGCCCCAGAACACAGAGCAGTGGGACCTCAAGGGCAGCCAATGCCTCACTAGCTGAATGAAGCAGGCACAACTCATAGCCCCATCCCTGAGCCCGCCTCCCCTCTCCTCCATTCCAGATTCTTTCTCCAGTTCCTCCCCTGTTTTATATCCCCCAATTAAACAGGCTTGTTTGCTTAAAAAAAAAAAAAGAGAGAGAGAGAGATTTTTATTTGCTCTGCAGGGGAGGGGGAGATGGGAAGTGTGTGGGGGGGAAAGGCACACAGAGGGACTGCAGGGGCCCCTTGTGGAGAATCCCTGGGGACAGTCTAACAGCTGGCCTGGGCTGAAACTCTCCTTCAAGGCCTCCTGGATGAGTACAGCCCCTTGGTGTGGTCTCTGCATGGTGCTGGTGTCCAGCTGCTCATAAGTCCTGGCCAGCCATTCAGCCTCTGTCCCCGACCTTGGCAGGAAAGTCTCCCCCTTGCTTTCACATTGGTTGTGTAGCACACAGCTGACCACCACCGTGGAGGGGATGTTGCACTCACTTAGGGTATGTCTACACTACCCTCCTAATTCGAACTAGGAGGGTAATGTAGGCATACCGCACTTGCAAATGAAGCCCGGGATTTGAATTTCCTGGGCTTCATTTGCATAAGCCGGGCGCCGCCATTTTTAAATCCTGGCTAGTTCGAACCCCGTGCCGCGCGGCTACACGCGGCACGGAGTAGCTAGTTCGGATTAGGCTTCCTCGTGAAATTCAAATCCTGGGCTTCATTTGCAAGTGCGGTATGCCTACATTAACCCGCTAGTTCGAACTAGCGGGGTAGTGTAGACATACCCTTAGATTCAGATGGGTGAGAAGACTCCTGAACCTCCCCTTCTAGCCACTGAACGCACACTCCACCACCATGTGGCACCTTCTCAGCCTGGCATTGATGTTCTCCTTGGTGGGGTCCAGGCTGCCTGTGTAGGGCTTCATGAGCCAAGAGCGCAAGGGATAGGCTCTGTTGCCCAGGATGCAGATGGGCATATCCCTGTCCCCACCCCTGATGGTGCGATCAGAGAAAAAAGTGCCAGTGTGCATCTTCTGGAACAGGCATGAGTTCTGGAAGATACGAATGTCATGTACCTTCCCCAATAAGCTGATGTTGATATCTGTGAAGTGTGAAGGCCCCCACGAGGACCTGCAGCACCATTGAGAAGTACCCCTTCTTCCTGGTGCCTTCCCCAGAGTTCTTCCAGGGGCTCTAAATCCGAGATGGGCTCCAGTCAGTGTGGACACGATATTTCAAAATAATTCTGAGTTATTTTGATGCTCCCCCATAGTGTGAACATGCTATTTAAATTTTGTTATTTTGTTATTTCAGTTTTACTTATTTCAAAATTATTTCCTAGTATAGACATGACCCCTACAGGAGCAGCAGCGTAGAGACGTGGTGTTGCATGTAACTGACGTTTAACCAGCGGTTAACCATTTAAATGCTTACAATAACGCATCCCTAATAACAGCAATAAACCATTTTTCAGATGTTGCCTGGTGTTTTGAGAAGTCCAAACAGAGACACCACTACTATAATTTTTGCAATGCTTGCATAACATACATAAATGAAGGTGTTTCATATACAATTACCAATAAAGTACATTTCAGGCCAATGGATGAAAACCAGAGGGAGTTTAATTTGCTTATTCTTCACATTAGCTACAGACTATTTTATGCATAGATAGACCATGCTGCTCCAAAACTTCAAATGCCTTTATTTCTTGTAAACCCTCATAAACTCACCGGCTACGTCTACACTGGACACAATTTCCAGAAAAGCCATGCAAATCAGGTAAGTCAGGATAGGGAAATCCGCGGGGGATTTAAATATCCCCCGTGGATTTAAATAAACATGTCCGCCGCTTTTTTTCCGGCTTGGGGAAAAGCTGGAAAAAAAGCGTCTAGACTCAGGTAGGACTAAGAGATCCTCCGGAAAAGGGCTTTATTCCGGAGGATCGCGCCAGTCTAGACGCTTTTTTTCCGGCTTTTCCCCAAGCCGGAAAAAAAGCGGCGGACATGTTTATTTAAATCCGCGGGGGATATTTAAATCCCCCGCGGATTTCCCTATCCTGACTTACCTGATTTGCATGGCTTTTCCGGAAATTGTGGCCAGTATAGACGTAGCCACCATGTTTAGTGCAGACTTTGGTTAATATAATATCCCTGGGTACGTCTACACTGCATCCCTAGTTCGAACTAGGGATGCAAATGGAGACAACCGAAGTAGTTAATGAAGCGGGGATTTAAATATCCCGCGCTCCATTAACATGATCTTGCCGGCGCGCTAGTTCGAATCACAGCTGATTCGAACCAGGAAGTGCGTGCTGGGACGCGTTAGTTCGGACTAAAGTCCTTAGTCCGAACTAATGTTACTCCTCAAAAAATGAGGAGTAACGTTAGTTTGGACTAAGGGCTTTAGCCCGAACTAACGCGTCCCGGCGCGCACTTCCTGGTTCGAATCAGCTGTGATTCGAACTAGCGCGCCGGCGAGATCATGTTAATGGAGCGCGGGATATTTAAATCCCCGCTTCATTAACTACTTCGGTTGTCTCCATTTGCATCCCTAGTTCGAACTAGGGATGCAGTGTAGACGTACCCCTAGTGTATAAAAACGCTGTGTAATAGGTCATGGCTTATACTCATCAAAACTTGTTTGGAGCCGCAGAAACTTTGGCATGACCGTATCACTTTTCATGAGTTAGCTAGATAGAGATTTCATTTTCCCAAAGTGTGGGTGAAGATTGTGAAGAGAACAGTCTGTACTGTATGCATTAACAACTGCTTTTACATGCATACGAGATGATTTGAGAGCCAGAATGTATGATTAATAGCAACAGAAGTATTGTTTTTATACAATGAAAGACCTTGTAATGGGATAGTTGCAGACCTATTATATTTGCATAAACTATAATGAATTCAGACTTCTTATCTTATAATTTTCTTTGCATGATTAATTCAACAAGTGTAAAAGGCTTCTCTTTGCTAAATAGAGGGGGTTTTACTATAAGAACCAGACAAATGTATGTAAAAGAGTATAGTGCATACAACATTGTAAGTAGGCTGGTACAGTCTGTAGGTATGGCTAAACTCATTTTTTGAGGAGTAACGTTAGTTCGAACCAAGGGGTTTGGTTCAAACTAACACGTCCCAGCGTGAACTTTCACTTTTGAAACAGCTGGTATTCAGAGTAACGCGCCGGCGAGATCATGCTAATGAAGGGCGGGATATTTAAATCCCCGCTTCATTGATTATTTCGAATGCCTGCATTTGCATCCCTAGTTCGAACTAGAGTGCAAGTATAGACATACGCTGGTACACTATACCGGGAAGACATTTTTGGCTGGTACAGTATACGGGGAAGACACTGTCTGGCTCCCAGCCTCTCCATGGAGCTGCCTGTCCTCCAGCTCCATCTGTATTGAGCCCCACAGGAGAATGGGGGCAGCTTCAGAGTGGTAGAGCATCCAGAGGAACTTATGGAATTCTGCTCCTTTCCCTACTGCCCTGCCCTACCTTCCTCAGCTCTATTCTCTAGTAGGGCTGCTACTCTGTGAAAGGGCCGGGTCCAGGCTACGGCTTCTGCTGCTTTTGCCACTGGCAAGGGCAGAGTGGGGAAAGCTGCCAAACTGCCAGCAGCTCCTCCAGCAGTTGTACTGCTCCAGCCCTCCCAGGTAATGTGGGATGGGCATGGAAGGGAAAGAGCAATGGAGCGTTGGGCTGGGAGCAGGGCAGATTCACATGGAGGGTCACACAGCGAGATCACGTGACCTCCCTTAGCTGGTGTTCCCTCTGTACCGATAAAACATTTATTTTACTTGCATCACTGGATACGTTACAAGAAAATGTAGGCATGCATATTGAAACAGTGGGAAACTATCAAAAGGCTGCAGGAATCAGGGTTTGATTATTCAAACAACTGCAAAGTATTTGCTCACTCTTAGTGCAAATTAAAAAGTATTCTTTCTTTTAAATAGATTGCCCTTCTCAGGTAGCTAATGTTGGAATTTTCAGGGAAAAGCTTAAAACCCTGTTATACACATAAATGGGAAATGCTATGCAAGGGATGGAATGTACTCCAGGAAGTATGTTTATTAGTAGTCTTGGAAGTTTTGTCATGGTCAAATGCTACTTTTCTTTTTTCCATTTTTGATGCAAATATGATAAATCTTTCTTTTTACTTTTTCTATTATTTTCCAACACCCTGTGGCAATGAGTCACATTGATTATATATTGTGTGATTAAAGTTTTTCCTTTCACACATTTTATCTGTTGTTCCTTTTAAGTGTCCTTTTGTTCTGATGTTACAGAACACAGTAATTGTTAGCTGTGCTCGGTTGCCTTTCTCTGTTCATTCATTATTTTATACATTCCTGTCATATTTTATTTTTCTTTTTTTCAGACTCAGATCAAGTTCAGGTTTCTATCAATTGAAGCTGGCAGAAATCCATGTGCAGGATCCCACTGGCATAGAGTCTAGTGAGGTTGAAAAGATGCAGCAGTGAAAATGAGGTGATGAGAACAGTACCAGCCAGAAAGAGGACATTATGAAGGCAGCTGAAGGTGCACTGATTCTGCATATACCCTCAGCAGTTTATGGCAGGGCTCCAACAGAGTCCTTAGTGGAAATCACAGTTGGCCTCCCACATCAGAAATAGTGAAGGTAGAAAGACAGTGATGGTGATGCCTGGCCTCTTTCAGGGTGAATCACCTTTTAGAGTGCCATGCTGTCCTGATGCAGATATATCATAAGTAGATCAATATGCATCATTATAGTATCAGCCTGTACTAAGGTTGAATAACACTATCCACTGTAAAAGCGACAAGGAGTCCTGTGGCACCTTATAGACTAACAGATGCATTGGAGCATAAGCTTTCGTGGGCAAAGACCCACATGCATCTGACGAAGTGGGTCTTTGCCCACGAAAGCTTATGCTCCAATACATCTGTTAGTCTATAAGGTGCCACAGGACTCCTTGTTGCTTTTGCAGATCCAGACTAAGACGGCTACCCCTCTGATACTTGACTATCCATTGTAACAGTAAGTGCAACTGTTTTTATGAAGTGCCTTATAGCTGGCTTCCTGATAATCCGTTCAGATTTGGTTGAGTAATGAAAATTCAAAGATCACCATCCCCTGTCTGTGATTGGCACAGTATATTTTGTTCCTGCAAGCATGTCAAAAGCATCCACATTCTACAGCATTTGCTGTGCACCTATCTGGTTTAGAAGAGAATTAGAAGAGAATTCTAATTAGAATATTAGAAAAGGATTAGAAGAGAATATGCAAATGAGCACTCCATTTGCATTTCCTCTTCTGGAAAAAGTTCTTAGTGTAGCCGTAGCCGTAGCCGTAGCCTTAGGCTACATCTTGACAGCAGCACTATTTTGGTATACCGCAAGTATCTCAAAATAGCTATTCCGCACCTTTAAACATGCCTGCTATTTGGAATCCTCCTTCCATGAGGGATAAGGAACATTTCAGGATAGCGCTTTATTTCAAAATTTGTAGACAACTCCAGATTTTGAAATAAGCTATTTTGAAATTAGATCGAAATAAGATACGCAATTTGTATATCTTATTTCGACCTACGGGTGCAGTTTAGTGAAGACATTACCCTCATAGGGTACGTCTACACTAGCTCATTAGTTCGAGCTAGGTAGGGTAATTAGGGCAAGCGGAATTGCAAATGAAGCCCGGGATATTTAAATATCCCGGGCTTCATTTGCATGTTCCTGGGCACTGCCATTTTTAAATCCCCCTTAGTCCGAACTCCGTGCCTGCGGCTACATGCGGCACGGAGTAGGTAGTTCGAATTAAAGATCCTAATTCGAACTACCGTTACTCCTCGTGTCCGGGGGTGGTGCTGGCCGGAAGGGGGGCAGGAAGCAGAGCTGGCAGGGGGGGCAGTGTCCGGGAGCCACGGGGCTGGCTGGCAGGAAGAGGGGGCAGGAAGCAGAGCTGGGAGGGATCGGGGGCTGTGAGGCTGGCCAGCAGGAAAGGGGGCCCGGAGGAATGGGGGCGGGAAGCAGAGCTGGCGGAGGAGGGGTGTTGGGGGCCGTGGGGCTGGCCGGCAGGAAGAGGGGTTGGGAAGCAGAGCTGGGGGGGATTGGGGGCCGTGGGGCTGGAGGGGAAGATGGAGGGGGACAGAAGGGGGAGAGAGGTGCATCCACTGGCCGTAGCCGGAGTCCTTCCAGCTGCGCCCCCAGCAAGCACTCCCTTTACTTGTCAGCAGAAGCCGGGCTGGGAGCCACTTCCCCCCTGCCCAGCTTCTGCTTGCAGAGGCTCCCAGCTGGGAGGCGGGGCTGCGATTGGTCCTGGGAGCCTCTGGTCCCATGCAAAAGCTGGGCGGAGGGGGCCGGTGTCTGGGAGTCCCGGCCAGTGTTCCCATCCCACCCCGCCCCACCCCACCCAGCTTTTGCGCGCAACCACAGGGCTCCCAAAGCCAATTGCTCTCCGCCTCCCAGTTGCTCCCCCACCCCTGCCCCTGCCCCCGCCAGGCTTCCCTCCGGCGCCCAGCTGGAAATTCACAAAATACTGGACATTGCACATGTTTTTCTGAATTTTTCTACCGGACAGATGGTGCAAATACCAGACTGTCCGGTAGAAAACCGGACACTTGGCAACCCTACGCCCTCACACATATATTTATCCCCTGTTGATATAGTGCTGGCTATACTGGGGATTAGGTCAGTATAACTTGGTCACTTAATCCATATACCAGAGCAATGTAGTTATGTCAACATACACTGGTAGGGTAGACCAAGCTTTCTCAAACTGTTCACAAAGGCTTGCATTAGACTTTCTGGGGATGATGTTGAAGCCTGAGCCTCATCGCCCCAACAATACTCATCAAAAATATTGTCTAAAGATAAATGAGCACATTTTGTGGACCTTTTACTGCAGAAATTTTCTTTTCTTTTTTAAAGTTCTAATAAAAGCTCTCTCTCAATGGGTCATTTTCCAGTTGTTATTTTACTGAGTCAGCCTGGCTTAAGAGATAGCATGGAATTCATTGCAGACCAATATGTAGCCTTTACTCACATAATTTTTTTTTAAGATTAATGTTCTCAGCTGGGGATATTTTAGACATAAAAATTAAATCCTGTTCTTTCTCTGATCACTGTGCAACAAGCATGGATTACTTCAGTATCAGCATTTGTTTCATAATTATTTCTCTTCTACTTAACCCCCAGGGTTAAATTTGCTAACTGAAAAAGCATGTTGACAGTTAATTTTAATGTGTGTCAAAAATTAAGCTCATTGCACTGGATAATTCTCCTTGGAGATTGTGCTACAGAATCCAGCATCATTTTATTGAGCTGTTGATAGAAAGAAAGGCATCTTGGTATGGAGGAAATGGTTTACAACACTTCCTTTTTGAGGGAAGGGGCATTATCACATGAGGTTGACTCTATAA
Organism: Pelodiscus sinensis; assembly: GCF_052426305.1. Classification (NCBI taxonomy): domain Eukaryota; kingdom Metazoa; phylum Chordata; order Testudines; family Trionychidae; genus Pelodiscus; species Pelodiscus sinensis. The sequence goes on from NC_143057.1 coordinate 20,304,370, forward strand.
AGTGTGCACTGTTCTATAAACCATGGTTTACTATGTTTTCCTGGTGAGTTAATGCTATATTGTGGGCTTCAGCAGATTTAAGAAAGATTTTATGACTCTGTTTAGTGTCAGTTATCACAATCCTCCTAAAAATATTTATGGAAACAGTTCTGTGGTGGCATAAAACATCCAGGGTACCATCCCTATTAAATTTTTTGTTCATTGCAACAACCCTGGTATATAATACTGGTTAGAGATCACTGCATCAACTTGTTTGCAGAGAAACCCAAAGTCTTCCCAGTTTTTCATCACATAAATGTCATTGTCTCATCATTATTATGCTCAGAAGACTGAAAGAAAGAGCTTTGTGACACAGTCACCTGTTTTGTAGTTTGCAATGTCTTCAGAATCCACCGCAGAATCTGATTCTTGTTTGGAGAAGGGCAATACTCTGCTGCCATGATGTTGGTACTTAACTGTTTGATCCTGTCTGTTAGGACTTCCTGGTATTCTGCTGAGTGCCATTAAACTGTGTGTTGGTTAAAAAAGTTTATATAACAACTCATAATACCTTTTTCAATAGATATCGGATTATCATTTGAAATCATTATCAATAATGGTCCAATCTTGTTGACTTTACTGAGTTTACTACACATAACATTCAGGCAAATTCCCATCAAAGCCAATGTGAGTTTGCCTCATTAAAGACTATATAAAAAAAGGAGGTCTTCAATATTTAGCCCATTGGCTACATTTGAGGCCCTGAAATTCAGTGACATTTCAGAGGTAAATTATGTTGCCAATGATAAGAGGTTTCAGGAGCGTTTCAGCCCGAATCTTTCAAAAGAATCTACTGTTCCTTACAGAATTTCTAGGGTCTTTGGCATCATAGGGTACGTCTAGACTACATGCCTCTGGCGACAGAGGCATGTAGATTAGGCTACCAGACATAGGAAAATGAAGCGGCGATTTAAATAATCGCCGCTTCATTTAAATTTACATGGCTGCCGCGCTGAGCTGACAAAAAGCTGATCAGCTGTTTGTTGGCTCAGCACGATAGTCTGGACGCTCGGGTGGCGACATCAAAGGTATTTGTCGACCACCCAGGTATGCCTCTGCTTCATTTTCCTATGTCTGGTAGCCTAATCTACATGCCTCTGGCGACAGAGGCATGTAGTCTAGACGTACCCATAGTTCCAGAGCTATGAAATCACATTCTAGCCCAGGGCTACTCAACACGCAGCCCACTTGTTTGTGGCCTGCAGTGCAGTTTGGGTTTACACGGGGCTCAACATGCAGCCCACGGGTATGAGCCAAACAAAAAAGTAGTCAATATAATGGTCTTCTGTTGATATGCGTTTTAGTAGTTCAATTCCTGGACTGTCATTGCTCATTAAAAGTGCTGTCATCAGGGTGGAAATCGGGTAAATATTGCATTTTATTAATATCAGCAGAACTGACTTAAATGGGGCCTGTGCATTATGTAGTCTTGCCTTAATCTTTGTATTCATACCTGTCAGTGTGAAAGAATCCATTAGCATGTATTTGCATATATATTTGTATGTATGTACAATCACACTTAAGTTGCAACCCTCAGCATGTGCTATGAGTTTCATTGTGGCCCCCAGGGCTTCCAAAGTTGAGTAATCCTGTTCTAGCCCATAGATATCTATGTCATTCAGTTCACAAGTACATGCTGTTCAAACTGTCTCGTCCATTGTTTGATGTTCTTCTCTGAAAATGACTGTTCACCATGTGACATTTCTTTTTTTCTTCCCTGGGCATGCAGCCACCTAACGCTGAGGATCATGATGACCAAACGCTGACGGTAGGCAGCAATTTGTGTATTTATGTCTGGGCATTTGTTTCTGGAAGTTGTGAGCGAGACAAATCTTACTTTTCTTTAGCACACTTCAGCACTTTAATAAACTATCATCCTTCCTATGCTGCTGTGCATTAAAAATAATTAAGTTCCAGTGTTAAAGTGATTAACTAATTCTGATATTCAGTTCTACCGTTTTTCATTTGGTGCCAAGATTTAATGTATTTGCCCTGTAGAAGCTTTCATTGAAAACAGCCATGTCCTGCAGCTGTTTTTTTATAATTAATTTGGCAGGAGTTTTAGTTTTATAAATTGTTGATCCTGATTATTTTTTATTGAACTAAATGGAGTGATTTGTGAACATTGCCATCTACAAAATGTATTCTCTAAGAAATTTATGGATGTACTACTGCAGCTGCTGTTATCCTATATAATTATTGGCACGGGAAGGGGAATCTCTTTTTGGTATTTATAAAAAACTCATAAATATATTAAAGATAGTTTATTTTAGATCCATTAGTGTGTATGTGTTTGTGTGTGCGTGCGTGCGCATGTATGTTATTTATCATCATTCTGGAAGTCCTTTTTTTTCCTAACCTTTCCAACACATATGATAGAAAACCATAGGCAGAGGCATAGAGACATACATCATTACTATAACTGACCTAAGGCTTGTCTAAGATTCTATCGTATAAATGGAGTATTTTCAAAATATTTTTCTACATCATTTTGATTATATCTAAAGGTCTGTAATGGACTGCAGGCATTTGAAATGAGAAGCTGGTATACTTCAAAGACAGAACTAAACAGTTCTGCAATGAAACTAAAGATTGTTAATACTGTCAGCTACTCTTTCTCTGCCGTAAAATAATCTCTCCAGGTTTTAACTTGAAAATTTAGCACATAAAGTTCACACTTCCTTTTCTACACTAGACTTTTGGAAATTATGTTTTTCTTTGAGGGTTGCTCATATGCACTCCAGTTTAGGTGTATGCATGCTGTGTGCACAGTTGCTGGAAAGCTTTTCCCTAGCAGGATACTATAGATTAGACACCTAGGGTACGTCTAAACTACATGCCTCCGTCGACGGAGGCATGTAGATTAGTTTATTCGAAAAAGGGAAATGAAGCCGCGATTTAAATAATTGCGGCTTCATTTAAATTTACATGGCTGCCGCGCTGAGCCGACAAACAGCTGATCAGCTGTTTGTCGGCTCAGCACACTAGTCTGGATGCTCCCCTGCCGACATAAAAGCCCTTTATCGACCTCCCCGGTAAACCTCATCCTACGAGGCATAACGGGGAGGTCGATAAAGGGCTTTCAGGTCGGCGCGGGAGTGTCCAGACTAGCGCACTGAGCCAACAAACAGCTGATTAGCTGTTTGTCAGCTCAGCGCGGCAGCCATGTAAATTTAAATGAAGCCGCGATTATTTAAATCGCGGCTTCATTTCCCTTTGCCGATCTGTCTAATCTATATGCCTCCGTCGACGGAGGCATGTAGTTTAGACACACCCCTAGAGTGGTGCCAATATGGCTTGGTATATAGCACCCTGCTGACCGCCCTCTCCTTCAGTTCCTTCTTACTGCCAGTGACAGTTGTCAGAGCTAGCGTCTGCAAGAGTGCCTTCCCAAGCTCTGTGTCGTAGATAGTTTTCTCAAGTTTTAAATAGCTGATAGTTGAGTGATAAGTTTGCTGTGGGGACTCTTGATGTTCCCTGCCACATGGGGGCCAGAGCATGCCTTGGCTCTCTGGCTTCAAGCAATGCAAACAGTGCACAAAATTTATGCCTACGGGCGATCCACTCAACTCCTGCCTTAAGTATCTAGGAGTGGACCATTTAGCAGATAAGTGGAATGCAAAGGGACAGAGAATTTTGCCTCCAAAATATCCTAATGGGGGCCTCTGTGGAGCCCCATCTGGCATGACAGGCTGTGGGACTGGAATTGTCGGCCTCGGTGTAGCATGCACTGGCTCTGCATAAAGATTTGTATAAACCCTCCCGGCACCAATGTTCACCAGCGCCAAAGACTATCTCACAGCACCAATCCTATTCTCCGGTGCACAAGAAAAGGCAGAGGCAGGAGAGGGGCCGGTCCCCCACTTTGAAAGCTAAGAAGCTTAAGGGGGGCACCCTTTAAACAATCCACCCATACAGCACCATTGGAGCCACTGCCAGTTCCATCAACTCTGGTGCAGGTGGACTCCCCATTCTGGGAGAGTCAGATGTAGGATGTGGATGTGCCATCACCCCTGAGATATATGAGATGGCCCGGAACTTCATTGAGTTGATGTTGGGCTCTTCAGCATCGCTGAGAGAGTCCCTTCTGGCCCCATCACCGGTACCAGGTCCGGTGTAATCAAGGGAGAAGCCTCCTATGTTAAGGAGGTTGTCTTCACCTCAGCACCATTCTGGTGAGGGCTCCTGTACAAGGCGGAGTCCTCTAACTTGGCACTGATCATGGAGCCTGGACCATCAGCCTCTACAGTGGTCTAGTGAGGGCTCCTATATATGACGGAGTCCTCCCAGATGGCACTGCTCCGCTAGTGGGGACTGTTCACTTCAGCACCATTCCACAGAGGGCTCCTGTACAAGGCAGCCTCCCAGGACCTGCCTAAGGGTTTGGGGGCACATGGATTCTTGCACCCACATTGTCCCCTTTACATAAGAACATAAGAATGGTCGTACTGGATCAGACCAAAGGTCCATCTAGCCCAGTATCCTGTCTGCCAACAGTGGCCAGCACCAGGTGTCCTAGAGAGGGTGGACGGAAGACAATGATCAAGCGATTTGTCTCCTGGCATCCCTCTCCAGCCTTTGTCAAACAGAGACCAGGGACACCATTTCTATTCCCTAGCTAATAGCCTTTTATGGACCTAACCTCCATGAAATTATCTAGCTTCTCTATAAACTCTGTTATAGTCCTAGCCTTCACAGCCTTCTGTGGCAAGGAGTTCCACAGGTTGACTACACGCTGTGTGAAGAAGAACTTTCTTTTATTAGTTTTAAACCTGCTCCCCATTAACTTCATTTGGTGTCCTCTAGTTCTTCTATTTAGGGAACTAATAACTTTTCTTTATTTGCCCTCTCCACACCACTCATGATTTTATAGACCTCTATCATATCCCCCCTCAGTCTCCTCTTTTCTAAACTGAAAAGTCCCAGTCACTTTAACCTCTCCTCATATGGGACCCGTTCCAAACCCCTAATCATTTTAGTTGCCCTTTTCTGAACCCTTTCCAAAGCCAATATATCTTTTTTGAGGTGAGGAGACCACATCTGTACACAGTATTCAAGACCACATCTGTACACAGTATTTGGCAAGCTTTGTCTCTGTCCACTATAGAGGTGGCTTGCAAGTGTGTACAAGCCATATCATTTGGACAGGATGCTAACAGTATCAGCATTGGTGATAGATGTCCTTCAGTGGTGGCTCCATGGTTGAGAGCAATAGAGCTACAGTGCTCGAAGGAGATGGAGCAGTTTTACTTGGTGGTGGGAAGCCTTCGACATGAGCCACATATGCGTCTAAATAGACGAGGTTTTCCTTGTGGGCCCTAAAGTGGGGTACCCACCAATGCAGGCTTCGGTTCCCCTTATTCTAGAATACCTTGTAGGGTTAAAGCAACAGGGATTTGCCACTTCCTACATTAAAGTTCATCTGGCCGCAATATTGGTGTTCCTTTTTTGGGGGGTGGGTGGGCGTGTTCAGTATTTGTGGACTCTTGGTGAACAGATTCCTTAAGGGAGTAGATAGTTTATATCCTCAGATGAGGGACCTGGCGCCCTAATGGAATCTAAACCTGGTATTGTCAAAGTTAATGGCTCCACCATTCGAGAGGTTAGCTATTTGTTCATTGTTGTTTTTATCTATGAAGGTTGTATATTTGGTGGCCATTATTTTGGCCAGACGAGTTTCTGAACTAAAAGTGTTAATATCAGAACCCTTTTATACTGTTGTCTTTAAAGATAAGGTTCTGTTGAGACCCTATCCTTCATTCCTCCTGAAAGCGGTTTCCCATTTTCATGTATCACATGACATTATTCTGCCAATGTTTTATGCCAAGCCTCACTTTTTTCCTCCCAGGACAAGTCCCTACATTCCCTGGATGTCAGGCGTGACTTAGCCTTTTACCTACTAAGCTGTCCAGGAAATGCAATAAATTATTTGTTGCAATAGGATGAAAGGGCTAGCTGTCACCACCCAGAGGAGATCTTCCTGGATCCTCACATGTATTTGTACTAGTTACAACTTAGTGAAAGTGCCAGCCCCTCAACTGTCTGCCCATTTGACCCAAGCACAGGCCTTGTCAATGGCCTTTCTTGCGTATGTTCGTGTCCAAGATATTTGTCAAGTGGCCACGTGTTCCTCAGACCACACATTTATGTCCCACTATGCCATTCAACATCAGTCTAGAGAGGACTTTGCGTTTGAGAGAGCGGTTTTATAGATTGCTGACAGGTGATCTTCGACCTCTCCACCGGATAGCAGCTTGGGAATCACCTAAATTGGAATGCATATGTGCAATCACTTGAAGAAGAAAAGACAGTTACCTTTCATAACTGGTGTTCTTTGAGATGTGCTGCTCATGTCCATTCCAAAACCCTCCTGCCTCCCCTCTGTCAGAGTAACTTCTAGCAAGAAGGGACTAAGGAAGAGGTGGTTGGCAGGGTGCTATGTATCTAGTGTTATTGGTGCCACTCTAGGGGTTTCCTCCTGTCAATTCCCTGCTAGAGAAAAGCTTCCTGGCAACTGTGCACACGGCATGCATACACCTAAATTGGAATGGACATAAGCAACACATTTTGAAGAACACCAGTTATAAAAAGTAACCGTCTAACTCGATACCTTTAAATTCTAGGCTGTACTAAGTCCAAGGGGTTAGTTGATTTGCCCAATGCAGCAGAAAGAGTCTGTGGATTAGTAGGAGTTAAAGCCATATCTCCTGAGTACCAGTCTACTGATGATGGCTCTTTTGGGATGAACGGGGGTGTACATGTCATATTGCTTAGTACAGAATGTGACCAGTGAAAATCAGAAATGTCTCTGGAAGATGAATATAGCTCATAAAGGAACTGGAGACCTAATTCCTTCTTTTATTTTGGTTTTGAATTCAGACCAAGCCACGTCTCCAACGAGGTGGGAGCTCTGCATCTCTCCACAACAGTTTAATGAGGAACAGCATCTTTCAACTTATGATTCACACACTTGACCCACTTGCTGAAGGTATTCCAATAACTTATTTTCTTTCTCTGCTGTATAAAACAAAAAATATTTCCCCCATTACTCACAAAAATGTTGTTTGTACTTGAGCTACTTTCCCTAATGATGTTCTCTTTGGTTTTGGTTTGCTTATTATTGGCTTGTTTGAGTTTTTTAATCTGTGAGAGTATTTGCATTCTAATGCCACGGTATATCGAGTGCCACAAAGGATTGTGACATCTAGGGATTGCTTTCACTGCGGTATCAATAATAACCATGACTGTCCGGGGGATGTACTGTAAGTACTAGCACATTCTCTCTTTAGTTGGGGCTTGAACAAATTTCATTTGGACAGGGATGTAAAAATTAGATGTTTACTGCTCCTTGTACGGGATGTCAATTTTGTTTTCCTAGCTTTGATGTCAGTATATCACAGGGAAGCTAAACATGGAACTAATTTCTAATATGGAATGTATACAACATTGACACATTGCAATCTTGACTTTGGATGGATAATCGCTAAAACCAGATAGAATGTGATTATCCACAATCAACTAAGAGCCATCATTGATCTCCAACACTCTTCTCCCCTTTTCTTTTTCTTTCTTTCTTTCTTTCTTTCTTTCTTTCTTTCTTTCTTTCTTTCTTTCTTTCTTTCTTTCTTTCTTTCTTTCTTTCTTTCTTTCTTTCTTTCTTTCTTTCTTTCTTTCTTTCTTTCTTTCTCACACTCTTGCTGATATTATCAAAAGTGCAGTATTACTTTGTCAACCATGCCTTTCAAGTGGATTTCTAAATATCCAAACCCAGGTATTTATTTGTGTACTGGGTATTGTGATTACATTACTTGTCCCTGCTGAAGTAAGATATGTCATCTTCAATCATCTATTTTTTTCAAAGTTATAATTCTTCCTAAAAGATGTGAAGGGCTCAACTGGCCCTAAATCTCTAAGGGTATGTCTACACTACAAAGTTAATTCGAACTAACGGACGTTAGTTCGAATTAACTTTGATAGGCGCTACACTAGCGCTCCGCTAGTTCGAACTTAATTCGAACTAGCTAAACCTCATTCCACGAGGACTAAGCCTAGTTCGAACTTACTAGTTCGAATTAAGGGGTGTGTAGCCCCTTAATTCGAACTAGTGGGAGGCTAGACCTCCCCAGCTTTCCCTGGTGGCCACTCTGGCCAACACCAGGGAAACTCTATTGCCCCCCTCCCAGCCCCGGACCCCTTAAAGGGGCACAGGCTGGCTACGATGCCCGTGCCAGGTGCAAGCCTGCCAGCACCCAGCCAGCAGACCCTGCACCTGGCACGAGCCAGCCACCCGATGCCCCCCAGCCCTCCCTCTCTTCCCGGGACGAGGCTGGCGGCTCCCGGGAGCTTGCCCAGGACCGCAAGAGGCGGGCACCCACCTGGTCCAGTGCAGACATCGTGGACCTCGTCGATGACCTCCACACTAGGCACAGGAAAGCGGCCGTCTAGGGCAGGAGAGCTGCCAGCCTGGCCATCCAGGAGCAGGTTTGCATGAAAATCAAGGTGGTCCACTGAGACCCCCGACCCTGAGCCCTGAGCTTAGAATGGCTGTACTAGAAAGGTCCATCTAGCCCAGTAGCCTGTCTGCCGACAGCGGCCAACCCTAGGGACCCTGGAGGGGATGGACCAAAGACAGTGACCAAGCCATTTGTCTCGTGCCATCCCTCTCCAGCCTTCCACAAACTTCGGGCAGGGACACCACTCCTACCCCCTGGCTAAGACCACTCCTTGGACCCAACCTCCATGAATTGATCTCACTTCTCTTTAAACTGTTCTAGTTCTAGCCTTCACAGCCTCCTGCAGCAAGGAGTTCCACTTTGCTTTGTGAAGAAGTGGAGTTGACTCTTTGCTTTGTGAAGAAGAACTTTCTGTTATTAGTTTGAAGCCTGCTACCCATTCCTTTACTTTGGTGTCCTCTAGTCCTTCTATTATGGGAACTAATGAAGAACTTTTCTGTATGCACCCTCTCCACCCCACTCGTGCTTTTATAGACCTCTATCATATCCCCCCTCCATCTCCTCTTTTCTAAGCTGAAAAGTCCCAGTCTCTTTAGCCTCTCTTCATATGGGACCTGTTCCAAACCCCTCATCATTGTAGTTGCCCTCCCCTCTCCCACCCTCTCTCTTCCCCTCTCCCACCTCCTTTTCCCAGTCTCCCCCAGTTTTGTTCAATAAAGAGAGATTCTATTTTTGAACACAATTGTCCTTTATCTTGTACATCAGGAAGGGGGGCTAGGGAGGGGTAAGTGGAAGGAGGTGAGGGAGGAATGGGGTACGAGCCCCCGATGGGGAGGACTGGGCTGGCTCTGCGGGCTTCTGGGGGTGGAACCTCTCCTGCAGCCCCCCAATTGCCCCCTCTCCCCAGATGGCAGCCCGCGGCAAGTGCAGCCGGTCTGATGTCCGAGTGCTGTGATGTGCCCAGTGTGGGTACTCCGGGCAATCCAAGCCAGGACTGCTTTGCAAGCGGGGCATCCCTGAGAACTGTCTGTCCGGGGTGGGGGTCGGGTCCCTTTAAGCACAGCCCTCGGCTAGCCTGAGACAGCATCTCCACGCTCTAAGTCCTCCTCTGATGCCCTGCCAGCACTGCTTCCGGCCATCCTTAACCCCGGTTCAGGGTCCACTCTGTGTGGACATGCTAGTTTGAATTAGCAAAATGCTAATTCGAACTAGTTTTTTAGTCTGGATGCGTTAGTTCGAATTAGCGCTGTAGTGTAGACATACCCTATGAATATTGAAAGGCCTTGTCACTTCCAAAAATTGAGTGATTATAAAATATATGTAGCATCTTAATATGCTTGATCTTTAGAGTTCATACCAAGAAATCAGATTTGACTAGATAGGTCTTTAAATTGCAATAATTTTTCACACAATAAAAAAAACCCAACAAAATCTAGGTCTGCATTTCTCTGAAGCAATAAATCTTCTTTTCCATTTCAGTCTCCAGACATGCAAGTTAACACTCATTATGCAAAATTAAAGTGTCATATTTTTAGCTCCTGTGTTATTCACACCTCACTCAGAATACCTCATATAGAAAGATTTATAGTAAAAATCCTAATCCTTTTTGGTTTAATTCTGCAAAAAATATAGTTTTCATGTTTGTTACCATTATACCATTACCACAAGGACACTGAGGACAAAAATTCATGATCCTATCCACCTGAAAGCAGCCTCCACTGCTTTCAGTCTGACAGAGAGCCTGTGGTTCTCCCGATTGATACCGTTGAGAAGGCTGCACTTCTGAGTTTAATAGACACTTCGTTATGTAACTGCCAATGCCTACCCTTTTAAGTAGCATAGAGTCTGTCACAGACTGTGCCCAGTCTATTATCATGCCTAGTAAACTGGCTCATAGGAAACATGCTGGGGGAATTCACTTTTCATTCTTCATCTGAATAACCATCCAAGAGGATAGATATGAATCTATTAATATCAAAGCAAACAGATATTCTCAGTACTGTAACTCCTTTCCCAACTCAGGTCCTATTAGGGTTGCTTACTGCCTAATTGCACAAACTCAAAGAGCTACTCCTGCCTCTCCTGCCTCCTCTTTGAGGCTGTGCCCCTGTCCTGTCATTTCTCTGAGGCACTGGATCCCCATTCACTCCACCCCCTTCCTCCATCTCTTGCTCTCCCCCCACCCTCACTCATTTTCACCAGGCTGGACCAGAAGGTTGGTATATGACAGGGATTGTGGAGTGCAGGCTCTAGGACGAAGTTTGGGTGCAAGAGGGGTGGAAGTCGGACCCTTGGCAGGAGTTTGGATGCAAGGAGAGATGGGGGCTGGGCTCTGGGAGGGAGCCTGGGTGTATTCTCTGGGCTGGGGCGTAGGATTGGATGCAAGGTGCGAGCATGGGGTACAGGCTCTAGGAGGACGTTAGGGTGCAGGTTGTGGTCACTAGGTTGGGGCAGGGTATTGGGGTGCAGGAGGGAGTCAGGTTGGCTGTGGAAGGGAGTTTGTATGACAAGTGTAGGCTGGGGTAGGGGTTGGGAGTGGGAAGAGGTGAGGGCGGCTCTTATCTTGGGCAGCTCTTAAAAACAGCCAGCTCTCTCACAGTGGCACATAAGTGCAGCCAGGGGGTCTTTGTGTGCTACTGCCTACAGGCCCCGCTCCCACATCTCCTACTGACTGCAGTTCCTGGCCAATGGGAGCTGCAGAGCCAGCACTCAAGGAGGGGGCAGTGCACAGACACACGCTGTCCTCCCAGGAGTGGTACGGAGTCAGGGAAGGTGAGGGAGCCTCTGCTGCCGTGCTGGACTTTTAGCACTCAAAATCTCCCAGTTTGGCTGAAGTAGCCCTCAGAAGTTAGTGTGTGATTCTAGGAGACTCCAGATGAAAGCAGAAGGGTGGGCAACCCTAGGTCACATCTCCACACCCCAGGAAGGAGGCCTTCCATTTTCCAGAAGCTTGATGTATCTTCTACCTCAGTTTGTAAACTTTCCCCCACACACAACCTCTCAATTTTTCTCTTCTATCCTTAAAGAGAAGTCTGCAGGGCCCTAGCTGCATCTGTGCTACCTCACATTGTCGTTTAACTATTCAGATCACATCATGCATTAGAGCATACAGAAATTCAATGTAGAGATACTTGGGCCTAGTCACAAATCAAAGAAAAACTTAGGATTATCTCATAAGAATGGTCTTAGAAGAAGAGCTTTCTAAATCTGTGTTCTAATTTGGGAGCTGTAGAGCTCGATTCTTTTCAATATCAGATGATATAATTACTATAGAAAATAACTCTGTAATGTTTGGCCATATATACAAGCTAATGTACATTAGTAAAATAACTATTTATTCAATGCTCTGTAATACAGTGTTGCTTAGTGATTATTGTATTAATCTTCTATTATATCCAAGGAAGCTTCCTTCAGTATTCTACCATTTCTGTCATCTTTCTCATGTTGTTCTCCATGCCTTCATGTCTATCCTGGCATGATTTTTCTTTACAAATGGTAATAGGCTCTTGGCTTGGCTTCTAACTGGGTTTTTAGAAAGTCTAGTCACCTTTTTGTTTCATTTAATAGAGACATATTGGACAAATTTTTTTAAAAGTAGAAACCTACTTGCACATGCTAATATGTCTGTGAACTGATGACTACATTTGCATGTGTAATTACTGTGACAGACCATGCTAATTTAATAATTGAATGTATAGATCACTAGTTAGACATTGTCATGACTATTTGCATGTGAAAATATCAAACTCCCATTGATTTCAATAGGACAAGGATTTTAACCCTGATTTGCCCATAAATATAATAATGACTGTGTTAGCCTGTGTCTAAGAAAAGCATGTGAAAATAACTATCTGATTTCATATTCCATTGCTAAAGCTAACCAATTTTATGATAAAACTTCTTTGGAGTGATAATTCAATTGCAGGGCTTTGTATCTTCATTCCAAGAGGTTTGTAAAGCAGACTCATGATGAGTTCTGTAGATCTTTACTAAACCTTCTACAACATTGATGCTCTGGGATTGGAAAATCTAGTCATGGTTTTATTTTATTTTTTTCTAGCTTATATGTCAATATCAGCAGTAAAAATTCTATACTTGTAATTCAGTAAACAATGTGTAGAACATAGATGTTCCAAATAAGAATCCTGCTCATTCTCCCAGTCTTCTGGTGGCTTGGTAAGACTACCAAAAGTGAAAAAGAAGGCAACTCTTATTTTTGGCACTAAAATCAGCAGATATAGTTCTGAATACACCCATGGAGTTCATCTGCTAAGTTAAAAAAGTTACCTTGATCTATATGATCTAATATTTGGCACCTAATGTAGATAAGGGAAAATGGTGAATAGTATTCACTCTTGAATAATTTACTTGTCAAGCCACCACTATTACCTATTCAAAAGCCTCCTAAAACTTCATTTCTTCTTTGGAGAAAACAATTAATTACAATTATGTTAAGTACATTTTTACTCACCACAAAATGTATATGAATTATTAGTCACCACTGCATGGTTCTATTGATGTGAATCTGCCCTCTTCTTCCCCATTTCCCTCCTGTTTGTTCTCACCTTTGTGTGTGTCGTTTCTGAATCCTAGATTGTAAAGTTTATGGGGATAAGAGTTTTGTCCAGTTCTTTGTTTTGTAAAGTGCTTAACACACATGGGAGTAGCAGTAGCAGCAGCAGCAATAATAATAATAATTAATAAAACAATTATTCAGGTCATTGGGAGCTTTTGAGTGCCCTACATTTTGAAAATCAATCAGGTTTCCACATATGGATTTAAAAACCTAATTTAGGCTTCTGCTTTTGAAAATTTTGGCTAATGTGTAGATGTTCACTACTGTCAATTTAGCCACTCTGACCAGCAAGAATACAGAACTTTCTTAGCTAGAAATGATCTTTGTATAGTAATTGAAATTGTATCACTAAAACAAAATCAATGTGGCATTGTATTTTTCCCATTTTTATCTTATTACAGTAATAATGACCTTGCAGCAGGACATTTCCTGGGGATTAAGATTAATGACTGGCTGTGCTTCAGGCCCTCAACTATTCCCAGTCAGTCTTTAATCTCCAGGAAATGTCCTCTGCCAAATTCGTTACTGCTTAAGTGCTGATCTTGCAACCCTTTCTCACTCCATAGTCCTGTTGAAGTCAGATGAACTACTTGTGTCAGTATTATAAATGACAGCAGGGGCTGCAGAATCAGACTCAGAGTACTGACTCATGTATAATTAGGTCCTGATCCAAAGGCCATTGAAGTCAGTGGAAAGATTCCTGTTGATTTTAATGAACTTTGGATTAGGGCCTTACTGTGGGAAGCTGCAGACAATCATCAATTTATCTTTATTAGGAGCAACTTACAGGTCTGTGAATATTCCATCCCTCCTCTTCACCTGTGTGTTATCCTCTCACCAGTCTCTACAGTTTCTTTCATGTTCAAATACTGCTGTGAAATGATAACAGTGATTATGCAGCTCAAGCTTTCTATCATATCTGCCTATTTTAGAGGTTCCTATTGTGCCCATCATTGTAGCATATAAGTGCTTCACAGGTGGGTTATCTTAATCTTTTGAACACAAAAGTACCATGGCTTAGTCATTATTCTCAGAAACATGTTTTGGGGTTTTTTTTATGTTTGGAAATAAAAAAACTTCCATATCACTTTTTAATGTCTCCCTGAAATGACTTCATATTTTTAATACAGGCAGTCCCCGGGTTACGTACAAGATAGGGACTGTAGGTTTGTTCTTAAGTTGAATTTGTATGTAAGTCGGAACTGGCATCCAGTTTCAGCCACTGCTGAAACTGACCAGCGGCTGACTACAGGAAGCCCGAGGCAGAGTTGCTCTGCCCTGGGCTTCCTGGAATCAGCCGCTGATCAGTTTCAACAGCGGCTGAATTTGGACACCTGGGACAGAGCAGCTGGGGCGCTGCCGGGTAGGTCCCCGCAGCACCGCACCTCAGCGCTGCGGGGACCAACCCTGCAGCACCCCAGCTGCTCTACCCCAGGTGTCCCCAAGTCAGCTGCTGCTGAAACTGATCAGCAGCTGATTCCAGGAAGCCTGGGGCAGAGCAACTCTGCCTCGGGCTTCCTGTAGTCAGCCGCTGGTCAGTTTCAGCAGCGGCTGACTTGGGAACGCCTGAGGCAGAGCAGCTGGGGTGCTGCCGGGTTGGTCCAGTAGCACTGAGAAGCGGTGCTGCGGGACCAACCCGGCAGTGCCCCAGCTGCTCTACCCCAGGCGTCATCGGCGGAAAAGCCTGGTCTGCTGGGGGGGAGGCGCACTAGCTGCGCCTCCCCCCCAGCAGACCAGAGAGACGCAGAGCAGCTTTTCTCGCCCCGGAGGACGCGGGTGGCAGGACCGCGGCGCATCTGGGCCTCCTGCCGCTCGCGTCCTTCGGGGCGAGAAAAGCCCCGTTCGTAACTGCGGATAACTCGGGGACTACCTGTATACAAAAGTGCATTTCATTGTGCCTCTATCTATTTTACCTTTCACATTTTGTATTTAGAAATACAAATCTCACGCTAAGGTAACGTTATGTATTTTAAATTCTGACCCTTCACCAATTTAACAGTGGGAAGCTGGGGTCTTGGAATTTCAATTGAAAAAAAATAGGATTGTTGATCTTTCCTCCAGAAAATTAGATAAAGGCACTAGGCTGTATGAAAACAATCCCATAGGATTTAAAAGAGCATGTTATATTTCTATAGAATGTTTAAACTAACCTATAGAATTCTATAACAAAGATATAATTCTCTAGTATATTCTATACAGTAGTTTTAAAATTCTTTGGAAGGGATATCATCCTTTATTAAATCCCATGGCATGCTTTATGAGTTCAGTAAACCTTATTAGTTTCATCCCTACTAAATTCTATAGGATATTTCTGTAAGTGTGGATCTTTCAGTAAGAGCTAGCCTGCCCACCATTTTTATTTAACATGAAAAAGTTCTGATGTTATATTTAATAAAACCCAAGAGAATAACCTCTACCATTAAAACTGTGTATTTAAAATTGCCTCCATGAGCCAAAGAAAAGATCATATGGAATGATTTATTTTGTGCTCTTAACCTTTGCCCTTTTACCTCTCCTTTCTGAATTGATTCCATTGTAGCTACCTTTTGAACTGGACCCCGTGAGATATCCAGCAACTCACAGGATCAGACCTATAGTCAACATTTTAACCATTTAAAAATCTCTTGGGTAAATCCTGATTGATGCACACTCAGCATTTACAGAGACTTGCCAAAACTCTGCAGCCTGCCAAGCTTCACATCTATAGAGCACTATTTCATGTAGTCCTATGGTAAAAGAGTGGAGGTCTTTCTTTCCAACAGCCGGCATGCTATCAGCAACCGCTTCTCTCCATGGGGTTGGAATCCGGGACTCTGTTCTCCCCATGGTATATATTGAAAGGGAGTTGCCGGGGAGTGACATTTTCATGAGGAAATTCCTCCCCTTTTAGTTCCAGCTAAGTGACAGCCGGGGAAAAGGGGAATGACCAAGTGATGCCTTCTTGAGGGCCAGCTGACGATTCTGAAAGGCAGGAAACAGCCCAACAAACAACAGGGTTCAGAGTATAGACAGGACTACAGACTCCTCCAACACTGTCCCCACCACTTTCACCAGAGAACATTTTGGGGACTAGACATTCCTTGAAGCTCTCATCTCCCTTTATAGGCGGCTCCTGTTTGTGTAACTCCAAGTCTGCAGTATCTTCTGTATGACATCTACAGGGGAAACTTGGGGCTGAAACCTCTGGACAGCTTGTCCGAGTGGTGGGAAGCTCATCTTTGCTTTAGCAGGATCTATCCATTGAATGGATGAATGGCAGCTCCATGGCTGAGAAGTTGTTTCATATTATGCCCACCTGACCATTCATAGACTCATTTTGGGTGGCTCATAGTTACTCTGAGAGAGTAAGGGGCCTGAATGTCCATCAAGATTTGGCTTTGTCAGACTAATGAAGAATATAAATCCCAACCTCTCATCTGTAATTCCTTATAAGAAATGCTACCTTTTTAAACTTTTGCTCTGTCCAGGAGTCTAATAACAGAAACAAAGAGGCACATAATGGAATTTTGGTGGCAGGCTAAATTCAAATGATACACAATTGTTCATCATCAGATGCAATTTAAATAATCCAGACATGTTCTAAAGGGTAACAGTTATTTATTATTTCTAATCAGCTCCACATGGAAAAAGAAAACCTCAGTAAAATGTGCACCAGTTGGTCTCTAGAAAACACCATGAGACTCTATGCCCTTTACTGAATTTTTCTCTTCTGAATGTCATACCTCTGGCTCTTCTTCAAGGAGTAACCTTATGGGCGCTCAACTCTAGGTGTTTCGGTGCTCCTGTGCTTCTCATAAGAACTTTTTGGCAGCAGTACTCCCCAAGGTGTTGGTGCGCATGCGTGGCACCGCTCGCCTGGCAGCAAACATGCTGGTGTGCACATGGTGTCCACCGCTCCTGGTTCAGTCGGAACAGAGCAGCGCTCCATGATTCTTTAGATAGATTTAAAGTTGCTAGAATAATATAGCATTAAGTGCTTAGGTAGTATTCACGGTTCTCCCCTATTGTTAGTTAGTTTTTAGTTAGGGGTTTTTTAAATTCTTTTCTTCTTCATTGTTGGTTAGCATAGACTTAGTGTTAAACATGCCCGGTTCACAAGGCTTTAAGAGATACCTGATCTGCAGGATGTCCATCCCAATATAGGATGGGCATGCCCGGTGCATTAGATGCCTGGGCAAGGAGCACTCATCCAAATCCTGTCATCACTGTAAAAAGCTTTCTACTGGGTCACTTAAGGCAAGAGAGCTCCAACTCAAGCTCCTGTCTATGGAAACCGAGAGGCCGGCGTCGGAACAGCTGTCCACTACATCACTGTCCTGCACCTCTCCAATGGTGGTGTCAGACCAGGGCACAGCACCAAGTGATGAACCCTCCACAAAGACTGCAAAGAGGAAGCACTCTTGGCCTCCAGCCGATAGGCCTATGAAGAGAACATCCCCACAGTATAAGCCCTCTTCATTTAGGACAATAGCTTCAAGGGACGTGCAGGTACTGGGGAAGTCTTCCAAGGAAAAACCCCAAGGGGCAAGTTCATCTAAGGAGGTACGCCCTGTAGTCTCTGTGTCTAAGCACAAGAAGACCTCATTTGCGCCATTGGTACCAAAACCCTCAGTACCGATGAGATTGACACCAATCACACCTTCCCAACTGATAGCAAAAGGGCGCCCAGAGCCCACTGCATCTGAACCTGCGAAGTCGGTACTATCTTTCAGTACCGGGAGTCCTCTGGCACTGCCAATTTCCAAGAGACAGGATGACACGGTACCGCAGTGCACCCAGCCTTCGGGATCGGCGGTACCGGTCTTCCTGCCATCAAGACCACTGATGACGCAGGAAGACCTGGTGGTATCATCGATAATGGGGGTGCCTCTTTTCAATACCAAAAAAACACCATCATCAAGGGGTCCTAGTACACTAGCCACTTGGGCTAGCTCGGTACCGCGCTTTACCAGCGATTCTGAGGATGAGCAAGACATGCCATTTTCTCCATGCCATTCCTCACTGAAGACAGTGGCACTGACCCAGCCACAGGTTCTCTAGACTCAGTTGTGGAAACCTTTACCATGGCTTCTCCCATTCCTCTCCCGCAGCCATAGCCAGGGTGGGGTCCAGCAAAGGTGTAACTATCTCCACCTGTCAGGCCACAACCACAAGTGGCCCCACAATTTCCTCCACCACCCACAACAGAGGATATGCAGGAGAAGATTGAGGACCTCAGTGAAACCCAGGGCAAAGACACAGAGCCTCCTTCACACATCTTGTCATGTTCACCTGACAAGTCTATTATGCCACCCCTGACTACCATGGACAATGATTTCAGGTCATTCCAGGACCTGTACAATATGGTTGCAGACTGATTAGACATCTAATTGGTTGAGGTCCCAGATATACATCACAAGTTAATGGATATTCTTCAAGCCTCCCCTTCTGGTAAAATAGCATTGCTGGTTAATGACATGATCCTGGATCGAGCCAAGATACCTAGGGAAGTACAAAGTACAGTTAAAGATCTGCCCTTTGAAGGCCAAAAACTTTTCATGGACAACACAGATACATCATTACACTCTTTAAAAGACTCAAGGGTGACCCTGAAAACCCTCGGTATGTATGATACTCAGCAGAAGAAAAAGGTTAATTGCCTATGCACACTCAGGGGTAGAGGAACATCTTATCCATCCCAGAGACCTTATGACCAGAGGCACCGTCAGAGACAGCAGAGTCAACCACAGGACTAGCAGACAATGCCTCAATGGAAAGCAGATGTTTTGAGCCTCTGGTCAGGGGTTCAACATTGTTTCCTCATGCCAGAAATTACAGATTTAGCCTGCAGCCTTTCTACAAAACCTGGGCCACGATAACTGACAAGTTGGCCCTAGAGGCCCTAAGCAAGGCCCTAGCCCTCCCATTCACAAGATTTCCACCTATCCATTCCCTTTCCCGATCCCTCTTCAGGGACCCTTCTCACGAGCCTCTGTTACAACAAGAAGTAAAAAATCTGTTACGGGGGGGAGGCAAGAGAAATCGTACCAGAGCATCACAGGGGAAAGGGATTTTATTTGAGATACTTCCTCACACCCAAAAAGTCCGGGGATGGAGGCTCACATTGGATTTATGAAAGCTGGACAAGTTCTTAAAAAGTCAATGATTCACAGTGGTGATGCTGGCAAAGATAATTCCAGCATTAGAAAGAGGAAACTGGATGTCGTCCCTCGACCTTCAGGATGCATACGTTCATATTTCAATATGACCTTTCCACAAGAAATTTCTCAGATTCATACTGAACATTCAACATTACCAATATCAAGTGCTACCGTTCAGCCTCTCAGTGACCCCCAGGGTTTTTTCCAAAATTCTTGCTGTGGTGGTAGCTCATTTAAGAAAACCAGGCATATTAACCTACCCATACTTGAACGATTGTCTCATAGTAGCCTGAATGCAAAGGCAGGCAAAACAATCCACAGAGGCCACAATCAGACTGTTTACAGAACTGGAACTACAGATAAACATGCAGAAGTCCAATCTGATCCCATCTCAAGAACTCGAGTTTATAGGAGCCACACTTGACTGCATCCAAGCACATCTACCTCTTCCTAGATTCCACGCACTAGCAGCACTGCCAAGCTCCTTCATACCAACCCCACAGTGTCGGCTAAACAATGCCTGTCAATTACTAAGGCACATGTCAGCAACCACTTATGTTGTACCTCATGCAAGTTTACACATGAGAATCCTTCAAGCCTGGTTGCATACTTGCTTCCTCCCACATATGCATTCACTGCACAAAATTCTCAGCCCTACAAACAAGGTCAGACAGTCCCTCTCGTGGTGGCTGCAGCATGACAACCTATGCTCAGGTGTGCCATTCCACAGACCAATACTATCCAGTTACCATCACCACCGACTCCTATCTAGAGGGCTAGGGAGCCCGTATGCAAGACCATACGATCCAGGGCAGATGGCCCACCAATGAGACAAGCATGCACATCAGTGTGCTCAAGTTAAGAGTGGTAAAAAGGGTATGTGAACACTTTCTCCCTTTAATTCAGGGGAAAGCAATCAGGGTATATACAGACAACATAGCATGCATGTTCTACATAAACCGACAATTATGCAAAGAGTCAGTGGTCCTATGGAGATAGTGCATACTCCATCAAATACTCATATCCCTGGTATATCTCCCAGGTGAGCAAAATGTCACAGCGGACCATCTCAGCTGCTGTTTTCACCAGAAGCACGAGTGGGAGATACGCCATAGTACTAGAGATGCTAAATTTAGTGTAATTGGCTAATCAAATAGTCGTTGCTATTTGCATCAACTAGACAATTAGTCAATAAGGACGCCTCCACCTTTGAAGTGTAGCAATAATGCCAGGATTGTTGCTACACTTTAAAGGCAAAAGTACTGCGTGGAGCACAGGGCCAACAGGGGATTCAAGCAGTCCCCCACTGGTCCGTACTCCCTGTGGTGTTCCAAAGCAGAAGTGCCACATGGAGCCCAGAGTCAGAGTCCCAGCTGATCCCCGGCTCCATGTGGTGCTGCCACTTCGAAATGCCATGGGGAGCCCTGCATCAGGCTCCATGTGGCATTTCAAAGTAGCAGCTCTGCATGGAGCCCGGAGTCAGCGGGGGAGTCCCCAGCTGACTCTGGGTTCTACGCGCTGCTGCTGCTTTGAAGCACCTTCTATACATCCCCCACCCCTTGCTGCCTCCTTCTGATAGAGGCAGCAAGGGGAGAGGGTGACTAGTCAACTAGTGTGTCAGCTATCTAATAAGCATTTGCTGATGGGATAGTCGACTAGTCATTCACATCCCTATCTAGTATCTCCTCAAGCCCATACAACAAGGCCTCAGCCTGAAAGTTGGCCATGCTAGAGCTTCCTAGCTCCTCCTGCACTTCCCCAGCACTGCTCAGACCATGCTGGAGAGAGACTGACCTCCCTCTGTACTGAAGCCCCTCTTTTAGGACTTTGCCTGGCCCTAATTGACTGCCTTGCGCTTAATGTTTTGATAAAATGGCATTTACATCGTCAGTGCAAAAAAGCTGTACTTTACAATTTACTATTTATTAGTTTTATTGCAATTGCACCTTTGAATTTCAGTCATTGGCCAGTGCCCCACGTTGTGCTAGACACTGTCCAAAAACAATAGAAAAGTCCAAGTTTTGCAAGAACCATCATGAAAGCTTGACAGTCGAACAAGAATTTAGGGATCTGTTATAATAAATTTGTTTTTTGGTTTTTAGTACTTAAGCAAATATTTTAAAAAAAGAACTTTTTGTTTAAAAAAATTGTTCCCTTTTCTTCTGCATGCTGTGGTCCTAATAAAGTTCAGTCATACATCAACATCAGAGTCATTGTGATTTGCCATCTTGGACAGATGAAATGGACAATGAACAAATGATGAAAGATTTAAGATATTTATAGAATATGTAAAAGATGGGGAGTGAGATCATTTGGTATATAATCCAACAAACAAGAAATTCCTTCAAAATAACTTTTTCCCCTTTACATTCCATAATGTCTATTATCCTTTTATTAGTAGAATATATTGACTTTTTCATTACCTCTATTTTTCAATGTACAAAATGATTATCTTTTAGTAAATCCCTGCTAGAGGTTTACAACTATCATTTTGCACTTGTGCTCTGTTAACCTTTTCTGCTGGATCTTTAGCATTTTTTCAACATTGGTTTTTTTTGTTCTAAACCTAGCATCTTTTATGAGACCAAATCCAATTTTGATTCAAATTTAGATTGAATAGCTGCTAGAATTGTGCCTAGTAAAAACTTTGAAGTGGTCTCTATTACCGTGTGTTAGATAGTAGATCTCTGATCACCTAATTCAATTACCTCAAAAGCAGTAATGGCTAGCAAAGACTGCAGAGGGGATTGTGAAGAGAGAGAAAACCTAATCCCCTTTGTAATCATGATCTGGATTTTTCTATCACTCCTCACTCTCTGATCATCTTCCTTCTTTTAGGAGACATAAATAAAAAGCAAAGGAGACTCCATAAAGTGTTAAAAAATAAAAAATTATACTAAGGATTTAAATGAGAAAATATCCTCAAAATAGAAAGACTGTATGGTTCATCCAGCTCAAAATATAACCAAGGAGAAATTGACTATTATGATTGCACAAATCTTGATTACCAATCCATAAATAATATAATAGTGCTCTACTTCTTTACAGTCACCTCCAAATACACAGTTAATCGAAATACAATTACACACTTTCTTTAAAAAAAACAAAACAGCTAGGCTACGTCTACACTACAAGTTTTCTTGTAAAAAAATATGCTACTGAGGGACTCATTGCAGGAGTCGTGATCTCATTTGCATATTTTTTGCCAATCCGTTTTTGCACTGGGGTTTTTGCATGAAAACAAACAGTGTGGACATTTTCTTTTTGTACAAAAGCCCCTGTTGTAGTGTAGACATACCCATACATACAATTAAACTCTTCCACTTTTCTCCCACACTTGTCCTTCGTGAACAGTTTATACCATCCATGACAATGGTCCAGTCATGTGAGTTACCCCACCAAGTCTCTGTTATTCTAATCCCATCATTGTTTCTTGTTTGTGCCAGAACTTCCAGTTCTTCCTGTTTGTTTCAGGCTTCTTGTGTTGATGTACAGGCCCCTACGATAACTCACTGATTGCTCTACTTTCTCAGAATGAATCAAGAGGCTACCCCTGTTGCACCTTCCTCCTTGTGTTTCCTCCCGGTATCCCACCTCTTCAGGTACCTCAGAGCTTTGATCACCAGACATTGGAGAACTCAGATTAGCCACTAAATTATCCAGCCTGCCTGCAAAGATGTTCTTCCCTCCCCTCATTATGGATCCCATCTCTTTCTAGCAATCCTGGTTCCTGGAACAAAATCCCATAGTCAACGAATCCAAAGACACCACCTGTGCAATCATGCATTTACCTCCACAATTCAATGGTCACTACCTGGGCCTTTTCCTTCAACAGAGATGATAGACAAGAACATGACTTGTGCTGAAGACAGTCCAGAGACAAGCAACAAAAATGATAAAAAGTTTAGAAAACTTGACCTATAAGAAACGATTGAAAAAATTGGTTATGTTTAACCTACAGAAAAGAAAACTGAGGGGGTCACCTGATGATTATCTTCAAATATTCCAAGAGATGTTATAAAGAGAATAGTGGTCAATTGTTCTCTGTGTCCACTGAAGCTAGGATAAGAAGTAATTGTCTTAATGTACAGCAAGGGAGATTTAAGTTAGTTAGAATGTTTTTCTTAATATTTTTTGGATTGATGGGTATGGGAATAGGTTGCCAAGGGAAAATGCAAAATCCCTGCCATTGCACATTTTTGAGAACAGGTTAGACAAATCCTGTCAGGGATGAGCTAAGTACACTTAGTCCTGCTTCAGCAACAGGTTGTTTAGGGAAGGGGGATGGTGATCTCTTGGGGCTCATCTAGACTGCATTCCTCTCTTGAAAGGGGAATGCAAATGAAGCAGATAGAAAATTCAAATGAAGTGCAGATTTGCAAATCTCGTCCTTCATTTGCATAAGCGCTTTTTCAAAAAAGGGTTTTTTGGAAAAAAAACCGCAGTCTAGATGGGGTTCTTTTGAGAGAAAAAAAAACCTTTTTCGAAAGAACCCCTACTGAAAAAATAAGGAGTTTTTTTGTTTTTTTTTAAGAACCCCATCTAGACTGAGGGTTTTTTTTTTTTTTTGAAAAACCCTTTTTTGAAAAAGCACTCTTACGCAATTATGCAAATGAAGCATGAGATTTGCAAATCCATGCTTCATTTGAATTTTTGATCTGCTTCACTTGCATTCCTCTTTCGAGAGAAGAATGCAGTCTAGATGAGCCCTTGATGTCCCTTCTATCTCTATATTATATGGTTCTGTGTGTTGTAAGTGCATATGTTTACCTATCATGTCAATTCTACACTTATGCATATGCTTTATATTACTCATAGGAGTAGTCCCTTCAAAGAAATCCTGTGAGTAGTTAAATATACGCATATGTTCATCAGTCTTTCAGTGTCTTTCAGCTTAGCTAGTTATAGGATGAAATATTTTATCCATTAGTTTACAGTTGGTATTAGTAATCAGCTACAAATTAACATTATCCACAGACAACAGGATTTTAAAAATCAGACGAAAACAAAGCAAAACACCCTACCACACTGAAGGGTGTTTTCACAAATCTGGTTGTGAAATTTCACAAATTTCACTGACAGATAATGTATGAATCGGAGAGATAAAATACCCATGTTACATACGAGACAAATAATTGAATTATGAAAACTGAAAATTACTGGCAGAATTCTAATCCTACCAACAGGCATATCCTATGCCACCACATCACAATGCCTCATAATTCCATGTAGGCCAATTTACCACAAAAGTTGATGTGAATTTCGCCCAAGGATTTGACAGCCAAAGACTCAGATACCAGAAATGTTAAATATTATTGCCACTTATACTAGGCAGCAATGCATCACCTGGCATTATGCACATTACCAATGCATCCAAAAATTAATCTTTCAAACATAATTTCATGGAATCTGGCATTGAACAATTAGTTATGTTATTCAAAATTATTACTCTAATTGACGGTAATTATATGGTTACAGGCAGTCCCCGGGTTACATGGATCCGACTTACATCGGATCCCTACTTACAAACGGGGTGAGGCAAGCCCGCACTAGCTGCTTCTCCCCAGCAGACCAGGGAGACGCGGAGCGGCTTTTCTCAGCAGACACCTCAGCTTGAGAATAAAGGACTGAGAGAAGTGAGGTGTGGGAGAATAAAACTGAGCTCTGGAGAAATGTTTGGCTAGAGTTTCCCCTACAATATGTACCAGTTCCGACTTACATACAAATTCAACTTAAGAACAAACCTACAGTTCCTATCTTGTACGTAACCCAGGGACTGCCTGTATTTCTGTCTTAGATGCAATGCTGCAATTAAATGTTCTGTAGATACGGTAGATTTAAAAACAAACATTTTTAATTAGGCAATTTACCCAGCATTAGTTGAGTACTTAACAGAAATAAGTCTTTTTTATTTGGGGGGAGGAGAAGAGGAAAATGTACATGCTTTTTAAAAATGATTGTACTTTTCAAAAATGCATAGTTATTTTTATGAAGTTTACTTTTATTTTGGATTAAAAAAAGGATTGTTAAAATTTTTCTGTTTAATATTTTTAGTAATTTTTTACTAAAATCTTATCGTTTGCTATGTTTCAACAAAAGAAGGGCTATATTCAGTTTGGTTTCCAGTAACATTTTCTTCTAATTTTCAAATCTTAAGCATTGATTTAGCTGTGCCAAAACAGAGCACTACTCAAAATTTTTCTGTTTTATCTCTTTTCTATAAGGTTTATTGTGATGCAGTCCTATTCCAAGTTCTTCCTATTTTTTCTAGTTCATCTTCGTTCAGTCTCTTTCAACATTGGCTCAATTATGTCAATTTTGAGAACTATACTTGATTTGGTATTTCTGTCTCTTTTCTTTTTGGTTTTATAAGAAGCAATGCCATTCCAGGCATATTTCATTTTCCTGGAACAACCATACCTTACGTTTCTTTAAGTTATGATTACAGGAAGCTGTATGCTGAATTTTTTCAGGTCTTAGCTCTTACCATTTAGGACAAAGGTGGGGAAACTTTTTTGGGTCAGGGGCCACCCACTCAGGGTATGTCTACACTGCAAAGTTTTTCCGGAAAAACTACACTTACGTTCACACTGCAATTGCGTTCTTTCAGCAGAAAGTCAAAAATACAGGGGTTTTTGCAACAGCAGTAAACTTCTTTCTACGAGGAAAAAGCCTTTTTCTGAAAGAGCTCTTTTGGAAAAAGGCATGTGTGGGCTCCCTAGTGCTGGGGAGTGCCATGAACCTCAGGGGCCGGATCCAGGCAAACCAGGGGCTGCATTCGGCCCCCAAGGCCTGAGGTTCCCCACCCCTAGTTTTGTAGGTCTTAATCAAACAAACTCTCTAAAAAATATAGTATATTATTTGATAACTTCAGGCACTAATATCAACAACCTATTGGCTACGTCTACATTGGCCCCTTTTCCGGAAGGGGCATGTTAATTTCACGAGTCGTAATAGGGAAATCTGCGGGGGATTTAAATATCCCCCGCGGCATTTAAATAAAAATGTCCGCCGTTTTTTTCCGGCTTTTAGAAAAGCCGGAAAAGAGTGTCTACACTGGCCCCAATCCTCCGGAAAAAAAGCCCTTTTCCGGAGGATCTTATTCCAGCACCCTTACTACACAGCAGCCACTGCAATTGCTATGCAGTCTGGGTAGGGAGGAGAAAGCTTTGTGTGCTGTCCTTGCCCCCTAGCAAAATCTCCCAACTCCCATTAGCTAGTTTCCTGCCAATAGGAGCTGAGAAATTTTGCTGAAGGCAGGGGCAGCAAATGAAACCTCCTCACCACCACCCTCTCCCTCCCTGTGTTGGAGCAGAACCACATGGAACAGCTGCTGCCCAGCACATAGGCAGGGAGGTTCAGGTTCCTGCACAGCTGCTGACTGGGAGCCACCTAGGTAAACACCTCCCAGCCCAGCTTGCCTCTGATATCCCAACCCCTCTCTCCCCCCAACTACCTACCCCAGGCCACCATCCAAACCTTCTATATCCCCTCTCCCCACCTGCTCCCTCCCAGAACCTGTACCCCTTCCTACAGCCTCCCCCAAGCCAGAATCCTTTCCTGGACCCTTCACCCCAAGCTTCTGCCCCAGATCATAACCCCCTCTTTCATCCAAACTCCCTCTCAGACCCCACACTCCCTCCTGCACCTCAGTCCTCTAGTCCAAGCTCCCTTCTACATCCCAGCCACTGTCCAAGACCCTGTGCTCCTTGCACAGAAGTGTGGCCCTTGACTACTTACCAAAATCTTGGAATGGCCCCCCATTAAAAATTATTGCCCATCCCTTGTCTTCATGATAGGATGGATTGCACCATTAGTGAGCTGAAGAGTAGGGATAAAGTCCAGTGTGACCTAGACAAATTGGAAGAGTGAACCAATAGAAATCTGATGAGATTTAACAAGGACAAATGCAGTGTTCTACACTTAGGACAGAAGAATCCCATGCACTGCTACAGACGGGGGACTGACTGGCTAAACGGCAGTTCTTCAGGAAAGGGCCTATGGAATACAGCAGGTGAAAAGGTAGATATGAGTCAACATTGTGGCCTTGTTGCCAAGGAGGCTAACAACATATTGGGCTGAATTAGGAGAATTGCCAGCAGATTGTGGAAATTGATTATTCTCCTTTATTTGCCACTCGTGAGTTTTGCATTCAGTTTGGGGGGGCCCCACTATGAAAAGGTTAGGAACCAACTGGAGAGAGTCCAGTGGAGGGCAATGAAAATAATTAGAGGGCTGGGGCACATGACTTATGAGGAGAGGCTGAGGGACCTGGTCTCATATAGTCGGAAAAAGAGAATAGTGAGGGGGAACTTGATAGCAGCCTTTAACTTACCTGACAGGAAGCAGGGGTTCCAGAGAGGATGAAGTCAGGCTGTTCTCAGTAGTGACAGATGACAAAATGAGGAACAGTGGTCTTAAGTTGCAAAGGGGGAGATTTACGTTGGATGTGAGGAAAAGAACATTTTTATTAGAAGGATGGTGCAGACCTGAAATGTGTTGCCCAGAGAGGTGGTGGAGTCTCCATCCTTAGAGGTTTGTTTGGCAAGGTTGACAAAGCCCTGGCTGGAATGATTTAGTTGGTGTTGGTCCTGCTTTGAGTAGGAAGTTTGACTAAATGACCTTCTGAGGTCTTTTTCTACCCTAATTTTCTATGATTTTATGATATAGTTAAATTGCAGGATCCCTACTAGTGCCAGCAACATGCATTCTTATTGTGCATATTTCTTCTTTCCTTTTCTTATTTCTGTCAAGTTTGACAGTTTTTTTTTCTTCCTATGGCCCTCCTTTCGGTGGTGACAGCAGCAAACACAGATCTAAATCTGATTCCAATTATCTCCTCTTATGCTCTTCCATTGTGATTTTCTGTCTGCTGCCTGGGTATTTGGTTCTGTGTTGTTCACCCTTCCAATGTTGGAAATCACCTCTGCATCTCATCCCATTCCCAGCAGGTCCCCTGTCTTATACTACTGCCTTTCCATTCTATTGTTTCATCTGTTGCCCCAAGTTCTCTTAGGTAAATGTCATCTTTCCTGCATTGCTGTATACCCTTCTCCATTTTTCCCCTCTTACTGGCACCTTCTTTCCTGATTAGTATGTCCATCTCCTTATCAGTTGTCTTGTTCCCATGTGTCTACTTCCTCGTCTCCTCTCACTGCTCCTCTTTCCAATAGGGCTTCCTTTCATTCTTCTCTCTGTTTAGAACCTCTACACTGAGCCAAATTTTGGAAAAAACCTCCTCTTTTGGAAGAGCCCTTCTTCCTCATGGAAGGAGGAAGACTGGGCTTCCGAAAGAGCATGTCTGCTCTTCTGCAAAAAAAAAAAACGGAAGAACAGACGCGTTCCCTGGATGTGGCGGAGTTTTTCCAGGATACTACCGGTATCCTGGAAAAACCCTGTAGTGGAGACATAGCCAGGGAGAGTAAGTTTACATGAGGAAAAACTGTTAAATGTTAATTTAAACCCCATAATTAAGATAACCAGGGTTCTAACTAGATAATAGGTCCAGTAATGAGCTCCTTACTTAAGGACAATCCACACTGAAATCAGTGGGAGATTTGCGTGCGTAAGGAATTCAGGTACTATATCAATACCTGTTGATATGGCTCCTTCCCCACTCTGGCACGATAAATGCAGAAGTGGGGGCCAGCAAGTGTACCCCAAAACCTTATCTACCAGGCTTTGGTATAAAACTTCCTCAAAAAATCTTAAAACCCTAGATTTTGGGGATAGAATCTCTGCTGCTACCACCCAAATTAATAAAGAAACCAGGAGAGAGACCATTTGGGAAAATCTCACCCCTAAAGTAAAAAGCAGGATACCACCATTAACCAATACTAGGTTAATAAAAGGAAAAGAGAAAATTTTTATTATCACTACACTATTCCTGTTGGGAGCATAATGATTAGATGGAAAAGTAACAAAATAATATACTCATGGAGAAACTCCATGGGCCAAGAACTCAGTTACAAAGGAAAGCCAAAACATTTTTAAAAAGTGCACAGACAGCAGATCCCATACCCAAACCATAAAACAATGAAACCTAACAGATTTATGTAAACTTTATCCTACTTACAGAAAGTGAAGAAAGAATCTTTTGTTGGAGGAAGACATGGTGTCTGTCCCCCTCAATAGCTGGAGAGAACTGCCCAGAACAAAGGAGGGAAAAACCAAAATTCCTTTGTCCCAGTTTGAAATTCTTACCTACATTCCTATTGGCCACTCCACCTGGCTAGGTCAGGGACATAGTTAACCCCTTAGTCCCCAGGCTGCTGGCTAACCCTCTTGATCATGACACCTGTATTTTTAGGGTTAAAACCAACATGTACAAACAAGAACTTCCTTTGTTCTGGAACAATTTTTACAAAGCTATATAAAATCCTTTCTTTAGTAAACTGCTGTCTGTCCTCTAAATGAGACTGTGGGTAACATTTATATACATATAATTATGTGTATGGGGGCATTTACCTACCCATGAAGAAAAGAAAAGAAACTGTACAACTACCACTACATATCATTACATATGATCAATTCTTGTTAACATGTAGAATTTTTGTGTAACACAATCTTTTACAGTGAATAAGTGTACAGCACTTTAAAATCAAAGGGTACAACTACACTGTAAACTAAAGTTGAATTAAGATACGCAACTTCAGCTACGTTAACTGCGTAGCTGAAGTCAACGTACCTTACCTTGGCTTTTGGTGCTGTCTGCACTGCAGGAAGTCAAAAGAAGAACACTCTTCAATCGATTTCCCTTACTCCTCATGAAATGAGTGTTACAGAAGTTGGAGTAAGACGCCCGTTATTTTTAAATTATTGTGAAGTAATGGGCTTGCTGTGTAGACATGCACTTTATTTCAAAATAATGTGAGTTACTTTGAAATAATGCTGCTGTGTATATCTGCCAGTAGTGTTTAAGAAAAGGCTATAAGCTTTGTTTTTGTGTCAGAATTGTCCCTGAATCACATAGATGATCATTCCTGAGGCCATCTAACAGAAACAACCCTTTAAATTGAATCAAAACAAATGATCTTTTTAAGTGCTGGATTTACATATATTCATAATACCTTAGAATGAAAACTAAGATCAAGATGTCTATTAAAATTTACCCAAGTGAAACAACTCTGAATAGAACATGCAGTACATCAGCTCCAAATATTGGGCTCAGAACAAAATAAAGTGCTAGAATTTTTATAATTAATATCTTAAGTACTTTCCTGAATATGAGGGGAAAATAATTGATCTTAAAATCACATTATCAGCTTGTGAGATATCTGTAAGTCTTAGGCTTCCTATTGCTGCCAAGTGTTGGATATTTAGACGTGCCTATGTTTTACGTTAAAGCTCGAACTAAGTGAAAATGATGAAAAATGTTACATTTGTGCAAAAATTTTCTCTCGTTTATTTTTGCATTATTTGGATCCCTCAGCTTTTATTTTTCCATAACATTTAGGAAGACTGTAAGTTATTCACAGTGAACAATGGAAAAAACTAGAAACAACTTCACAGAAAAAATGAACTTTGAAAAAATTTCTGGATGAAGAGGAGATGGTGCCACACAAAAGCAGTATTATCTAGGGGAAAGATATGTGCTTGAGTGCCAGTAGGGTCCTCCTAAGTTCTAGTCCTTCTTCTGCACTCACTGGCCTTAATAAATCCTATGTACACATATGTGCTTTAACATGATGCAAGTATATGTTTCAGAATCCTATGGAGTAGGTAAATATAAATTCTCAAGACTCAGATGATAAGACTAAGACTAAATTATGTATTCACATTCAGACAGCAAGTCAGCATTAGTACCAGCAGTAAAACCTTTGTTTTTAGATTCCAAGCCTAGAGATCCAGTTCCATTCATTAGGCTATACATTTTCAAAAAGTGGAGGCCTTAGTTTTGGGGTGCCCAACTTGAAATACATAAAAGTAACTTGATTTTCAAAGGGCAAGGTCTCATTTTGAAAATGAGGCCTCTTTAAGGTATCACAAATCATTAGTCTCTCTAAAAGTTAGGCTATGTCTACATTGGCACTTTTGTCAGCAAAATTTTTTCAGTCAGAGGGCTGAAAAAACACAACCCTGGCCAATAAAAGTTTCACTGACAAAAGTACAAGTGGATCATCTGCACAGATGACCTTACGGCAGCAGCAATACAGCTGTGCTGCTATAAAATGTCTACTATTGACATGGTCTCAGTACTAAACTACAGAGATTGTCACATCTAGTTAAGTCACTTAACTAGCAAAGGACTTCTGAATTTACAGGGAAAAAATCAGTCTTCACCAGTTCAACAATCCATGTATGCCTGTTATTGTGCAGAAATTTTCCATAATCACCCTGAAATTTATTAAGCACATGTGCAAACTTTCAGATGTTTTCAATGTCTGCTGGTTCCTTATCCTTGTGTCTTTTACTGTGATGTTGTAGAGCTTGGATCATATGGA
This sequence comes from Pelodiscus sinensis, assembly GCF_052426305.1. Lineage (NCBI taxonomy): Eukaryota > Metazoa > Chordata > Testudines > Trionychidae > Pelodiscus > Pelodiscus sinensis. The sequence goes on from NC_143057.1 coordinate 20,336,021, forward strand.
AAACTAAAATATTATGACACAATGACTGAAGAAGGTAAGATATATTTTAGAATTGTTTGTTTTAGCTTTTTACATTCTTTTTAGTGCCTTTTATGTGTTTGCTTTTTCCTTTGTGCTTCTTCCTTCTTTTGGAGGACTATGTATTTCCTCTTTGCATAATTTTGGTGGCAATACTGTGATACTACATCATTCTTTTTATTTTTATTTTTTTTGGTCATTTGCATTTGCAGTTTTGTTTTTCACATAAATACATCAGATGTTTTTGCTACAGTAAATTAGACATATATGTACTAGCAAGTATATACTATTATCTAATGTATACTATATCTGTATATTTTATATTATGTTTTTGACATAACACATCCTATAGATATGCTCTTTTGTGGATGACCTACCCATAAAGTCTGAAAAAATAATGTAATGACTTCAGTCTTCTGAACTATTCAACAGCTATGAGTTAACCTGATTTTTTTAAATCTTTTCCAGTTTTTCCTGGCATAATTTTAAGGGCATAGTTAACTTTAACACAGATATTAGCATTAAGATCCAGATCCTGCAAACATTTATAAGTAGGAAATACTTGGAGCCAATTTAATGCCTGGTGAAATCAATGGGAGTCTGGCAATTGACTTCAAAGGTCAGTGCTTATAGCTCTGGCTCAGGAAAGCATTGAGGCACATGCTTAACTTTAATCACATGTTTTAAGTGCAGTCAATGTTTCCTTAATTGGGAGATTTCCCTCAATTAGGAGGTAAATATTTTCAGAATCAGGGTCCATTGTGTAATTACTTGATTGCATCTGCCAAATGGGTGTTATAGTAGCAGTTGAACTTGTAATTGATTGCACATTCAAAGTTGAAGACCATTTTGAGGCTGCTGTAATAATTGGCCTTGTGTTCTTATTCATTTCTAATGTTGCATGTATGAGACAAATAAATCATTTTTAAAATGAGATCTTTTCAAGGTGAATTTTGCTGTGTCTGAATGTCTGAAGAGAAGCCTTCAAAACTATTTATTTTGTTATTATTTTGTTTTTGTTCTTTTATGTGTGTTTGTTCCTTGTACTCTGCTCTCACTAGCTTCCTCTCTCATGCTGCATGATGCTGGCCTTTTCCTTAGATGGGGATGGCTGCCAACCTGCATAAAAGACCATGAGAGTTAAAAATTTGCTACACTTTGCATAACTATGCAACTGGTTATGCAACTAGGACATATAGGCTAGTCTCCACTGCAATTCAATGGGCATAGCTGTGTCTCTCAGGGGTGTAAAAAATTCACATCCCTGAGAGATGTAGTTAATCACTGATGTAGACAGTACTAGGATTCTTCTGTCACCCTAACTATAGCCTCTAAGGGAGGTATTAAGTGATTACCTTTAAGTACTGTATCTACACATTTTGAGTGTAGACATACCTTTTATAATACATTATATTAATTCAAACTACTTTATTCCTGTTTGCCATAATAGCATAGATTTCTTATTAAATAATGTTACATTAACCAAGTAACAAACATAAGGATTTGCTCAACAGAATCAAAATATTTTATTCCTGCTTCTGTTAGCACAAGTACCTCAGATGTACCTGAACGTGAAATGAGGAGAGAGGAATGTTATTTCTGACCTTGTGGTAGTCAACTTTATCTCCTGTAGTATAAGATCGTACTATCCTTATCTTGCATGAGTGTCAATGTTAGCTTATTAATGATCAGTACATTAGCCACTCATAGTATTTAACTTTCTGACTTCTTCTCTGTCCCTTTCACCTGCAACAGTGGTTTTAAGAAATTGGTGATTACATATATGTTGAAGAACCATACTAATGAAAAGCTGTCACACAGCTCAATATATCCTCTGTCATTCAACACAGACAGTTCTGTCTGATAGATAGCCCAGTGAGTAAAGAAGCATCTGGTTTATATTGTTCCCCAGCAACAGTGAGGTTTTTAGATATAGTCAAAAAAGAAGGAGGGAGTGGAATTTCCTGCAGAAAATTTCAACTTTTCAACAAAAAAAATCAAATCCCACAATATTTTGTCTTTAAACGAAAATGCTTTGATTCAGAAACGTCATTGTGCTGTTTTATGACTAGTGTAGTTCAGGTGACTCATGTCCCCATTCTCCTCTAGAGCAGAGATGGGGATTAAGCAGCTTGTGGGCTGGACACACTTCACCAGGGTTAGCCCCTGATGGACCACCCGTTCCTTTATTTACCTGAGAATCTACAGGTATGACCCCTCACTGCTCCTGTTGGCCACAGTTCACTGTTCCCAGTCAATGAGAGCTGCAGGAAATAGTGCAGTCTGTGCCACTGGCCAGGAACAGCTAACTGTGGCCAACGAGGGCTGCAAGTGGCCATGAGTATGGATGCTCAGGTAAATAAAGAGTCTGGTAAACCAAGCAGCAAACCTTGGTAAACAACATCTGGTCCGCAAGCTGGCTCCCCTGGAAAGTAGGGCTGGGGAAGCTGGTGGTGACTGAGCAGGAGGCTGGTGGTGGCTAAGGTATGGAGTCCCGCCCACCCTGGGAGCAGTCATAACTAGCTTCCCTAGGGATGGAGCTGGCACCTTTGGAACGTAGGAAGGATCCCACCCCTGATCTGGAGGCTAGACTCTAAATGAATCACATTTCCCATGATGTACATTTTCTCTCTCTTCTTGAGTAAATGCAGTACATCATGAGAGGTAAAATCTAGCTTCAGTCTATGGCCCATAGAGAAGAACGAGGATATTCAGGAACTGAAAAACAACTCCTGTGAGAGATCACAATGGCATTTGCAGAATAAAATATTTTGGGATTTGATTTTTCTTTTCAGACTTTTTGATTAGGGGGTTTTTGGTTTTACAACAAAAATTTGAGAACCCAATTTTGCATTGAAAAAACGAAGGAGAAAAACATGAAGCCCTGGAATCATTACTGACCCAGAACAATAAAATAACAACATCATTTTCCTCTTTAGGCTAGTAAGAATGCTATATATATTTATCTCAAAAAATGACCAAGATACAGTGCTTCATGAATTCATCATCTGCAGACTAATGTAATGCTCTGTAACTGGTCCTAGGTAAGAAGTTCAAGAAAAATCTATGACCATGGGTGGCCCATGAACTGCCTGGGCCATGGTGGAAGATCAGGAAGAAGACAGGGGATTTAGGACAGAGTATGGACAGGGCCATCCCTGACTATGGCTATTATTGAATATGGCAGCTTGGCTCCTTTGAAGGATGAGTCAAACATTTGATATTATGGTCCACATTTTACACTGCCTTCCCATTTGAGTTTCTCATTTACAAAGCCCTTAATGAAATTTGCCCAGGTTATCTCAGAAACTGTCTCTCCATCCCAGACTTATTATGGCCATGGGTCTAGATTCAGTGAAACTAGAAGTCAAACTTTCTCAACAGTAAATTCAAGGCTCTGGATTGCCCTTCCAGCCATTATACAATAAAAGCTACTTCATCATACCATGCCTCAGAGAAGCAGAATATTAAACAATTCTACTAAGCTTAATGATACCTGATTATTTTGGGGGCATTTAATTGCATTTGTAAAGAAGCAGAAGAACTTAATTGTGACTAGCCTCAATCTCCTCTCCTCTTCTCATTGATGAAAATAGAAGCCATAACATGAATTGACTTGCTTGTATTCTAGATGGACTAGGAAGGTAATATTTGTTCCACTGAGATCAAACTGCACTTACCCATGTTATTAAGTGTTCCAATGAAAAGAAAAATTCCACTGCCATCTGGGTGTGTGTGTTAATGTCAATTTTATTGCTGCATGTTATCAGAGTGATGTTATGTCATAGTAATAAAATATAATTTGCCTTGATGTTTAGAAAAATCCAAGTAAATATGTACACATCACTGTAGTATGTGCAAGTTAGTGTAAGCTAATCATATGACTGAAATATTTTCAGTGTTACAACTTCCTGTAACACAGCCATCTTGAAATCGCAATTGTGAATTTCAAAGTGCCTGCCTATTTATGTCAGTTCCATTTAACTCTTGTTCTTTCTGATGCCTTCTTTCCAATGTTGAATCATATGGCTTTCATATTTCTATATTTGTTCAATACTGACTCTCACTGGATAAAAGTGACTTTTATGCATTGAAAACATTATTTGCTGTACATTTTGAAGTTCCTCCCCTTACAAGAATAAAATTGTTTTCAACAGCACTGAAATTAGTAGAGATATTCCAGTTTTCCACTGTTGTAATTAAGAGCAGAATCTAGCCCCAAATGAGTATTAATTATAATTACTATAACATAAATGGATATATTTTCCTTCCATCCCACGCTCCTTCCATCACACATACAAACATAGTCGGTTAAATGATCTGTCAATTTCAAAATTAATCTTAGGCTTTTGTATAAAGTTCTAACATCTCTTTTTCTGGAAGAAATTTCCCATTGCAGTGTATTGACAGCTGATTCACACTGATGCTTTTATGCTGCACATGGATGCACTGATCTTCTTTTGTAATGTTATATTGGAATATTATTGTATCTCAAAGGTATCATGTAAGTTGCATGGGATATCACACATCAACTACTTGAGGCATCAGTCAAATTATTAAGGCATATCCTATCCTTTTTTTAGTGTTTTTTTCTGTCAGCTGGAAGGGAAAATAATATGAATGATCCCTGGCCATTATCTGGACTGCTCTATACACAGCTGAATGGTTGTAATAGAGGAGCAGAGCAATTTAAACACTCTTTTCAGGTACCAGTTCAGATAAATTGTGCCCTCAGTTACATCCATCTTACCTAACTGATTTCAATTAAAACAAAAATGTCGGGGGCCAGTGAACATCAAGAGGCAAAAACCCAACTCTGATAATAGAATCATAAAACACTAGAACTGGAAGTGACCTCAACAGGTCATCAAATCTAGTCCCCAACACTTGAGGCAGGACCAGAGCATAGGGCATCTTGGGACCATGCAAAATGTCTCATCAGGCATCGCTTTGTTCAGAGGCTTCTGGCGTCTTTTCACACCCTTTGTCCAACTGCCATTCTTTGCTGTGCACTCCAGCATCTTCAGTGAGAAAAAATGGATCCCACACTTACCTGGTGTGCTCTGTTAACTGTCGTGAGGACACTGTACATGGCAGCAGATATCATCTTGTAATTACTGACAGAGGAAGAAGACTCAGGAGAGCCTGACACCATATGGACAGTGGCAACCTGTCATTGCATTTGGCAGTCAAGGAACAGAGTAGAGGGGCACTTTGGGGCTAGGAAAATCAGCACTGAGTGCTAGGATCACATTATCATGCAGGAGTAGGATGAAGATCAGTAGCTACAGGATGCGTAAGGCAACCTTCCTGGAGCTGTGATGCAAGGACATGAGGATTAAGGGACTTATTGGAATAGCACTCTATTTAGAAATTTGGAGCTGTGTAGACAGCACCAAATTTCGAAACAGACTATCCCAAAATAAGGTACAAGTCACAAATATGTGTAGGTTCAAGTTTCATAATCAAAGCTTGGAAATGGAGTGGAGTGAATGGCAAAATGAAGGATCCCAGAGAGGGAAAAGGAATGTAAGGACATAGATGGGGTGTTGCTGGACACAACATTTTGAATCTGCTGTGAGGAGGCAGGGGGTGAACCTGTGTTGATTCACACTGCTCCTCGCATTATGTGTCCTGCTTGGTGAAGGCCTGGTTGCCCTTGCGGTTCTGTAGCTCCCTTTCCAAGTTGTTCTTGACATCTGACTCATTCGTGGATTGATTTAACACGTTGCAAACCAGATCCTCCCTGTTTATCTTAGGGCACTTCCTTATTTGTTGAAACTTCTGACCTAGGTTACCTAGGGAGGTGGTGGAATCTCCATCTCTAGAGTTAAGTCCCAGTTTGACAAAGCCCTGGGTGAGATGATTTAGGTGAGGTTGGTCCTGCTTTTGGACTCAATCACCTCCTGAGGTCTCTTACAGCCCTAGGATTTTATGATTCTATGACACCATCCATTGTGCACTGTTTAGCACAATGCACAAAAAGGTGTTTGCTACATTGAGTTCTACATTGTTACATTTCACCTACAAATCATTTTTCCAATATTTCCACTCACTTTCCCACTGATCTTTGCAAGGAATGCATCTTGACAGGCACCATAATTATGGTTAGTACTGCAGCGAGGATGGCTGGTAGCTGTGCATATGGACAAAAGGAATTCCAGTTGGGGCTAGAAAATTCCCTTTGCAGAAATATAGTTACACTTCTCCACAGGCAAGTATGATCCTGGCAGACATATCCCTGCTCAGGGTAAGCATGGAAACCAGGGCACAACTTATCCAGGCTTCTGGCTTTTGACCTGCTCCATATGCAGCCCACCTACGTTCAACTTTGGTCCTGTACAAGTGATTGATGAATGGTCCAGGATAGTGTCCTACAGTAGGAGAGGTGACAAAGCTGCACTGCTGTGGAACTTGCAGCAGAAAATAAACAAGTACGTCACAAAAATTTTCATGGCCTCTCTCTGCAGGATTCCATTGAAATAGCAGAGAGCATCAACATCCTTCTCAGCCATATTGATTAGCTACATGAGGATATGTGCAGCTCACAGAGGCACAGCCAGCCTCCTGCTTTTCCATGCCCTCAGCTTTGCATTTCACAAGCCACACCCACTTACCCTGCATCTCATCTCCTGCTTCCTAGTCCCTGGAAAGACATTGCTCAGACTGGCTATGCCCATCAGCAGTGGAGAACACACACAGACACATGCGGCAACCTCAGGGAGAGCCCCTGGTCCTTGTCTACCTCAACCTCTTCATCTGCTATTACATCCTCTGGGTTAGGTCTTCATCTGCCTCTACACCCTCCAAAGTATCCATGGGGCTCTTGGTAGTAGAGATAGGGCGACCACTAAGGACAGCATCCAGCTGTTTATAGAAACAGCAGGTCTTTGTTGAAGCATCAGTTCGTTTCATGGCCTTATGATGATATGATGTATTTATTCTTTAATCTTCGTTCTGTCCTGCAGCATTTCCCACTCATACCCCTTTTCGCACAAGGATTGAGAAATATACAGTTCTGTGCCTGGGACTGGACAGACTCCTCTCTTCATACACTGATCAGAGCTAACAGCCCCGCAGTAGTCCAAGCAAGGGAGTGTTAAATGTGATGGGCATTTTCAGGCACTTGGGAAGATGCCATGAGACCACTGCATGATGAGCCAGCCCAACAGAGGGGAGGAGGGTCCAGGTGTTCTGGCTATATAGGGCACCACAGTTTGTAAGGCCGGCCCTGTGTTGTGTACTTCATGTATTGCATCAAATGCTTCAACAACTATGTGGGTGAAAGCAGTCACTATCCTCTCCAGTGAACTCACACAGAAAAGCCTGCCAGCAGGAAATGGGATTCAGATTTCATGGGGCTTGCCAGGGAACAGGGTAGGTAGCTGGATACCTGGCTGCAGGGAAGCGAAGTTCAAACTACTGACCAGTAGGGCTGACTGGGAATTGTTGACCACTTTCTGGAGGCCAGAATCAATGACAAAATGCCTCAAGGTGTCTGTAGTGCATGTTTGTTGACAATAAAGGAAGTGGAGGATAGGGAAAATGGGTGGGGCTGCTGGTGCTTGGGGTTTCAGCCCTGCAGTGGGGAGGGGTGGCAGTTGGGTCTTCAGCCCTGTGGGGGAGAAAAGGGGGAGCACTTGGGGCTTCAGTCCTGCCATGGAGGGAGGGGGAAGGCGGTACTTGGGTCTTCAATCCTGTGAGATGGGGCACCGACACTCAGGGCTTCAGCCAGATGCGGTGTGGGGAGGGATGAGGGGAGCTGCCGGTGCTCAGGGTACCAGCAGTGTGGGGTGGGGCACTGACACTTGGGTCTTCAGCCCTTTGTGCAGGGGGGAGGGAGCAGGGGAGCCGCTGGTGCTTGGGGCTCCAGCCCCACAATGGGGAAAAACCGCCAGCACTTGGCTCCAGCGGCTGAAGCTCCGAGTGCCAGCAGCTCCCTTCCTACCTTGCCCCACTTCAGGGATCAAGTTCAGCCCCACAGTATGCAGGGGGAGCCACCACAGCTTGGGGCTTCAGCAGCTGAAGGTTTGAGTGCTAGTGTCTCCTCTCCACCTCTTGCTGCAGTGGAAATACAGGACAATGTGCCCATTTTTTAAAAAAAAAGTTGGAATGCTGGGAACAGACTTTAAACACGGGACTGTCCCAGGAAAAACGGGATGGATGGTCACCATAGTTATAATGTTCAGGGAGGTGAATAGGCATAATTTCTGATTATCCTAGATTTACCAATAGAAGCCCCTAGAGTAGACATATTCATACTGGCAGATTCCATTTAATCACAATTGTTTAGAAATGACACAAGCAATTAGTAGCAAAATCTGTACAATCAGTTTAAAATAGCCAAAAAGCTAAGAATGAGCACATTGCCTTAATGGGAGTGGCTTCTGCATGGTGACAGCCAGAGGTTACTGCTGTAATTGCCTTACAAATTGAGACTGTTTATCCCTTTCCGCTGTTGCTCCCAGTAAGTAGGCTGTTGCTATGTAATGTTTTTTGTGAGAGTGAATACATGAAGTTATTTCTACACTGCAACTAGCACTGAAGCCAAGTAGCTAATTCTCCACTTTTGGCTGCCTCACTTTTACATCAAATAGATACCACAATTATTATGGTATTTTCAGGACTGAAAATGTTAACTCAGCATCCTCAGCCTGCCCTGCTAAGTCTCCAGCTTTGGATACCATGAGGGTGGCCAAGGCTGACTGCTGTGATCAGGTTGCTCACTTGCTTTTCTCTTTCTCCTCTATTAGATGTTCAGAGGCTACTAGAGGAGAAGCCCAAAGTAGGGGGTTCTGAGAAGAGTTGATTAAAAATGGGGTAGGAGTAATTTTTCAACCAAAACTGATAGGAAATGGTTCTCTGATTAAAAGATGAATTTTTGAGGGCAGTAAACATTTCTGCAAAAGCTTTCAGTTAGTTGAAACCCCTGTTTTCTGTTGAACATATGTTTGAGTGGAAAACTTTGACCAGTCTTTGGGCTGAGTAGCCAGCTGATGAAGGAAGGGAGGAAGGGAGCTGCAGGTATAGCTACTGCAATTGCCACTTAACCATTTAAAGGGAGGAGGAACTGAAAGGGGGACCCTGGAGGTGTGTGTTCTAATTAATTACAGGGAAAAATATAATTTATGGTTAGGAGCAACAGAAGGAAGAAAACTAATGTATTGGGAGGAGTGGGGAAAATAATGAGGGAAAGGAGAGAATTGATCTATTTATGTGGAAAAATGTATGTATCATGATAAGTGATGGGTTTGAGGAGGAACTGATGATTTTTGATGTTGCCAGACCAGAGAGTCCAGATTAAGAGAGGTACAACCTATAATTTGGGTCTTCAAATTAATGTCAAGATGAAAGTAATGACAGTTTTTTTTATTCACATTATTAAATTGTGTGTAATTTTGTTCTCTTTGACCAAAGCTAAAGAATAGACAGTGTGCCTCATTATATGTATTTCAATATGTTTTAACCAACACCCCCAGAGAGTTTGTTTATACTGAGATTTGTTTGAAACCTAGAAGAGTTCAGGCCTAGAAGAGACAATGACCATTCTTAAAATATGGCTCTCTCTTGTCTATACTAGGTGCAAAGTCTTGCTTAAACTTCTCTTAGTTAAAGTGTGTTAGTTTATTTACAAAACTAATTCATTTTCTCAATCCAGACAAACCCAAACATAGTAAACTCTACTACTGGAGTTGCCAGCTTACCCAAGTGTCCAGTCAAACCTAGCATCAAGATGCAGTCACCTCGTATGAGATTGTCTAACTAACAAGGATTTATTTTATAAACTACTTAGCTCCGAAAGAAGCTTTTGCTTGACATAAATTGATAGCTAATTTGTTTGGACTGGACTGAACTTTTGTTTAATTACACTACCCAATTGACTCATTAGCCCAGCCCATTTAGCTATAGCTTTTATATTGAAACCTTTTGGAGAAAATTTAACCTTAGATATTTGTTTCAATAAAGTTATTTACTTCATTCCTTATTATGGGCTGAGCATTGAAGATATTGGTGGGATTTTTTTAATCATAAAATCAGAGGAGGCTCGGGGCTGTGGTACAGGTTGGGATCCAGGTCGCTTACCTGGAGTAGCTCCCCCTTAAGATTCCTGGCCATTGGGAGCTATGGCGATGGGTCCTACAAGGGAGGACAGCACAACAGTGCTTCCCAGCAGCATTCTCAGCAATGAATTAGCAGTCTGGCAGGGACGCAGAAGCGGAAGAACTGCAACACATAAAACCATCCCACTCACCCCACCAGGTTGGGCTAGATAAGGTGTAGGGGCTTTATTGGCTTCAGTCCAGGGCCTCAGGCTATGTGGGCCTCACAAAAAAGTCTGGACTTTTGGCATCCAGTAGATCTTTCTTTGGCTGATCTCAGCTGCCATAGCCAGCAGTGTCAATGTCTTAGATAGTCCCACAGCACCTAGTTTTTGTACAGCAAAACCCAGACTTTAAACTCTCTCAGAAATAATTTGGTGGCCAATGCATATTATGGAACATGGGCATATCTGAACCCCATTTAGAAAGTTGTGTAATAATCCAGAATTAAAGCAACAAAGGCATCCAGGTCTGAAATTAAAAATTTAAATACTATGCCAAGTGTAAACAGTTAGAACTATGGCTCAGTCAGGATTCCTTGTGGGGCTCTCTCCCCTTTGAAAGGGTGCAACATGCATTCCTTCTGTTTGCACAACAGCTCTATAGACTGGTGCTGGGGTTTGGGGAGGGCATTGCCCCATCTTCCTCCCACTCATCCTCAGGGCACAGGGGGCACAAATGCAAGATCAGTCACATTGGGACCCCAAGAATGGAGAAGAAGGAGGTAGAGTGATATAATGGTCATAACTGGGATTACTGGACAAAAAGTAAGAAAGATAACATTTTTTGTTAATGTTAAGAATCACTTTCTTCACAGTGATCTCTGGGTGTAGAAAAATCTTGCAAAGGCAGTACTCGATATTTTATCTCTTTGGACTTTTAAAAGTAGGTTAGAAAATGTAATGTAGAGAAAAACACGGCCCTGGGAGAAAAATGGGCCTGGTCTACAGAAGAAAGATGCACTGATTTAATTTAAATAAGTTTTTAAACTGCTGTCAAAGCAGTACAAAAGTGTGGACAACTTTAGTTCAGTTTAAGAGTGGCTTAATTAAATTTGGTTTAAATCCATTTCTAATTGACAAAAACTAAACCATGCAAAACCATTCTTGCACTGAAATAAAAGCTAGGAGTTTGTTTGTATAACCTTGGGTGGGCTAGACTTCACTAGGGTTGCCAGGTATCCGGTATTGACCTGGACAGTCCGGCATTTTCGCCTCCAGTCCGGAAGCGAAAATACCAGACACCTGGCAACCTTACCACACTCAGCAATCGAGCCCAGCCCCCACCCCTCCCCCCAACCCGGACCCCCACTCCTGAGCCCCTTCTCCTCCTCTTACCTGGTTCCTCAGGAGAACTCTCTTCCCACATTGAGTAAGAAAACAAGATGGCTGCCGGCAAAAAAAAACCCCAAAGGCCATATTTGTATTTTTTTTATTTTTGTTTTTGTTTTTTGGTTTGGTTTGGTTTTTTTTTTTTTTTTGGCTTAATAACTGTCGGGGTCCCTTTTTTTTTTGTCTCCCCCCTTTTTTTCTTAACGGTGTGGGGTTTTTGGGGGAGGGTGTTCAGTATTTTTGGTTAAATCATCTGGCAACCCTAGACTTCACTGCTCTTCTCCAGTGCCTAAAAAATACCCCCACTCTCACAGCCATACAGTACTGGAGACCCACAGTACAGTCTGTAAGGAATTTCAGCAAGGATTGCCCAGTGTCAGCCTCCCTACATTCAAGTTCCAAAAGAAACTAAAGAAATGAATTTAATTAAATAACTTTATAAAAATCTTATGAAGAAACAAATAATCTAATTCTTACAACAGAACACAGCTATGTTATAACCCAGAAATAATGTCCATAGTTACAGTAAACATAAGTATAAAGAAAAAAAGTAAACACAGTGAGAAAAGATTGAGAGGTTTCAAAAGCTTAGATTTAGTTCACCAAAGCCTTAGTTTGTGCCTCTGATCATCAGATCTGTACCATATGCTGAGTCTGAACCATCTCTCCACTTGCTTGTAGGGAATCCTCAGTTGAAGTCCAGGCAGCCTCTTCCTCTGCTGTGGATTACTGCTAAGCAGCCAGCTCACTGATTAAACTAGTCAGTTAACTCACAAGTGAACACGCTTTAAAAAACCCTGTTACAAGAAAATACAAAAACTGAGAATAACAAAGTAGAAAGGACTCTTTCCCCATTACATACATTTTCAGAGAAGCTGAAAATCATACTGAGAAAGTAACTAAAACAGTTTGGCAAAAATCAAAACAGCATTTATAGCAGACAATACAGGCAGTCCCCGGGTTACGTACAAGATAGGGACTGTAGGTTTGTTCTTAAGTTGAATCTGTATGTAAGTCGGAACTGGCGTCCAGATTCAGCCGCTGCTGAAACTGACCACCAGTTCTGACTTACATACAGAATCAACTTAAGAACTCCAAGCATCCCAAAGTCAGCTGCTGCTGAAACTGATCAGCAGCTGATTCCAGGAAGTGGCGGGGGGGGGGGGGGAGAGTTCGGGCAGCGAGGCAGCCCAGGCGCGCCTGGGCTGCTCCGCTGCCGGCTTCCCCGAGGTGCGCCTGGGTTGCCCCGCTGCCCAAGCCCCCCCGCGGCTTTGCAAAGCCTGGGGTAGCCGGCAGCGGAGCAGCCCAGGCGCGCTTGGGCTGCCTCGCTGCCCGAGGCCCCCCCCCCCAGCCGCTTTGCAAAGCGGCGGGGGGGCTCGGGCAGCGAGGCAACCCAGGCACGCCTGGGCTGCTCCGCTGCCGGCTTCCCCGAGGCTTTGCAAAGCCGCGGGGGGGGAGGGGGGGAACTCAGGCAGCGGCTTTGCTCCGCGTCTTCCTGGTCTGCAGACCAGGGAGACGTGGAGCAGCTTTTCTCGCCCACGAGGTCCCGCCGCCCGTGTACTGCGGGGCAGCCCCGTTCATAACTGCGGATCCGACGTAAGTCGGATCCGCGTAAGTCGGGGACTGCCTGTACAGAAGAAGTTATTTTCCCTCCCAGGTTCTCCTTGCTCTAAGTAGCATTGCCCATGATCGTCGGTAGAGGGTTAACAACATCACGTAAAAGTGCCAATGAAGAATAAATCTTTCGTATAGACTTCTAGAAGACTTTCATTCACCCATGTTCCCAAGAATGTAGTAGTACACCTTGGACATTATGGACCAGATTTCAAAAAATCTTTATGCATCCACCTTGGGCACTGTGCCCCCAATTCATGTGTGCAAACAGGCATGTCTGTGTGAGTATAAGCACACACTCCTCCACAACTTGTGTGTATGCCATGTTTTTCACCCAAGTCAGTGAAATTGTGAAGATGACTCCAGTGTTGTAAATGGAAATACTTAACTTTTTAACCATTACATTATAAAATAATAGGTGTGACTGTTTTCTCCTCTTTTCCTTTTCCTTTTCCTCTTCAATTCATCTTACACTTCAGGCTCTTCCCTTTCTCTCTCCTTTATTCTTTATTCAGCTTTTTGTCTCTTTTTCCTTTATGTCTCTGAATTATATTCTCTGGCATTGACCTTGCACAATGAAGAGGTGACCTGACCTTTTTCTTTTCATTGCTCCTCTGTTCTGCAGGCTGTTTTTGTTTTACCTTGTGAACTGTATATAAAGAATTTCAAAATCCCCATATACATTTTTTCAGCAACTGAAAAAAAACCTGCCTGTGATATTCCTTACTGTTCTTCTGGCTGAACACATATTATTTTGCCTTGTGATGCTTTTCAGACGGTTCTTTTATTATTTTTTCTCAGCGGGAGGTTAGCATTTGACCATTTAATTCCATTTCCCCATAAATGATCATTCTTGATCTCTTGGTGCATTAGCATGTCATTATTCCATTATGATATCCAGCTTTCTAAACATTCCCAAGTTGTTTTGAGCTAGTTATTATTTTAGACCTGTGATTTATTAGTAGATTACATTAAACACCACAGTTTGACTTTATCGTAATTTTGACTTATATTTGGAAACACGAAATAAAAGTTTGTTTGTTATGGTTTCTCTTTACTTTTTGAAGTTAATTGACAGAATGTATCCTTTGGGTAGTGTTGCTTGATTTTAATGAAATACCATTTTGTCCTAAACCAGTCAAAACTTTGTTCCCTCAAAACTCCAATTGATTTCAATGGGAGTTTAAGATTGAGCAAGGATTATATAATAGGACTTTTATGTTACATTAGGACCTTCTTATAGGACCTTTATGTTATAATAGGTATGCATTCTACCTTATCAGTAATATTTACAATGAGGGGAGAAAGTGACAGAAGAAAGAAATCATAGACACATACAGTAGGATAAAAATACACAAGGCATATAAGTGATAGAACCACAACTCATAGAGCAACTATTGTAAAACATCCAGGGTGTGTCTAGACTACATCCCTCTTTCAATAGAGGGATGTAAATTAGACACTTCGAAATTGCAAATAAAGCCAGGATTTGAATTTCCGTGCTTCATTTACATAATCGCATCATGGCGCTCTTTCGAAAAAGTGCTATTTCAAAATTGAAACCGCAGTCTAGACGCAGTTCTTACGAAAACAAAAGCCTTTTTCGAAAGTCCTGTATGCCTTAAAAAATGACATTTACAGGATCTTTCGAAAAAAGCTTCTATTTTCAAAAGAACCACATCTAGACTGCAGTTGCAATTTTGAAATAGCGCTTTTTCGAAAGAGCGCTATGATGCAATTATGCAAATGAAGCATGGGAAATTCAAATCCCGGCTTCATTTGCAATTTCGGAGTGTCTAATTTACATCCCTCTGTCGAAAGAGGGAAGTAGTCTAGACACACCCCCAGGCTACATCTAGACTTCAAGCCTCTTTCGAAAGAGGCTTTTTCGAAAGATACTTTCGAAAAAGGCTCTTTCGAAAAAGAGCGTCTAGACTACAACCAGTACTTTTGAAAAAACAAGCCGCTTTTTCGAAAGAGAGCACCCAAGCAGTCTGGATGCTCTCTTTCGAAAAAGCACAGTTTGCATTACATAGCGCCTTTTTTCGAAACGAGGTTTTCCGTGGTAGAAAAAACTGCCACATTCTTTCGATTTACTTTCGAAAGAATGCGGCAGCAGTCTAGGTGCAGAGAAGTTTTTTCGAGAAAAGGCCACTTTTTTCGAAAAAACCCTGTAGTCTAGACACACCCCCAGAGAGCTATGTACAAAATTGAAGAGAAGGATGTAGCATTAAATGGCAAGGGTTTAGATTAAAATTAGTCTGTGGGAAGGTTATTTAGACATTTTGAATTATGGAGATGATTCTTGCATATTTTTGTACTAGCCACTAGTGGGAACAAAATATTGGACTAGATGGAACACAGATCTCATCTAGTATAGTAATTCCTATGTTCTCGTTGCAGATCAGAAATTGTGTTTTTTACTTACAGCATGTTTGTTTATTTGCTATTCATCTTTCACTTTTGTTATGCAAACTTGATTGGCTGCATCATCCGAAAAAAATATTCTCTTTGGGTTTTAGGACACAAATTTTAAATTCTTAACTCTCTAAGAAACAAAAATATACAGACGCATGAATGTCAAATAATGTTTAATAATGAGTTAGCCAACTATTTAGGATTAATATAAATTAATTTTTGGTTTTGGTTTATAGAGGAAGTTATTACAGAGAAATATTGCATCTCGGAATGGCTGCACTTGAACAGTGACAATGTTTTCTTTTAGGAAAGTTTAAAGAGAGAGCCTCAATTCTTCATAAGATTGCCAAAAAGAAGTGCCAGGTGGAAGACAGTGAAAGACGGAATGGGGCTGCTAATCATGCTGGTAAGTACAGGAGTTAAATAATCACAGATACGATCTCAGATTTTAATTAAGGAAGAATCTGAGTGCAGCAGTAATGCATCCATACAGCTACATTTACTTCTTTGTACAGCAACATCAGACAAAATACGTCTCATTGTGTCAGCTTTTGTTTCTTCGTGACTTCTGAATAGATTTCTGGCCATTACCATCTTTATCTAATAATAACAGCTGAAATGTTGTCACACTTCTTATTTAGAAGTTTCTTAGGATGCTTATGGGAAAAGGAATTGCACTACTCAAAAGTAAGGTTAAATCCTGGAGTGCCTACTCTCCCATTTACCTCATCAAGGTTTTAGCATGAACAATTACATCTTTGCCTAGTCACAGCTGTGGAGACCAGCCCAAAGTTTAATTTTGAAGTTTTGGTCTAATGAAGTTGTACCAACCATGGTTAGCTATTTGTATAGAGAAATACATTTAAAAAACTACATGACCACCATAAAATCTGTGCCTTTCATGACATTTGTGACAGAATTTCAGTTTTCCTAACTACCGATGGAAAATGTTCTTTAGTGAAGTTTCTGTGTCTGTTTATAAGTTTATCCATCCCTCTAGCTGACAATGCATCATCCTATATTTTATTACTTGATGATAAAGTGGTTTAGTGTCACTTTTGACTTAAAAGTGTTAGACTTCTCATAGGTTTAGTAAGGTTTTTGTGTGCGTACAGAGTCCTTAAGTTTCAATTAAGAATGTAAACATTAAAAAGAACATTTCTAAAATACAGCCACTTTTAAAATAGATTCTGCATTCCTTATTCGGAGGCAAAGCTCTCAACGATAAAATTTCACTCTAAGTTACGTCTATGCAAATTTATCTTTTCCATGGGTTTGCAATGCACCAGTATAAATGAAGCCAGAATTTCTCTCTCATATATGTATGTGTGTAAGTGATTTATTGTTAACACTTAATAATTCAAATATACTGAAATATGAGTGTAGTATCACTAACAGATTTGTTATATTTCTTTGTTCTGTTTTTTCCCATTTATGGATGATCTTACAGAAAAAATTGAACTCCCAAATGCAGCAAAAGTGGAAGTTGAAGTAACACCACCAAATGATGGCTCAGGACCAGTGCAAAATGGAAACATTGCCCATGGAATTGAAGAGGTTACTGTCTGCTTTTTTCTCTCTTTCTCTTGATAAATGTATTCCTGCATAGTGTTACTATATCGGAAAGCTAGTGAGCTGGCTTTTACCAAGCAGAATCTTG
Source organism: Pelodiscus sinensis (assembly GCF_052426305.1). Lineage (NCBI taxonomy): Eukaryota > Metazoa > Chordata > Testudines > Trionychidae > Pelodiscus > Pelodiscus sinensis. Next base: position 20,353,162 of record NC_143057.1, read on the forward strand.
ATCTTACATGCTCTTAAACCAGAACCTAAAATTCAAGGCACTATGGAGAGAGAAACCCTCATAAAAAGCAATTCTTGGCATTGAAGTTCATACTGAGGTTCACTTTAAGTTTAAATTACACAGTCAAATCATTAGCATTTTTCTTAGATAAGTTATAGCAAAAGTTGTTCCACATTGGCAAATTGCAAGGAAATGCTACCTCTGTTGTTAACCTATTTTAGTTTTTCATTATAAATTATCCATTAGATCTCTACTCTTAAGCATTACTTTGTAAGGGCATGGCTCCACTACAGAGAAGATCGACCCTCCAGAGGTTGTTCTTCTAGTGTTCAATTTAGCAGGTCTTGTGTAGACCCCCAAATTGAATGCCCCTGCCAGCATCTGTTACCCCTCAGTCTACAAAGAGTAAGGAAGCCGTTGGGAGCATGTGCTCCTGTCAGCCTCCTGCAGTGTAGACGCTGCAGCAGCTCGACTTAAGGTAAGTTGAATCTAGCTACGCATTTTGCTTAAGCTAACCTGACTGATCTAGTGTACATCGGAGCTTACTATTGCACACCTTAGCCACTCCAGCCTTATTCTGACAGCTATTTTGCACATTTTTATAAAGTAATCACACCGGAACTTAAATTCTTTGAAATTTGAAAGCATTTTCCATTCTCTTACAAAAATTAAAAGTCTTTTCTTTATAAAAATATTGATTAAATTTGAACATGGGACAATTTTGACCAGTAGTGGCCTGTTTTGAAGCAAAAATTATCTCTCAGGTGATCAGAGGCAACAGTTCACAATTTCAGTATGAAAATAGTGATTTTGATGCAAATGTTGGGTAAAAAATTTTCGTAATAAATATCAAACATTTTTATGGAAAATTTAACAAAAATAACCTCCCTTGCCATTGCTGTATCAGCCTTGTCAAAGGCTTTCTGGAAATCTAAGTACACTTTACCCACTGGATCACCATTGCCTACGTGCTTGTTGACCTTCTTAAAGAATTCTGATAGATTGGAGGGGCATGAAATCCCTTTACACAAGCTATGTTGACTCTTCCCCAACAAATCAAGTTCATCTGTATATCTGATTCTTTACTATCGCTTCAACCAATTTGCCTGGGTACTTTATGCTCATCAGTTTGTAACTGGCATGTTTGCCTCTGAAGCCATTTTTAAAAACCAGTGTTACATTAGCTATCTGCCAGTCATCTGGCATACAGAAACTGAGGCATTCTCCACCCTGAAGGATCAAACATCCCATTTGCCTTCAGGGAAACGTTGCTGTTCTGAAAATGGTTGGCTGGTGAACAAGTGGGTTAGGATCATAGAACAAAAGCCTCCTAATGAAGAAGAGAAGAGGGGCTTCTTAGAGTGATCTGAGTTTAAAGCTGAAGAATCAAGGAACTTTTTACAATTTTCTTTATTTTATAGCATTTTGAAATACTTTATTTTATAAATGTAACTCAACTCGACACCTTTCTGTTCGTTCTACCTTCTTTCTCTTTGCTTTTTCCTTCTCCTTAGTTTTGTTGTTGTGCCAAAACAAAACAACAACATTTTTTCCCTGAATCTAATTTTTGCCCATCCTCAGTATCATGTTCCTTCCATTCGTCCCAGGCCCATTTTCGAATCTTCACCTCCTAACCCCAGTCTTCTCCAGTAGCGGGTCTAAGTTCTGCTGGATCTCTTACCAGACCAGAGCTCCATGGAATAAGCCCAGGTCTCTGCTTACATTGTCGGTGCTTGCAGGAGTTTTGAGTAGCCCTGTCCACCAACCTAAGCCAGTTATATTAACCTTGGGTCCAGTTCAAGTCCCACTGAAGTCAAAAGCAATGACTCCTATTGACTTTAGTGAGTGTTGGCTCAGCCCTCTTGAAAGGAAAAAAATGCCCTGGGATAATTTTCTTTCTAATCCAAACTGTAAAATGTTCCTTTTTTGTTGTGACTTTTTGTTATGGTTTCTTCCCTCTTGCTATATATTCCATCTTACTTTGGAGTTTGTCCTAGTTATTATATTTTTCCTTTTAACCTTTAACAGATTTCCATGAAGGAGAAAGTTCCATTATATAATATGTTATATTTATAGCTCAGTACTGAGCGTGTCTGACAAAAAGAAAAGGGGACTAGAAGGACAATGATGGTATCTCATTAAATATTTTATAGGCTGCCATATGGAGAAATGATCCTTCTGAAAGTTCTCCCTCATCATCCTCCTTAACAAGTATTTGATTAAGCAACTTCAGCTCTAATCATTCTAACTTGTGCCTTTTCTAAAAATAACATCCAATTTCAAGTTAACACCTTCTCCTCCCACCTCACAAACACACGCACGCACACACACTTTCACTTGTTTCTATGGAAACCTAATTGGAAAACTTAAATATGCCAACAATCTCAAAGACAACTTTTAATGAAAAGAAAAGGTATTTGGATGCAATGAGAACACATCACTACACCTTCATTGTTTTTAGCATGATTACTAAACAGATTAAGCAACTATGATTTAGTGGATTTAGTTTTCTTCACCAAAGAGCAGCACATTTTAGGATGAAGTTCTTGTCTGATTCATTTATTCCCTTCAAAAGAATGTGTGGCCCTTTTAATCAAATTAGCATGATTTGAATCTGATTATAAGTTTGGTCTCAGTCACTGGATGTATTTCCCAGAATATTTTAAATGCTTCAGTTTGGGAAAGAAAGAGCAAGAGATGACAGAATCCTTTACTGAAAGGTAATAATATATCCCAAAGTGCTTGATTCTTTTGATCAATAAGCATATTTTTCTGCTGCCTGAAAATCTTCTCCTTTGATATTGCATTGAGCCTGAAAAAATTGCCCAGATCTCTCTTGATATTAATTTTTGTGTAATTTAGGGATAGTTGCACTGCCATAAAAAGGGATTGATCATTGTATTCCCAAGGCTATTTACTGTGCTATTTACTATGCTATCTGTGCAGTATTTTTTTCTGGTGTATATCTTTTACACTTGTTTTAAAAATAGGACAGTGGAAAAGAGACTACAAAACAGGGGCTTCCTCATCATTTGCATCTCTAGATCACTATGATTGTTATTTCCATTTGCAGGCCTGCTGAACATAGTTTACAACATGGCAATCAGTAAGGGTACGACTACACAGCAATATTATTTCGAAATAACTAGCATTATTACAAAATCACTTAGTCCGCGTCTACACAGCAGGCAGTTATTTCAAAATAATGCCAAAATACTGGAGGACTTCTTACTCCGACCCCTGTAACCCTGATTGTACAAGAAGTAAGGAAAGTTGGAGGAAGAGTGCTTTATTTCGAAATAAGTGCTGTGTAGATGCTGCCTATTTCGAAATAAGCTATTTCAAAATAAGATACGCAATTGACGTAGCTCAGTTTGCATAGCTTATTTTGCATTAAACCCTGCAGTGTAGACACACCCTAAGAGACCTGCATCCAACTGTGGTGTATTGTTCATTTTTCTTTAGTACAGCATCAGCAAAATCTCTGCTTAGAACCCAGCATCACATGCAGAATTCCAGAAGCTGCGATCTGTTCATAGTTCCATAGCCATTCACAGTGTCATGTTATTGCCTTGAGGTTCTTTGTATTTTTTTTTATATAAATGCCAGTTTTAAATTTTTTGCTACATAAACTTGAAGACTTGCTCCTCAATCTTGGTAAAGCCATCAGTGAAAGTTTTTGTTTTGTACTGAAGAAATTTTGATTTTGTTCAGATAACTTCATGTTCCCCAGTTCCAAATTTGTTACTATAATTGGCCTCCTTTTCATTCCTCTGTAGAATGATGTGGTAAGTTTCTGATATTTCAGAGTTTATGATATTTTTATGCCCATGTAAGACAACAGTGGGCCTGATTGTGAGCATATTGACACTTGGGCAAATCAGGAGTAATTCCATTAAAAGCCAGTAGAATCCTGATTTACACAGAATATAGAGCAGGATCAAAAGATATATGATCAGAATGGAAAGTACTGAATACATGAATTGTGTATTTAACATGTGTATGTTCTACAAATGTTTGTGTGTCCAGATACATATAAATATATATAATGGGTTACCATAATTAAAGAGAATTGTTAATCACAGATAGTCTCTGAATATGATAATTCAGAAAGTAATCAGTGCTGTTTTTGAAACTAGTGTTTCTGGAGGTTTAGTGCTGTTAAGTCTGTTGCTTATAGTTACCTAGGCAACTTTTCAATTGTTTCCTTTGAGCTCTTATTTTACCTCTTATTATTTCAAAGCTAGATATCTACCTTCATCTGATCCCTCCACCCCAATAGCTTCTGCTAGAATCTGGAGACAGAGAAAGCAGATTTGCAGCAACAATTGGGGAGGAGGGGATCAAAGCAGGCCTCAAATATAGACACTTGTTAATTTTTTGGCATTTAATAAGTTTCACAATTTGTTTTTGTGCACATCCCTATCAGACCAAAATGTGATGCATTCTCTTAGCTTAGAGCTGTGAATGTAAGCAGATAAGAGATGTGAAAAAGACTAGAAAAGCAAAGAGGCAAATTATGCCTCACTTTTTGGTGCCTTATTTTGTTTTCATGTATCATCATTTTGTATTTTTATTATGGGTAGGGTCCTCAAAAGCTGGAAGTGGCCTGAGGCTCTCTTGACCCCTGAGAAGATTTGGTTTGAGGGAAGTAGTCTTAGAAATCTTTGCACCTGCACAGATTTTCTAAAGAGTCAAACTGCCACAGATTATGGAAATGACATGCAGAACATCTGCGTGCTTCGGCCGTGTACAAAAAAATAAAAGAACATGCCAATCTCTTAAACTGTTCAGATGCTTAAAGTACTGTGGTGAGAATGTGACAAATTGTGCCCATGTCTGTATTTGTAAAACCTTGTTACGATAAATACCTATGTCTTTTCGGTTCACTGATAAATTGGGAATTTCTAAGGTATAGGAACTTGGTAAAGCAACTGCATGTACAAACACATCAAGAGGAGACTGGTTATGGGCTTGATTGTATCTGTGTAAATCTGGCAAAACTCTAATGATAAAGATATAAAACTGAGGAAAATGAGATCAGAATCAGGCTTTGTGTCCCTAACTATTGATAGGAGTATTTTAAATTGTGAAGACGAAAATCTTGAGCTACTTGTAGCATAATCAAATGGATGATTTTTTAGTCTTGCTGGTTAGCTGCTGAAAAATTGATGTGCTACTAGAAGGACAGAGGGAAAAATATTATGGATGATCTTGATTCAGGAGGGGTTATTTTGGTGTTGGGCAATATCACCCTGAATAGAGGAAACGGTGGAAATATGTCTGGACATATGTCAGAGAGAGGCTCAAGGTGAATGAATACAATCGCCACTCTGCCAAAATGCCTGAAGTGGTCAGTTCAATCCTAAAGAATGGCTAGCGTTGCTAGCAGGGTTCATGTGCAGTTCCAGTTGTAGTTTAGTGCTCCGCCGCCCATGCCTCCACACACACACACACCCCAGCCACTGTCACTTGGGATACGTCTAGAGTACAAGCCTCTTTCGAAAGAGAGCGTCTAGACTGCAACCTCTTCTTTCGAAAAAGTGAGCCGCTTTTTCGAAAGAGAGTACCCAAGCAGTCTGGATGCTCTCTTTTGAAAAAGCCCTGTTTGCATTCAAGAATGCCTTTTTTCAAAAGAGCACTTTCTAAAAAAGGCGTTCTTCCTCGTAAAATGAGGAGTACCGCCGTCGAAAGAAAAGCCATGTTCTTTCGATTTAATTTCAAAAGAATGCGGCTGTAGTCTAGATGCAGGGGAAGTGTTTTTGAAAAAAGGCTACTTTTTTCGAAAAAACCCTGAAGTCTAGACATAGTCCTAGGGTATGTCTATACTGCACACTTATTTCGAAATAAGCTTATTTCGAAATAGCATGTCTGCATTGCAGGGGAGCCTAAAAATTAGTCCAAGGCAGGCTTCCCTAATGTAAACATGCTATCTCGATTTAGAGCCCCAGAAGGAATAACTTAGAATGGCCCTGGTGAGGGGCTATTTCAAAATAGCGGAAGTGGAGCGTCTACACACGCCTTATTTCGAAATAGCTATTTTGGAAAAGGTGTTGTTCCTTATAGAATGAAGTTTTTATATTTCGGAATAAGCTGTCCGTTATATCAAAATTATTTCAAAATAATGGAATGGCTCTGTGGACATTCGCATTGTTATTTTGAAAGAACACTAGTAATCTCGAAGTATTGGTGCAGTGCAGACGCACCCCTAGAGAGTGACAGCGTGAACATAACCTGCCCTTCTTTGTGGGTAGAACCCCTTTGTGCACAACAGCTTGCACATTCCTGCACCAGCAGTGATGATACCAGCCCAATTGTTGTCATATAGCTGCATCTAATGGGTCTTTCTTCAAGGCATTAAGTTTGAATGACTTTCTCTTAAGACATCTCTGACTTTATTCACCCAACTTACCATTCTATTCACTTCCATTTTTATGACAGAATTCAGAAGATGATGATCAAGAGCAGCCACTCAGCCTGGCCTGGCCTGACACCCTACGCAAAAAGCTCACGTACCTTGCTGTTTTCCCTATTGTTTTTCCATTGTGGATTACCCTGCCAGATGTTAGAAAGCCTGTGAGTAACACACTGTTGTTTTAAGTAGATTTGCAGAGTAGGTTGGTTTCACTGAACAGATTCAAACTTCTCTGTGTTCTTGAACATTTTTAACCCCCTTTGGCATAGTTTTAATATAACTTAGGATCCCTCTATTTTAAAGATGTGATTGTTAAAGAACTTTTGTGGTTTACAAAGCCTAGTGGATTAATGTAAAGTAGAGTTTGTAATTTTTCAAGAGTTAACATAGAGAAAGCATAGCACCAGAATTCTGAAGCAAACATCAACCTTTAACTGGGCACTGCTGATCTCTAAGGTATACTTATGAATGTGTTGTCATTATCTGCATACATATTTTATGGCCCAAAGAGTCTCTTTCTTAGGGTCCTTGATGATTGTGTTTTTTGATATTTGCTATGCATTACTTAACCACACAGGAAGTCTACCTTTCAGGAATGCACAGACAGTGAACTGTTCTTGTATCCTAGTGTCAGCAGTAAACAAGGGCACCATTTCAGATTTGGGGGAAGCGACCTCTGCATGCCACAATGTGGGAGGAGGAGGCATGGGAATAGACTGAGCACAGCAGCTTCAGCAGTGTTACCAAGTAAGCTCAGTACAAGCCAGGCAGCAAATCGGGGGTAGGGGAGCTTTGACACCATCCCCAACACACACAATCATACATCACATCTTTCCAGGAGCTACTAAGGCACTTGAAAAATCTAAGGTTTTTGGCAGATAACTTAGCAATTATCCAACAGGAGCACTGTATCTAATTTCTATATGAAAGAAAAATAAATAAATATTAAACCCAATCAGCTCTAATATTAACATATTTTGATATCTTCTGGCAAGTTTCTTAAGGGACACTGATTAGGCTTAAAATTGTAATGTATATTCTTACTTTGTTACTAGCTATGGAAAAAGAGACCCTGTCAGGACTTCGGGGCTCTGTCTCAGCTCTGGGAGGGATATGAGGTTTAGTGAGTTACAGCAGGAAGCAGATACATTTGGGTTCCATATAATAACATCAGAACGGCCATACTGGGTCAGACCAAGGGTCCATCTAGGCCAGTTTTCTTTTTTCCAAAAGTGGCCAATGCCAGGTGCTTCAAAAGAAATTAACTAGGGATGCCATGGGAGGGATCTAGGAGGGTCTGTAGCCCCCCTCTTAAGTTTGAATCCCATATTTCATACTGGAGGTCTGCATAAAGTGCATGCCCCAGCCCAGGGGTGAGCAATAATTTTTGATGGGGGGCCACTCTAAGATTTTGGTAAATGGTCAAGGGCTTCACTTTTCTATGTAGGAGCTGCACGGTCTGGGATGGAGGTTGGATGCAGAAGGGAGCTTAGGGTCAGGGACTGGGGTGCAGGGAAGTGTGTGCGGTCTGAGAGGGAGTTTGCATGAGGGAGGGGGTTGTGATCTAGGGCAGATGAATGGGGTGCAAGGCCAGAGAGGAGGTCTGAGTACATGAGAGGATTCTGGCCTACAGGAGGGATGTAGGAGGAGGTGTAGAGTTTGGAAGGGAGTTGTGACCTGGAGGAGGAGAAAGAGAGGATGCAGAGGGTTTGGGTGGTGGTATGGGAAAGGGAGTTGGAATACAGGAGGGGCTGGGGTGCTAGAGGCAGGTTCTAGCCAGGAGGTGCTTAGCTAGGTGGGTCCTGGCCAGCAGCCCTGCAGGACCCCAAGTCAAAGTCCTTGCCTGTCACAGCATCAGGCTGCTCAAAACAGCTGGCTGTTCCATATGGCTTTCTGCTCAGGGGTGCGGGGGAGTCTACACGTGCTGTCCCTGTTCCCTGGCAAAAGCAAGAGGAAGACCAAGGACAGGGTAGGCCCACTGCTTAGTGAGGAGGGAGAAGCAGTAACAGGGAACTTGGAAATGGCGGAGATGCTCAATGACTTCTTTGTTTCGGTCTTCACCGAGAAGTCTGGAGGTGTGCCTAACGTAGTGAATACAAGCAGAGAGAGGGTAAGTTTAGAAGATAGGATACACAAAGAACAAGTTAAAAATCACTTAGGAAAGTTAGATGTCAGCAAGTCACCAGGTCCTGATGAAATGCATCCCAGGATACTCAAGGAGCTGATAGAGGAGGTATCTGAGCCTTTAGCTATGATCTTTGAAAAATCATGGCAGACAGGGGAGATTCCAGAAGACTGGAAAAGGGCAAATATTGTGCCCATCTATAAAAAGGGGAATAAGAACAACCCAGGAAACTACAGACCGGTCAGTTTAACGTCTGTCCCAGGGAAGATAATGGAGCAGGTAATTAAGGAAATCATATGCAAACACTTGAAAGGTAATAAAGTGATAGGGAATAGCCAGCATGGGTTTGTGAAGAACAAGTCATGCCAAACTAATCTGATAGCTTTCTTTGATAAGATAACGAGCCTTGTGGATAAGGGAGAAGCGGTGGATGTCATATACCTAGACTTTAGTAAGGCATTTGATACGGTCTCGCATGATATTCTTATTGATAAACTAGGCAAATATAACTTAGATAGGGCCACGATAAGGTGGGTGCATAATTGGCTGGATAACCGTAGTCAGAGAGTTGTTGTTAACGGTTCTAAATCCTGCTGGAAAGGGATAACAAGTGGAGTTCCTCAAGGGTCTGTTTTGGGACCTGTACTGTTCAATATCTTCATCAATGATGTAGATATTGGGATAGAGAGTACGCTTATTAAGTTTGCAGATGATACCAAACTGGGTGGGGTTGCAACTTCTTTGGAGGATAGGGACATAATTCAAAATGACCTTAGCAAGTTAGAGAAATGGTCAGAGGTAAACAGGATGAGGTTTAATAAAGAGAAATGCAAAGTGCTCCACTTAGGAAGGAACAATCAGTTCCATACATACAAGATGGGAAGCGACTGTCTAGGAAGGAGCATGGCGGAATGGGATCTAGGGGTCATAGTGGACCACAAGTTGAATATGAGTCAACAGTGTGATGCTGTTGCAAAAAAAGCAAATATGATTCTAGGTTGTATCAACAGGTGTGTTGTAAGCAAAACTCGTGAAGTCATTCTGCCGCTCTACTCTGCACTAGTTAGGCCTCAGCTGGAGTACTGTGTCCAGTTCTGGGCGCCACATTTCAAGAAAGATGTGGAGAAATTGGAAAGGGTACAGAGAAGAGCGACAAGAATGATTAAAGGTTTAGAGAACATGACCTATGAAGCCAGGCTTCATGAACTGGGCTTGTTTAGTTTGGAAAAAAGAAGATTAAGGGGGGACATGATAGCGGTTTTCAAATATCTAAAAGGGTGTCACAAGGAGGAAGGAGAAAATTTGTTCCTCTTGGTTTCTGAGGACAGGACAAGGAGTAATGGGCTTAAAGTGCAGCAGGGGAGGTTTAGATTGGACATTAGGAAAAAATTCCTAACTGTCAGGGTGGTCAAATATTGGAATAAATTGCCAAGGGAGGTGGTGGAATCTCCCTCTCTGGAGATATTTAAGAACAGGTTAGATAGACATCTGTCAGGGATGGTCTAGACAGAGCTTGGTCCTGCCTTGAGGGCGGGGGGCTGGACTCGATGACCTCTCGAGGTCCCTTCCAGTCCTATGATTCTATGATTCTATGATCTTTTAGCTCCTATTGGTCATCTATTAGAAACCAGCCAATGGGAATGGAGAGATTTGGGGGGGGGCAGGGTGCAACACACAAAACCTTCCTGTTCCCCCATTCCTGACACTCAGTGCAGAGAGCCACAGGGAGCAGCCAGCTATCTATAGTGATATGCCTAAGGCGGGATCTGGTGGCTTAGTGGGCCAGATCCAGCCCACAGGCCAAATCTTGCCCACCCCTGCCCTAGCCCCAGACTAGCTCTTCACTGCAATAGCATTTGTGCTGCTCCCAGCTTTGTTATGTAGCTTGAGGGGCAGGTTGATTAAGATAACAAAAGCCTTGCCATTCAAGTAACTGAATTACTTTAATAGTACTCAGGTATGGTATTCAAGGACATGGATTTTTGCACACCAGAGAAATGTATCTAGGTTGATATAAATTTTAAGTGTAGATCAGGGGCATAGTTAATTAAGCCCCATAATTCCCCTGTGAGAAGTGGTATATAATGGATTTAAAGGGATTCCTTTTAATTATGAAGTAAAATTCAGTCTTCTCCTATATGAAATGTAACAACTTTTTAACACGGGCACAGGAGTTTATGGCAAAGTGAAGAAGAGTACCGTGGAGAGAAGATGGCTGAGGTAATGCATTATACTAGATTTACTTCTGTTTGTGAGAGAGTCAAGCTTTCCAACTACACAAAAGCCCCTATGTTGCTGGCTCTGCCTGGTGTGTGAGAGGAAGGGAAACTTTCCCTCTGGCTCGGGAAATGGCAGTGCAGCAAAGGATGTTAATAGACAGAATCAGCAAGGAGTCCTGTGGCACCTTATAGACTAACAGAAGTGTTGGACCATAAGGTGCCACAGGACTCCTCGCTGCTTTTGCAGATTCAGACTAACACGGCTACCCCTCTGATAATAGACAGAATATAATTATCAGCACCAGTACACAGAAATTAACATGCCCAGGAGAACCGACAGAATTTTCTGGGCAAGGTCGGGGGGGGGGGGTGGAGGGGACTGGCTCTGTGCATCCCAGGGCTCCAGGCTAAGAGCCTCGGACAGCAACCCCTAAAGCCTCTTTTATAATACATTCCTGACAATAACAGCTTCTGACCCCCGGACACCATGCCAAGTTATTACTTCAGTATTGATGCAAAGGAAAAATTGCCACCTATTGGATGCCCAAAAACACTGCATGCAGTACCTAGAATACTGACCTGGCTTGACTCTGCTTAGCTTATCTGACCCTACTTAGTGTGTGACATCTGACTGTCACAGCACAGCATGGGCTCACCACACAACACAGCACCGCTGAAGATTAAATGCTTAAAGCCAAATTCAGTTCTGTGACCAGGATAGGAAATTTGTTCAGATCTAACTGAAAGATGGATTTGGCCCATACAAATCAACTATTTTTTTAAAAAAATCTTATTTTTAGGATGTTTTATCATCAGTAAAATTGAATTTAGAATCATCATTAATACCATCAACATGGAATCTAGACAGTTTAAAAAATGAGTTAAAAGTACTTTCAATTACTACATCTGCCCCTGAGTCATCCTAGACAATTCACAATACAGGTTTGCGTTTTATATTATTTTACTAGGGGGTTGCACCCCATCCTTGCTACGCTCACCAACTCCCCTCTGTCTGGCCACTTTCACGGTAGGAGAGCCTGATGACATCATTCTGTCGCACAGCAGGAAAATCTTTTTTATATATGTAGAGAAATATTTTATTTTACTTTATTTTAGTTGTTCCAATAAGGTAAGAAGAAAAATAACAGAAAAACTATCAAAAATCAAATACTCCTAGGCATAAATTTCATCATCATTTAGCAGATATAGCCCTGATTAAGAAAGCGAGTGGAGTACACATCCCATGTTAAATACGAATCATCTCACTGCAATAAAAAGTAAAAAATATTTAAAAGTATATTGTTTTAGCTAGTCTTTTTCAGAAACAGTATTCTTAGTTATTACTTGTTAAACATTTTCAGACACAGCTTTCATTCCTGAATATAAGTGTCTCTTGAATGCCATTATGTTCACCCTTTCTCAAACAAGCTTTAATTTAAAAAAAAAAAACAGCAAGGCGTCCGGTGGCACTTTAAAAACTAACAAATTTTATTAGGGTATTCAATTTGTTAGTCTTTAAAGTGCCACTGGACTCTTTGTTGTATTTGCTGACAGAGACTAACACAGCTACCTCTCCAAAACATTTAATTAAAAGGTTTAGCTTGAGTAAGGACTGAATAAAAGTTGAATAAGGATTTGGCCTGGCGTTTATATTATTTACAATCATTTGGTTATGACTTTAGGATGAGATCCAGCAGTCTTTCCACACACGGACTATCCATTAATTTCGTCCTGAGCTTTGTGTTTGCAGTCACTGAAAGTTGGATATAAATAAAAATGACTGAATGTAATGGTTTGTCATGTCTTAGCTCTCTCATAGTCACATACCACACCAGTAATAGCTCATAAACTTGTGAAAGCTACAAAGTCAGTAGCTGGATTAATGCCTCAGTAAGTGTTCTAATCTCTTCTCAGTTCAAATATAGATTTGGTCCTGCAAAGAGAGTTTCAAAAGTATATAAAGGTCTGAATTCTTCTTCCCAGACACATTTCCCATTCTATGCTCTGAATATCTTCAATTCAGTGTAAAAAACACAAGCTAAAATAAGACCCTCAATTTGTTTTTAGTAAAGATTGCTCAAACGGCATACATTTTCAGTTTTTCCTTCTAACCTTTATGCTTTTGTGGTTTATTTCTTTTAGTTTTCAAATCAACATTTTAAAATGTTTTATTTAATAACATATAATAACATACGGTATGAGACAGGTTTCAGTTCTTCTTTGACGGATGTCCTTGTGGGTGCTCCAGGGATGTAAACGTGTCGTTGATTAACTGAAGAACTGATATGTAAAAGCTTATAGGTTAATGCTATAGACTACACACATTCTCCTCCCTCTCCTTCCCCCGTCCCCTCCCCCCCCCCCACTTGTCCACTTGCCGGTACATTTTTTAGCAGTCTGGCTAGCAGTGCAACTCAGTCCTGGCTTGCAATGGATCTAGGACCTACTCCCGCTGCGGCTCTGAATTGAAAGCGTATTAGGATCTGGGCAGGCAGACAGCCCAGTTCAGTTCCAGCTCACGCTGGGTCTAGGAGCTCAGACTACCCCCTAGATGTGGGGCAGCAGTACAGGGTGACAGGCAGCTGGTCCACAAGGAAAGCAGGTTTTTAAACTGGCTCCCCTCCCGAACCAGCTTCCACCTGGCACCCTGAGCTGCTGTCTCTGATACAGTGGTAGCAGTGCAGAGTGGCAGGGGGCTCCTCTGGAGTGAGGCCGGAGTGCTCTGGCTGCCAGCCCGACCCCCAGGGACTATAGAATACAGGCAGTCCCCGAGTTACGCGGATCCGACTTATGTCGGATCCGCAGTTACGAACGGGGATTTTCTCGCCCCAGAGGACTGGAGCGGCGGGACGCCTGGTCCCGCCGCCCGCCTCCTCCGGGGCAAGAAAAGCTGCTCCCCGTCTCCCTGGTCTGCTGGGGGAGCCAGCAGATCAGGGAGATGCTGAGCAAAGCCGCGGAGGACCCGGGCCGGACCGCGGCGCTGATCTGGAAGCGCCGCGGTCCGGCCCAGGTCCTCCGCTGCTTTGCTCCGCGTCTCCCTGGTCTGCTGGGGGGGGACGCAGCTAGTGCCCCCCCCCCCCCCCCAGCAGACCAGGGAAACGTGGAGCAAAGCCCGGGGCCAGTGGTAGAGCAGGTGGGGCGCTGCCGGTTGGTCCCGCAGCACCGCTCCTTGGCGCTACTGGAACAACCCGGCAGCACCCCAGCTGCTCTGCCCCAGGAGTCCTGATTCAGCCACTGCTGATCAGTTTCAGCAGCGGCTGAATCAGGACGCCTGGGGCAGAGCAGCTGGGGTGCTGCTGGGTTGGTCCAGTAGCGCCGAGGAGCGGCCACGCTACTGGACCAACCCAGCAGCACCCGAGCTGCTCTGCCCCAGGCATCCCCAAGTCAGCCGCTGCTGAAACTGACCAGCGGCTGACTACAGGAAGCCCGAGACAGAGTTGCTCTGCCCCGGGCTTCCTGGAATCAGCTGCTGATCAGTTTCAGCAGCAGCTGACTTGGGGACGCCTGGGGTTCTTAAGTTGAATCTGTATGTAAGTCGGAACTGGTGTCCAGATTCAGCCGCTGTTGAAACTGATCAGTTTCAGCAGTGGCTGAATCTGGATGCCAGTTCCGACTTACATACAGATTCAACTTAAGAATAAACCTACTGTCCCTATCTTGTACATAACCCGTGGACTGCCTGTAGTTGAGTAACCGATAAGAATTCATTAGGTTACTCTCAACTATTCAGTTAGTTAACCAATATTTAACATCCCTAGTAGGGACATCCCGGTGCCATGGAGGGGAGCTTTTTCCAGAAGTTATCAGTGGGCAGCGCATGTGCAAGAGGAACCTCACACTGCGTTCAGTTTGGCACTGCGTGCGCGGCTCACCTCCCCCCCTCCCCCTTCGGTTCCTCTCCCACCGTCCTTGGACACGAATTGAGCTCTTTGTTCTCCTCAACAGTTCTCCTGGGGAAGGGGGGAAAATTGTCATTTTTTCCCCTTCCCTCACTACTTCTTCATCAACTGCTGAGCCTCCTCCCCTTAAAAAAAAAATTCTGTCAGATCCTCATGGAGTTGCCACTTGTCCTGATGCCTCAGGCAGCTGGGGACACTGCTGCACTCCCTCCCTTCTTCCCTCCCTCCCTCCCTCAAAAAAAAATGAAAAAAAAAAGAAGACGACAGAAAACAATGACAATAATAAATAAAATAAGCAGGGAGGTAGGGGCAAAAGCCACACATCAAAACAGATGCACCCTATGATCCTCGCAGTCGGTGCAATGCTGGGTTCCTCCAGCTTTAAAAAATGTCAATCGAGTCAGGAGCCGATGTAGATTGTATCCACTGCCTAGGAGAAGCTCAGGTACCCCAGAAATGTGAACTGTGCTGCAGTCTCACAGAAAAAAACAGGAAAGATAGGGAGCTTCAGCTCCAAATCATTTTATTTGAGAAGGCAATGCAGCCTGAGTGCTCTCAAGCCTCTCTGCGGGCAGGACAGGCTCCCAGAAAGATTGCTGCTTCACCATTGTTCCATGAGTGGGCTAAGAAGGGGCCATCCCTTTCTAAATCACTGCCCCCAACTCCATCCCGGAAAGCGTCCGGAGGGGACAAGTTGAACACTCCCAGCACTGGAGAATCAGGGGCTTGAAGTGGCACTGCAATCACCACATCGCACTCAGCTCTGTGCCAAAAACAGCAGCATCAGTCCTGGAGAGCTCTCACCAGTGCGCCCATATGCCGGTGCCAACATTACTGAGAAACTCTGCATCAAGATCCATGCTGCCAGGTACCAACCAGTCCTCACGTAACGGACTGCAGTCAAACGCGAGCCCCACAGATCCTTACTCAGTACCGTCCCCCCCCATGGAAGCTCCGGCATCGGCACGACTGGCAGGCAGGGTGTTTCATCTCCACCCCCCAGAGAAGCTTCCCCGCTGCCATACTCATCAGATGCTTTCCCATACCATGTACTCTCTGAGCATGCTGTCTTTAACCAAGATGATCAGTGAGATGTTTTCTCATCACAGCGCTTGTTCCCCACTACCTCTCATCATCTTTACTATTACCACAAGAGACCATGATACCCCCGTTGGTAAATGGAGTGGCCATACCTACCACCCCATTACCCTCTTCTCTGGTCACCGTGGGACCACTGGCATCCACTGAAAAGACATTCTACCCTGCCATCTACCCTGAGGAGGAGACTCCCCTCACCCTTCCTATCTTGCACTATGCCAACCACCGCAGACTCTGAAGAGGAGGATAAACTCCCTGATGAATATACTGAGTTACTGGACAACACAAAATCCCCTCCTAATAACTCTTCTTCATACCCTGAAGAAGCTGTAATACCAGACAATACTCACCCACAAGATGATCTAAAACTATTCCAAGAACTGTTTAAGATGGTTGCAACAACCCAAGACATCCAACTGCATGAAGTCAAGGAGAAACAACATTGACTCCTGAAAAATATTCGTCCTTCTTTGCAGGGAAGAATCGCACTGCCCATCAACAAGGCTATCATAGAGGTCTCCGATGAAATTTGGCAAACCTCTGCCTCAATTCAGCCAACATGTAGAAAGTCTGACAGGAAGTTCTTCATACCACCAAAAGACCTAGACTTCTTTTTTCACATCAACAACCAAATTCTCTTGTTGTGGATGCTGCTAATCAACATGCAAAGACCTCTCAGGCCAGACCAGCATCCAACGACAAGGAACAGAAAAAAATTAGACCTATTTGGGAAAAAGGTGTATTCTTCAACCACAAGAAGGTGTATTCTTCTTCAGCTAAGAATTGCTAACTATTCAGCATTGCTAGCAAACCACAACTTGATAACTATCCAAAATTGGCTGAGCTAATGGAACATCTACCAGACTCCAAAAGGCCCATACTCCAGTCAGTCATCCATGAAGGGCACTCCTATTGCTCATACAGCCCTTCTTTCCTCAATAGACATAGCTTTCAGAGCAGCTATGGCAACAGCCACGGCAGTGGTGATTAGGAGGGCCTCTTGGCATAACCAAAGAACTCCAGTCAAAAGTGGAGGACCTCCCATTTGATAAGTGCAAGCTTTTTGTGGCTAGTACTGATGAAGTCCTACATAGCAGCAAGGACTCCTGCACTACCCTTTGTATGCTTGGCATGTATAGCCCTCCGTATTGCCAAAAGCATTATACTCCATACAGCAAAAACAGAGACAACTATTATAACCACGCTCAACAAAAACGATATGACTATAATTGTGCTAGACAATGACCCCAGAGGAAGCGTCCACCTCAATCTCGATTTTCTGCCTTCAGGTAATGGGCCACATGGCTGCCACTACTTATGTTGTGCAGCATGCACGCCTCCGTTTCAGAGCCCTACAGCACTGGCTAGCGTCAGCTTACAAGGTCACGCGTCACTCCTTGCGCAAACAAGTCACAGTCACCAAGAAGATGCCAGACTCGCTTGCATGGTGGACAGTACCCAGCAATCTCCTAGAAGGAGTACCTTTCCACCAGCCCAAACCATCCATATAGATTACCATTGATGCCTCTTTCATGGGCTGGGGAGCAAACCTTCAACATGCAGTCCAGAGCAGATGGTCACAACACGAGTCCTCACTACACATTAACCTCCTCGAGCTCAGGGCTGTGAGGAATGCTTGCAACCACTTTCTTACCATCATTGCAAACCAGACCGTTCACATACTTACTGACAATATGACAACCACGTTTTATATAAACAGGCTGGGAGGAGCTCGCTCCCCATCACTCTGTGCCGAGGCGATCTGCCTCTGGAACTGGTGCATTCACCATGGGATCACCTTAAAAGCTTCATCCCGACCTGGAGTGAACAATATCTGGCTAGACACCCTGCGTAGCAATCTACTCCATGAAGAATAGTGATAGAAATGTAGCCGTGTTAGTCTGGGGTAGTTGAAGCAAAATGCTTCATTGTCCTGCATTTTACTCCATGAAGGTACGTTTTGCAGCAATATCAGCTCTTCATGAATGGTAGAGGGCTCTTCTGTCTTCTCACACCCCATAACAAGAAGATTTCTGAAGGGCCTCCACAACTTCCACCCTCCAATTTGGGTGCTGGCCCCTACTGGGGATCTGAACTTGGTCTTGGACTGTCTCATGAGGCCTCCCTTCAAACCTTTGGCCACTTGTCCACTCCCATTCCTACTAAGGAAGGTGCTATTTCTGACAGTCATCACCTCTGTGAGGAGTTAGTGAGATAGGGGCCCTTATGGTGGGCCCACCATATACAGTCTTCATCAAGGACAAAGTAACCTTAAGTCCTTATGTGTACATCCAACATTTCTACTCAAAGTTGGTACAACCTTCCATATTAATGAGCCAATAGTACCACCAGCATTTTTCCCTAAGCCTCATGCATCCCCCTAGGGATGCTATGCTTCACACACTCAACATCCATCGAGCTCTGGCCTTTTATATAGATAGACCAGGCCCCGCACTGAAGGGCTGGGAGTAGCCCAGGCCCAGTTGGTGGAAAAAGCCCCGCCCCACCAGCCCTGCTGGGCCTGCTCCCAGCAGAGCCAGAGTATAAATGCAGAGGGAGCCCTGCAGAAGAGGAGGCAGCTGGAGGGTAGAAGGGCACAGGCAGCAACCCCGGTGTTCCTGCAGCAGCTGAGGCCAGAGGAAGGGCCAGCATCAGACTCCAGGAGTGAAGCCAGCAGCCAACTCTACCTGAGGGACTGGACCACCTACAACTCCAGCCCCAGCCCCGGTAAGGACCAACGCCGAGGCAGACAGACTATAAGGGTTCCAGGGTGGTAGGAGGCAGGCCAGGGCAAGGGATTGCTATCACAGATCGGTGTTTATCAGCTGGATTCCCCACCGAGCAGGCAGGTGCAATAATCCTTGCCTACAGGGCCCTGGGCTGGGACCCGGTGGAGAGGGAGGGCCTGGGTCCCCCTATCACTCCTTTCTGCACCCTGGGCAATCACCCCCCGCTGGGAGGGGCTTTCCCCGGGGCTAGGCCTCTGGTACCGTATATGCCCTGATAGTGGGGCCTGGACTTAGTATTGTGACTGTTAGTATCGTGTATGCCCTAATTGAGGGGCCCGAACTGGGGCAACGGGACCTTAGAAGGGGGGCCACACCCCATGCCAGGGGCGTACCACTCGACAGCAACCATTCTGAAAGTCTGCACTTTTGTTCATATCCATCACACTACGTTCAAAGGGCACACACATATTTCAGTGCAATGTATTTCCAAATGGGTTTCGTTCAGCATACTGTGGTGCCATTCGCTCTGTAACAGACTCCTGCCAGTTCCACTGAAGGCACACTCCACTTGTTCCACTGAAGCTTCCACAGCTTTCCTAAGCAATGTAGACCTTAAAGACATTTACTGAGCAGCCTACCTGGTCCTCAGACCACACCTTCGCCTGGCACTATGCCATAATGATGCAACTGGCACCAGACTCGGTAGTCGCTACTGTGGTATTATCTGCAGCCTCTAACCAGTGACTCTGATTCCCACCATCTGTGTCAGGTACTGCTTTGTAGTCACCTTACGTGGAGCACCCTTGGGGACATCACCCAAAGAAGAAAGGGAAGTTACTCACTCTGTGCAGTAACGACTGTTCTTTGAGGTATGTGTCCCCATAGGTGCTCCACAACTCTCCCTTCCTCCCTTCTACTTGGAGTCTTAGCTACTTGGATGGAGAAGAGGAATTGGAGAGGGGGGTGAGCTGCGCACGTGAGGTGCCAAATTGAAGGCAGCGCAAGGCTCTCCTCGCACATGCACAGCCCACTGACATCTGCTAAAAAAAGCTCCGCTTCATGCTCCAGGACATCCCTACACCTTACGTGGAGTACCCACAGGGGGACACACCCTGAAGAACAGTCATTAATACACAGAGTGAGCAACTTCCTTTTTTGTATTGGTCAGAGTCAAGTTATATACAAGTTAAACTTGTGATAAAATTATACACAAACGTTTTCAAATTCCATTCTTAATTACACCTATACATGGATAAACACAACAAAACGTTATGTGTATTATTTTGAATAAGAATCTCAGCTACCTGCAACACTAATTGTAATACTTTTTAATTTGTTTGCCTCTAACATTTATATTGTACAAGTGAGAACAGTTAACAAAAATGCTATTGGAAAATCAAAAATCCCATTAATATTCAAAAGTCACTAGAAGGTTTGCATCACAAATGTTCGTGACAGATCTCGCTCATTAACATAAAACCATTTATCCCAGACATGCCATATAATGTTGACAATGAAATATAAGTGTATATGCTGGAAGTCAGTGAGCAGCAGAGACTAAAGGAGAATCTGATTCACAGAAAGGAAGGCTTGTCACATGGGAATATCAGGAAACAGGGCCGAATATTGCATGCAGTTTGTAATTATATGTAATAACAACAGGGGAGGTAACAGGATGTATCAATGTGACAAGTTGTTTACTGAACATTACTATGAAATAATTAACCAGATGGTTGCAGAAACATTCTGTGCCCAGCTGCCTAACTTGTCATGGATGCTTTATTAGTTGTGTTTGTGTCTAAAACTCTCTGCCTTACTCCTGCCTATCACCCTCACCCCTATTAACCAAAATAGTGGTTGATTAGGATGGTTCAAATTCAGATTTACATGAACAGTATGAGTCAAAGGTTTGAGCAAACCTAAAGAACATAAGAACAGCCAGACTGGGTAAGACCAAAGGTCCATCTAGCCCAGTATCCTGTCTTCTGACAGTGCCTTAGAGGGAATGAACTGAACAGGTAATCATCAAGGCTGTGGCTACACTACATGCTCTGCTGGAAGTGGCAATGCAAATGAAGCGCTGATTAGCATTTTCTTGCACTTCATTTGTATAATTTCTTCCGGTCCATTTTTGTACAAGAGGTTTTTCCGTAAAAACGGATCGGAAGAGATTATGAAAATGAAGCACGAAAAATGCTAATCAGCACTTAATTTGCATTGCCTCTTCTGGCAGAGTGCGTAGTGTAGCCAAGGGCAGAGTGATCCATCCCATGTCCCCCACTCCCAGCTTCTGGCAGACACAGGCTAGGGATATTATCCCAGCCCATCATGATTAATAGCCATGGATGGACCCATCCTCTATGAATTTATCTAGCTCTTTTCTAATCCTGTTATAAAGCAATAGATTTTGAAGGCAAACAAAACACTGTAGACACAATTTGCAAATGTGATATTTTAATAGGAAATTCCAGTTCTGAATTTGCAAGCTTATATTGACACTTAGGCACATAAAATGAGGAATTGTGTGCTCAGTGAAGATTTGAGAGTACATGAGGAGCTTTGCATGTCCTATGTGGGTGCTTACTTTTGAAAATTGTCCTTCACATACCTTTCTTTTGAGTGATTTTTCTTTTCTCCTTTTCCTTCTTTTGAAATATATTTTAGCTGAGCTGAAGGGGGAAGTATACATAGTGTTTATCTATCAGCACTGGAGCCCAACTACAGTCCGTTTTATAAATCCTTATGGTTTAATGAATGCCAAATTTAGGAAAACTCTTTAAAATAAAGCATACTATTTTAAAATCAGTAGAATCCCTGCTACCTTTGTTTTTGTTTTTCCTGAATTATATCTGATGTACAGATAATTATCTTACAAAAATGTATGGATTGTATATTAGTTGAAAAGCAGTTCCATAATTAAATCAGTACATAACACATTTTAATAAGCATTTGATAGTTTGATAAACTATTTACTTTAGACAACCGCTTACGGAGCTAGATTCACCCTTATTGTTATGATGTTGAAGTAACTTGCAGTACATTAGAGATGGATTTATTCTCTAGGGATTCTTTGATTGGCTTTTTGTTCAAGTGCCATTATTATTATTATTATTATTTTTTATTATTATTATTTTATTTTATCAACAACAACAACTAAAATTAGTAATAGTGCTTTTCAACACTAGATCTCAAAGAGCTTTATAAAGGATGTAAATATCATTTTTCCCATTTCACAGATGGGGAAATTGAGGAACTGAGAGGTGACTTCTTCAGGGTCACTCAGCAAACCAGAGGATGAGCCTCAAATCAAAACAGACATGTTGAAACAGATATCTTGAGTCCCAGGCCAATGCTCAACCCACTAGACTAGATCCCTGCCCTGCCCTGCCCCTGTCCCAGTCCCTGCTTATCTCCATCTTTTCCACTCTGAAAAAAAAATAAGGCTCAAATTCTGCTATGGTGCTAACATGGAGCAAATCATTGTGCCCATTCAGAGGCCCATTAACTGCAATGAGACTCCATATAAGTGAACACTTCCTTCCATAAAGAGAACCATTGTCATCTGCAGGACTCTGGACTGGCCCATTTCAGGATCAGAGTCTAAATGGGCAATATATGTTGAATGATAACTATTTCAAATACCTAGAATATTAGAGAATAAAGAATTCACACAAATAAACACCCTTTATTATTTGCCAAACAATTAGAGGCTTTAGGAAACAACATCTTTGCAGAAAATCTTTTTATGATCATATTCCTATTTGTTTTAAATGCTGATATTTTTCAAACACCATTAGGACTTCTGTAACAATGTGCTCCAGGAAAAATATGTAAGCGAAGAAAGCACTTTTGCATCAGCAATACTAGATTCAAGCTACTAAATTCAGTTGACATCTCTGGCATATGGACTGTCGGAACTATGCTTTTTTTATTTGACCTGTTATCATGATCACAGCAGTAATAAAACTGATGCTAGGATCTTTATTAAGTAGCCATTACCACAACTGTCCACTGGAAAGAAATATGGAGGAGAAAAATTGCTGGCTGACAGCTCTGACTAATTCTTCCAGGAAAATTTTTAGAACTAACAGCTCTGTTTGTTCCCTGAACCTTGTGAATTACTCACAGGGATAAATATCCAAAACGTTAACAATAATTACAATCTATTTTTTTTTAAGATGCAGAAAAGGCACTACTCACACTCTTTTTTTCTTTAAATGCGTATGCAAATTATTAAAATATGTATTGAATTTGTACATGATTTCAGCTTCTGTAATTGGTACATGCTTTACATTTTGCACTTTTTCCATTACAATGTTTTCTCCTTTAAAAATAGATAATTAAACTCTAAAATCTGTTAAAATACACATGGCCTTGAACTACTGCTTATCAGCTAATTATACTGGAAAAGAATTGGCTCAGACAGTCAAGTCAGGGTGCATGTGTGCTGTGTGCTGACATAATTCTTAGCTATGCAATCTACTGCATTATGGTTGATTGTGGGTGTCTCATTTGCATAAACACGGTATCATTATTTTACAATACCCATATGGTATGTATAACCCTGTACTCTGGTTGACTGATAGCCATTTTTGGTCAATAACTAGAATTTACTAATCCGCAGTATTGTTATTTCTTGACAAGAATATGCAAATCCCTCTACTCTGATTGGCTCCCCTATTTAAAATGTTAAAGCTGATTGCCAACAATATACATACCACTTCATCTTTTCATTACCTTCAGCTGGAAGAAAGGAGAGACCACAAATTTACACAAAATAAAAAATAATCCAATACATTGAAGAAAAAAGGACTATGAAAATACTGAACAAGAAAAAAAATTGATATATTTTTAAAAAATCATGTTTTTAACTCATTTGCCCCATTCAGTCTCAATCCCATTACCACTGACATAAAATTACATATACTGGCGGTGGAAACCATGTTAAATTTGCTTTATTAGAGAAGGGTTTTGTTTTTTTTTACCATGTTGGTCCCAGTATATTAGACAGACAACGTAGGTAAGACAATACATTGGACCAACTTCCACTGCTGAAATAACCAAATTTTCAAGTTATGCAGAGCTCTGCATGTCTGGGAAAGGCAGGCCAGGTATGCATTTGAAATTTTCTTTGACAGAGCTGTATTTCTCAGGTCAGGTCAGCAATAGGAAGGTTCGGTTAAGGTATCCAACTCCGGCTACATAATATACATAGCTGGAGTCGGCTTGCTTTAAATGAGCTTGGCGCTGTATTCGCAGAGGGAGACTGATGGGAATAGACACTCCCATCGGCTTCCCTTACTCCTCATGACTGACAGGACTATTGGTGCCTATCAGAGCCACCCTCAGTGTTCACTTTAGATCAATCTCCTGCACAGCAAGTGAAGATGTGGTGGCAGAGATATGAAAAATCCATACCCTGAAAGATAGAGCTCTAATGACCTATCCCATGGAGTAGACCAGTCCCAGGTTGATGGAAAAATTCTGTCATTTAAGCTACCACCTCTCAAGTGGTGCATGACTGCTTTTTTGTTTTACCTCTCAGGCGGATGGATTACCTCCACAGATTTTCAGCCTGTGCTTCATGGACCCTTAGAGGTCTCTATGGGGTCCAGAAAATATAGTTATCACAGAACAGATGTTTTCAGCCTCTGGTCCATGGACCATGGGTGTCCACAGACTGTCTAAAATTTCCAAAGGAGTCCACATTTACATTTAAAAATGTTTAGGGGTCCATAGATTTAAAAAAGGTTGAAAACCTTCCTTTGTCACAAGTAGTGTCTACAGGCACTCCATTTAGATTGCAGTCAACCACACAAAACAGTCCTGGAATATTTCGCTGCCCCAGGAGAATGTTTGTTCTACCTATTGTGGGCAAGTTGAATGGGTGCTGGTCAGCAGTGAAAGTAATTAAAAATTTCTTATATATACTGTCCGATTGCAAACCCAGGTCCCTGACAGCTCTTTAAAAAGCTCCCCACTGGCTTTCGCTGCAATTTGGCCATCTCTTACTAGAACTGCACACCTGGGTGTACCCACTTACTTTCATCTCTGGTTCTGGTCTAAGAGAAGGAGGGGCCTTGAATTTCTGTGAGCTCTGTGAAAAAAGAACTTTTTAGACAGATTTGGGTATGCTGAATTGACAATATTCAAATAGTGCTTGCTCTCCAACTCTAATTGCAGTCTGTTCACAGAAAGTAATGGGAACATTCAGTACATTTCTGAGCCTAATTCTCTCCCTGCAGTTGGAAATTACTCATAGGCTTATGTGGAGAGCTATGTTCCAGAAAATGAAAGAACAGACAGAGCTTGAATATATCAGACATTTTACAATCTAAAATGGTAGTTCAAGTGTAAGTTGCAGGCTCACCTGAGAGCTCATGGTTTGATATGAATGCACTGTATTGTTTGGCTAGTTTTGCTAAGCAGAAGAATGGCCTGTATTTAAGGCTAATATTTGTCTCCGTTATTTTTAGTAAGAGTCACATGCAATAAACGAAAACGCACAGGGGACACTGAAACCTATCCTTGACTTTACTAAAAACAACGTGGGGGGAGGCAGGGCTAGGTAAGGGGGAATGGAGTCCCATGAAGGGTGGGGGAAAGCAGAGGGCGTTGCAGCACTCCTGGGCTCCTGGCCACCGCCCCACACATGGGGGGCTCTGTTGCCAGCCCTGTGCAGCGGGGTTCAGGCTGCCGCCTCTGTGCCTGGGTTCCTATCTGCTGCCCACATGCCAGGGGGCTGTGCTGCCAGACCCACACCCAGTGTTCTGGCTGCTGGCCCTGTGCTTTGCTCCTGGCTTCAGCTAGGGGAGAGTGGATGAAGAAAAGGAGCTGGATTTCAGCACCCCCACTCTTTAAAATGTTCCCACGCCACTGTAGCAGCGCTCCCAGGCTGTGTCTAGACTGGCAAGTTTTTCCGGAAAATCAGCCGCTTTTCCGGAAAAACTTGCCAGCTGTCTACACTGGCCGCTTGAATTTCCGGAAAAGCACTGACGATCTCATGTAAGATCCTCAGTGATTTTTCAGAAATACTATGCTGCTCCCGTTCGGGCAAAAGTCTTTTTCCGAAAGACTTTTGCGCAAAATGCCCAGTGTAGACACCCCACAGTACTGTTTTCCGCAAAAAAAGCCCCGATCGCAAAAATGGTGATCAGGGCTTTTTTCCGGAAAAGCGCATCTAGATTGTCCACGGACGCTTTTCCACAAAAAGTGCTTTTCCAGTAAAGCATCCTGCCAATCTAGATGCGCTTTTCCGAAAATGCTTTTAACGGAAAACTTTTCCGTTAAAAGCATTTCCGGAAAATCATGCCAGTCTAGACATAGCCCCACAGTATCCATAGCCAGCAACATTTGTTTCTACTAGTGGCGCACATCCACACATGCCTGAGAACATGTAACAACATTTATTCTGCACATGGATAGAAAAATTAGATGTTGCCCTGCAGCCCTGGCGACAGCCCCTGACCTCCATTGTAGCCCCTGGCAGAACCCGTGGAGCTGGGCACATGGCTCTGGCTGCAGCACAGTTCCCACTGTAGTCCCTTGTAGAAGCTCCCACACTAAGGCTATATTTACACTGCATCCCTCTTGTGCAAAAAACTATGCAAATGAAGGGCAGATTAGTATATTGCCATGCTTCATTTGCAAAATGAATTAGGGGCCTCGTTTTTTCAGGAAGAACAGCTCTTGCACAAGAGGGTGTTTTTGCCCAATAAGGAGCTGTGTAGATGGCTCCTTTTTGTGCAAAAGCCTCTTGCACAAAAATGCCCCTAATTAATTATGCAAATGGAGTGCAGCAATATGCACTTCATTTGCATAGGCTTTTGCAAGAGGGATGCAGTGTAGACGTAGCCTCGAGCTTGCTGCAGCCGCGGGACGGGTTTGTGGCCCCCGGCTGCAGCCCCCTGCCAAGCCCTGGTAGTTGCCTGGAGGTGCATGGCCCTAGAACATCATGAAGGTGATACACAGGCCTAGTGGCTGCAGCCCTTAGTGGAAGCTATGGAGCCGAAGCACAGCAGGGGACATAGTGGTGGGGCACACAGCTCCTTCTTCAGAACTGGCCACAGCTGTGGGGCAAGGGTGTGCAACCCTGACTGCAACTCCTGCCAAGCTCCAACTCCAGCTGGGGGAGGGAAACACATGATCATAGGAAGCCACAAAATGTGAAGCATTCATTCACAATACACATTTAGTTTCAAGCAATAGTTTGATTTACGTTGTGATTATCCCAAACAGAATTACAATCAAGATTCCACTGCCAGCTAATTGACATAAGCTCTCCTCTGTAAATGGATATAATTGGCTAAAAAAGGTAATGGGGATGGGGAATGAAATTGAAAGGAACAGAAACCAAAATAAGTCATGAATTTTAATATAACCTATTAATTTTTTATGAGAATATGCACATTCAAAGCTTGATTTAAGAAAAGGAGAAATCCTAATTAAAAATGAATCTGCTTTGGTGTGATATAGATTTTGGAACTCATTAATGAGCTTCAAAGAGACTATTGTGTGTGTACAGGTTTACCTTTCCTCGAGAGAGATGTCCCCGTGGGTGCTCCACATTACATTGGTGTGCCGCCGCCGACTCATTGATCAAAGATTTTAGAGCAGTATCCCTGAGGCTGCGAATGCGCTCAGCCCTAGTAGAAGAAGCAGCTGTACCTCCAATTCCAACTACCTCAGATGACTGCACTTTTTCAAGACCTTTTTAAACTGAATTAAACATTCCCCTCCAGGAGGTCGGCAAAAACCAACATGAATTAACATCCGTATTGCACTCAGTAACATCTTCTAAAATAGTACTGCCGATTAATCTAGCAATAATGGAACCTGCAAACACCGTGTGGCAAACTCCTGCATCAATCACCCCTACCTCTAAGAGAGCAGACGAGAAGTCTTATATTCCACCCGAGTGCTCTGAGTTTCTTTTTACTCACCCAGTACCTAACCCTTCGGTGGTGGAAGCGGTGCACCAGAAAAGTAAGCAGCAATAATGCCTGTCCACCCTATCGGACCGCAATGGTGAGACTTGATTTATTCGGACATAAAGTTTATGAGTCTTCTACCTTACAGTTTTGTATCTCCAATTATGCTGCTGTGTTTAGTAAATATGACTACAGAAATTACACCAAGCTCAATTATTTTATTGCAAATATTCCTGAGGCAAAAAGACTTCAGTTCAGAGCCCCGAGGGTCACACAATTATCAGAACAGTTTTGCAGGCTGCATTAGATGCTGCTGATATGGCTGCACAATCTATAGCAACAACAGGAGTGACAAGAAGGGCTTCATGGTTTAACTCCACTTCATTTCCTAGAGAAATCCAAGCTATGGTGGAAGATCTTCCATTTGATGGTCAGAAACTGTTTGAAACCAGTACCATTGAAATTCTTCACTCAGTGTTACAACAGACAAGACCAACATCCACGGAACAGAGGTAGAGGCAAAAACCATTGATGACACCTTCCCTCTACCAACTCGCAACAGTCATAGCAATCCAATAAGCAAATTTGAACTTCAGGTTGAGGGGCATGAGAGCCTCTCACCTATTCCAAAGCTACCTGTGCAAGCTAAATTCTTTCATCACTGTCAGTTACCATTTTTAACAACTGGCAGACCTTGGACAATGTGGAAAAGATCTACTGAGACTGAAGGACAGCAACTGGGGTACTCCTGGAGTCAGCTAGAAGTTTTGTCTCGAGAGAGTGAAGTGGAGGAGACTTGTAGATGACCTATGCTGAACTCGGAGTGCAAGGGTTTAAGAAGAAGAAGAAGACGTGTATAACCTCTGACAGATGGGTACTCCAGATTACTGAAAAGGCTATCTTATTCCTTTCGTGCCTCTACCCCTTTCCATACCCCATCCCAGACCCTTTTCAGGGATCACTCTCATGAGAAACTGCTTCAACACAAGGTAGAACACCTTTTGCACATAGGGATGATTAAACCAGTCCCTGCACAATTTAGGGGGAAAGGTTTTTCATATTACTTCCTGACAGGAAAACAGTTTGGAGGTGGGAGACCCATCTTGGACCTGCAAGCACTCAACACATTTTTTCAGAAACAGAAATTCAAGATGGTGACGCTTGCTACTATTATACCAATATTGGAACAGGATGATTGGTTCTCGTCCTTTGACTTGCAAGATGCATATTTTTATATCTCTATCCATGAAGCTCATTGACTTTTTATCCAATTTGTTGTAGGTTCACAACACTGCCAATACAAAGTACTCCCCTTTGGACTTTCTAGAGCCCCGAGAGCCTTCTCAAATGTTCTGGTGGTTATTGCAGCATACCTGAGGAAGCTAAGCATCATCATATTCCCATACCCGGATGACGGCTGTCTAAAGGTGCGCTCAGACAACGACTTCTGCTGCTTGCTGTCGATCACAAGACACCAATTCCAACACCTCAGCCTACAAATAAATGAAGACAAATCAACGCTATCTCCCACACAAAAGATTCAGCTTATAGGAACATCTCTCCACTCAACAAGGGCCACTGCATCCCTTCCTACAACCTGTTTCTAAAAAATTGTGTCCTTGATAAACACCTTACAATACAGTCCCTGAGCAACAGTACATGAATGCCTTTAGCTCCTGGAGCATATGGCAATGTGCAATTTTATTGTCGGCAACACTTGGCTCCACATGAGATGTTTACAGGGATGGCTGGTTCAGGTCTACAAGCCCAGTATCCACCCACTATCCAAATCCCTCATCCTCCCAATACTGGTAAAAAAAATCCCTGCAATGGTAGACAAGTCCACAAAACCTTTGTTCCGGAGTCCCCTTCTATCCATCAGAACCATCCATCTCCATGACGACAGAGGCATCTCTTACATTATGGGGCACTAAGCTATGACATCACAAGGCCCAGGGTCTGTGGTCCAGCAGCGGCAAGAACGGACATATAAACTTCCTAGAACGGCATGCAGTCAGACATGCTTGCATGAAATTCTTCCTGTTCATCGTCAGCAATCATGTCAGACTGTACGTAGACAATGTTACAGCAATATTTTATATACTGGGCAAGGCCCAATCTCGACCACTTTGCATAGAAGACATTGCACTTTGGTACTGGTGCCTCAAATATGGTATAAACATTACCACAATGCGCCTTCTGGGCATCTTAAACACAATGGCAGAACCACTCAGCTGAGCCCTCCCAATCGAGCACA
Organism: Pelodiscus sinensis; assembly: GCF_052426305.1. Lineage (NCBI taxonomy): Eukaryota > Metazoa > Chordata > Testudines > Trionychidae > Pelodiscus > Pelodiscus sinensis. Next base: position 20,382,834 of record NC_143057.1, read on the forward strand.
AGTGGCAAATAAACCCACACATGTGGTCATGCATTTTTTGACTATGAGGTCACCCCATCATAGACGTATTTGCCACACAATCCAACAGAAAATGTCACCTATTCTGCTTCAAGGCAAGGCAGGCATCGGCAAAAGGTCCATGGGAGACGCCTTTCTCATCAGCTGGTCATCCCACCTCCTGTATGCATTTCCTCCCATACCGCTGTTGAACAAGGTGGTCCACAAGGCAAAAAGAGTCAAATCGCACACAATTTGTATAGCTCCATCATGGCCACGTCAGCCATGGTTCCCCTTTTTAATGAGGATGTCTGTGTGACACTGGTCCACTTACCACACAGCCACAATCTCCTTCTTCCCCCAGAACCCCACACTGCCCAATCAAACCTTGACTCACTACACCTGAAGGCGTGACTCCTCGATGGTTCTCTGAACTAGAACTGACTTACTCACAAGAAGTACAGAGCCTTTCTACACAATAGGGTGCAGAGCACCTGTAAGACTTACCTTAAAAAATGGAAAAGATTCAACATGTGGTGCATACACCACCAGGAAGCACCCTCTACATCCTCCTTACCTGCCATCCTCGAGTATCTTCTGCACCTTAAACAAGTGGGCCTTGCAATAAGTTCCACTAAAGTTCATCTTGCCGCTATTAGTACTTTCCACCTTAAGACAGACAACTTATTAATATTTACACATCCACTCACAAAGAGCTTTTTAAATAGTCTTCAAGCACTTTATCCTAATATCACCCCACCAACATGGACCTGCATCTTGTACTGAACGCTTTAACCCGGCCACCCTTCAAACCAATGGCCACTACCTCCTACACTTATCTATGAAGACCGTCTTTCTTGCAGCCATTACAGCCTCTTCCCGACTTACGAACCGGTTATGGACCAAGCAATTGGTCATAACTCGGTTTGTTCGTAAGTCGGACCCCATAGAGTTACACGCGACCGCACTGTTCGTAAGCGCGGATCGCTTTTCTAACTCAGGGTCTGCCATTTACGACAGCTTTGGTCATAACTGCGAATGGTCATAAGTCGGCCATTCGCAACTCGGGGATCGGCTGTACCTTGGAGAGACGGGTGGGAGAGATCACAGCCCTAATCCCCCATATACCACCTTTTTTAAAGACAAGGTCACTTTACATACCCACCCATTAAGAGGTGGTCCCTCCAGACAACATACAGGCACATTCTATCAGAGCCATGTCTACCTCAATAGCATTCCTCCACAAAGTACCCATGTAAAAGGACTCTCTAGTCTGGTCCTCGAGTTGCTGGCCCTGCCGGGCCTCGCAGGGCCCTCCTCTTGGCCGCTGCCAAAAACACTGCTCCAGTTGACTGGGGCAGTAGGTGGTGAAGAAGGGGAAGAGGGATGTGGGCCTGCCCTCTCTCCGAGTCCCAACCCAGGGCCCTAAGGTCAAGGGGCAGCCTTTTCTTCCCCTACGACCTGATTGACAGGGTGTTGCCCTTAACTCGTCAGTCCGCAGACCTTCCTCCCTGGCCCTGCCCTGGGTTGCTTCCTCCCCCTCCTGTCTCAATAGGTCCCACATCCTCCTGGTATTCTCTCCTGGTGTCCTTGACACGTAACGCTATTCCCTCCGGAGCTCCCCGGTCCCCTGGAGCTGGGCCGGCTTTGGGGCACTCTACTGTCCTGCCTTGGGCACGCGGGGTGGCGGCGACTGCCCCGTGCCGCTCTGCTGCCTATTTCCCCCGGAGGGGAGAGACTGTAAGTGTGGGGCTCTGCTGCCCCGTCACAACCCATAAGAGACATTTGTGCAGCTGCTACATGGTCATCAGACTACACATTTGCAAAGCACTACGCACTTACGCAGGGACCTCTCTCCAACCTGAGATTTGCTAAGGTGCTTCTTCCCACCACATTTCTGCCAGATCCAAAGTTCCTGCCTCTTTGATCTGTAATAGCTTTGTAGTCACCTAATGTGGAGCATCCATGGGGACATCTCTCAAAGAAAAAGAGAAGGTTACTTACCTCAACAGTAACTGATGTTCTTCTTTGAGTGATGTCCCTGTGGGGTGCTCCACTTTGAGTGCTGGTGCATCCTCACACCAGCAACCAGAGATTTTTCCAACAGTGCTCTGGAATAATTCTTTATATAAATTGTACCTGGAATATTTTGAGTGAGTGTGCATGGCAGTATAGCCTTGTGGATGTGGTACTATACTGACATTTGGGTGATGTCGTTTGATTTCCTTCTCTAGCCTGCTGAATTACTTTAAGCAAATCACTTCACCATCAGTTTTCCCCTCTAAAACAGGAATAATGCTACTTGGCTTTTAGACCTCAAGATAAAGATTGGTTTGAATAACTTTTATTCACAAGAAATCACTTAAAAAGTGGAAAATGGCTCTAAAGAATATCAAAGCCTGTTACAACAATTTTCCATTTTCAAAATGATTCCTTATGAATAAGCTAGTTGATAAATTTGAAGCCAAGGTTCTAATTCAAAAAAGCACGGAAGCAGATTTGGACCTAAGAATATACAAAATAAATTGCAAACTAATATTTACTATTCAGTATGACCAGGATCACTGCTACACTTCTGATACTACAATCTTGACATCGGCTATTTTCCTATTGGAAAATTTGCCTGTATAAGACCTGCAGGATCAGGGCATGCAGGCATTCACCAACAGAACCCTCTTCTAACGTAGATCACTTGGGCTGTGTCTACACTGGGCCACTTATTCCAGAAAATCAGCCGCTTTTCCGGAATAAGCTGCGACCTGTCTACACTGGCCCTTGAATTTCCGGAAAAGCAACGACACTCTACTGTACAAAATCAGCCGCTATTCCGGAAAAGCTATTCTGCTCCCGCTCGGGCATAAGTCCTTATTCCGGAACACTGTTCCGGAAAAGGGCCAGTGTAGACAGCCCAGTAGTCTTTTCTGGAAAAAAGCCCCGATCGCAAAAATGGCGATCGAGGCTCTTTTCCGGAAAAGCGCGTCTACATTGGCCACAGACGCTTTTCCAGAAAAAGGGCTTTTCCGGAAAAGCAGCCTGCCAATGTAGACGCTCCTTTTCCGGAAAAACTGAAAACGGAATAGTATTCCGTTTTAAGCAGTTCCGGAAATTCATGCCAGTGTAGACACAGCCTTGATGTTTATAATTTTGAATTTGTTTGGAACTGTATATGCATTGGTCAATAATTAGCATAAATGCACATAATTTCTGTTTTATTTCTTTCAGTCTTCCAGGAAATTTTTTCCTATCACATTCTTCGGATCGATCACTTGGATAGCAGTTTTTTCATATTTAATGGTCTGGTGGGCCCATCAGGTAAGCAACTGATAAAGGTGTGAACTGTAAGCTTTTCTACTTGTCTTTGACATTTAGGGCCATCTGATGGATAGGAGGAGTGCTGGACAGCACCCGGTGACTTAAGGGTTACATTTAGGTAAAATGGGTGCTGGCAGGGGCGCAAAAGAACCAATGAGATACAGTGCTGAAATTTGAATTGCATATAGATACCGTTCCTGCTCTTTTTGTGTAAAAATTCGAAGTTAAGGGCTGGAAGGAGTAGATGCAGTAGTCAGAATGACCATGCCTATAAAAATATTGGACATGGGAGGGAACTAGGCCTTGAAGTACAGATCAGCACAGATCGTGAGTAAAGGGAAAACATATTTAATCACAATCAGGTTATTTTTCTTTATTTTGCTATTTGGTAAAACTTCTCTGTAAAAGCTATGTGCTCTCCTCTACCCCATTCACTATTTAAGCTGTGCCCCTCTGGAAGAAGTCCAAGTACTTCCTTTCCTGGGTTTAAGAAGAAAGGGGTTGGATCCTTCTGAATCACTGGGAATCAAGCCACATGCTTCAGCTGGTGAATCCCTCTGACTACTGCATGATTTGTACAGCTCTAGTTCTCAAAGAAGAAAAACACTTAAGAAAAATATGAGGCCAAAGCAAATGGCACAAATTAATTATATATATATATATATATATATATATATATATATATATATATATATATATATATATATATATATATATATATAAATAAAGCCCTAGAGGTTTTTAAGTTCTGGCTTGACAAAGCCCTGCCTGGGATGATTTAGTTGGGGTTGGTCCTGCTTTTAGCATGGGATTGGACTTGATGGACTCCTGAGGTCTATTTCAACCCTATGATTCTATATCCTGATAGCACACTGCCAAACATATTAGCCTGCTGAGAATCTAACCGCATCCCCATACTGGCAGAAAGCTAATTTGGGGCTGTACAGCACCAGCAAACACATTAGCAATGGACTCTCTTATCCTGCAGACCCCTCTCCTCTTACCTCTCCAAACTACACTGTACAATACAGGGCAGCATTTGGCCCTAAAGAGGCAATCAATAACATCTTCCCTACTGACCATTTCATTAATAACATAAATATGTTCTTTTCCTCTGTATTGGCAATAAGTATTAGAAAAGTCACTAAGTCGGATTTGTCATATTTAATTCCAAAACTAAAAAATGTCATGTACCAAAAGCTTGGGAGTTCTATTCTCTTTTCATCGGTGTTCTACTAAAGAATGAGACGAGAACATGCCCCTAATTTATTTTTCCATTTCAACCATATTTACAGCAAAGAATGCTCATTCCTTCTATGACCTCAGTGCATTCTTTTGTATTTTTCCAAATACCTTTTAGGTTGGTGAGACTATTGGCATTAGTGAAGAAATCATGGGATTGACAATCCTAGCTGCGGGCACTTCTATCCCTGACTTAATTACCAGTGTTATTGTGGCACGAAAAGGCCTAGGTGATATGGCTGTATCCAGCTCTGTTGGAAGCAACATCTTTGACATCACAGTGGGGTAAGTACTGCACAATGATAATTATGGCTAATTTTTGTCACGGTGTTGGCTACCTTTATTTTCTACTCTTTCTTATAACAGAAGAGTAGAAGATTTCAAAATACAGTAGTTTACACATGCAATGTGTTTTACTGTTTTTTTTATCTTTATCAAGGTTACTATATAATTAGGTCAAAAGTGAGTAAGTAGTTGTTGTTAAATAAATCAGTTGCATGAGCTTCCAGTTTGTGTGTATTTAAGGAACCAGTCAGATAAATTTCACATTTTTAAAATACTTAAGAATATTGTTGCAGGTGAAGTGTTTAAAGCATGCTTTGCTTTAGTCGGCAATTTTGGATTTGGTGCCTTTTATTCAGCTATCTGTGTGATCACTGATTATGAATGCTTTTGTTCTTGCAGTACCTTACCAGCTCTAGACTATAACATGAGTATTTCACCCTCTAAATAAATCCAGACATACAGGCATTGCTTCTGTTAATCTGAGGTTCCTTCACATAGTTCTGACAGTGAAAGGAGGCCTTAAAGTGTGCAGAAATGGTACCCTGAGAACATACTCTGTGCAAGGGCCTTTCTGGCAGCTATAGAGTGAAAAGGTTCAACAAAAGCCCTGCTTCCAACCCTGGGTATAATGGTAATTGGGGTAAGGACAGATGTAATGCATTGTTTGCCCCAATGGGGCCATGGGAAGCTGAGCACAAGTTAGAGGCTCATTGCTACTGTTTTAACTTACATCAGGGTCAATCAAATTCATGGCTGCCTCAGAACATAGGATGTGAGGGTTAAAGTCACCTGCCACCCACACTCTATCTCTGCTCTAAGAATAGGAACTGAAAATCTGACTATCACCACTTGCTGGCCATCAGCAGCTGAAGCAATGTAGAGCAATCTAAGGATGCTCTAAATTACACCAGGAGTTGGTTTGATATAAAACAGTCCCAGAAATTGGTGAGGTGTAGAAATGGTTTATTTTTACCACCCCATTAGCTATCCCTATCACTTTGGTCTCAGCCTCTCTCTTTATTAGTATGGTGAATGCAGTAGCATGTTTTGTTTTAAAATAATCAGTTAAGGAATGTGATATCTACACACATTAAATCACTATGCATCCCCAGTGCTTAAACTTAAAACATATGCAATGGACATATTGCAAGAAAGGTAGGGGGTTGCAATATTTCAATATAGCCTTTTATTTTTCTCAGTTTAAGATTTTATCTGTGAAAATGTAAGGCGCTTTGTATATCTTGGGCATTCTGCTATAATTTTGATTAAAAATGGCATAATTCAGCTTAGTTTCCAGTTTAAGTACAGCTTAAGCCTTAAAAAATATTTCATTTTGATCAGGTTAATCAGAGATTAGATGGTTTGAATTATGTGAGCTTTTCAGACATTTTTTACCTGTTCACAGCTCTGCTAAACGCTTATGAATGGTTTAAATGTTTATTTCTATTTGACATAGTCAGGAGTAATGTTGCCTCAGAAGAGCTACAGAATGGAAAATGCAGTAATACCCACCACAGACACAGAAAATCAGCTTAAGTTTAAACACTTTTCCATTAGCTTATACTCAAGGTCTACGTCTACACTGCACGCTTCGGGTATGTCTACACTACAGCATTAATTCGAGTTATCTTAATTCAAAATAGTTCATTCAAATTAAGCTAATTCGAATTAACACGTCTACACACAAAATGCAGCTCGAATTAGCATTTTGCTAATTCAAAAAACTGCATCCACACTGACTGGACACAGAATCGGATTTAAGGCCAGCCAGAACCAGGTCAGGCAGGGCATCAGGTCCGGAGTGTCTGCGTGTGGCTGCTGCCTGAGGCTATCTGAGGCCTGTGCTTAAAGGGACAGCCCACTCAGGCAGCCGGTTCTCAGGTGTTCCTGCTTGCTTGCCTGCCTCGATGAGGGACAGCAAAGCATTTATGTCTCTGCGTGCTTTGGTTGCCCTCACTCGGGACACCACAGCACTCTGCAACATGGAGCCGGAGCTGCCCCTGGGCACTCTGGTGCTTCTTGAGGATGTGTTGCTGTGAGCCTGGCTGCACTTTCTGCAGGCTGCCATCCCGGAGGTCCATCGGGGGGCTGTCAGTGTCCAGCAGGCCCTGCAGGAGAGCTTCCACCCTGAGGAGCACTAAGAGTCTCCCTGGTCTGCCCCACTGGGGGCTTGTGCCTCATTCCTCCCTCCTTCCACTTACCCCTCTCTGACCTCCCTTCCTGATGTCAAATAAAAACACATTTCTTACCAAAAACAAACTCTCTTTATTGATCGAAACTGGGGTGGAATGAGGGTGGGAGAGGGGAGAGGGAAACCTGGGAGGAGGGAGCTGGAAGGGGGAGGAGAAGCTCAGAGTTGGGGGTCTTGCTGGACCAACTAGATTTTCATACAAACCTGCTCTTGGGTTTGCGTGTGGCCTTTGGTGGCCAGGCTGGCAGCTTTCCTGCCATAGACGGCTGTGTTCCTCTGTCTAGTGCAGAGATCATGGACATTGGGGGCATCCGCCCAAACCTGAGTATGGTCCACCCTGATCTCTGCTCTGGACCAGGAAGGCGCCCAACTTCTCCGGGCCCAGGCAGGCTCCTGGGAGCTGGCAGACTACTCCTGGGGTGCAGTGGAGGTCTGGCTGCCAGTGGCTTGCTGGCTCATGTTTTGAGGCCACTGGGTCGGGACAGTGACTGCTGGCTCTGGGCCGGCAGGCTTGGAGCTGGCACAAGCACTGTGGCCAGAGTCTGTCTCTTTAAGGGCTCCGGGGCTGGGGGGAGGGAGAAGAGTTTTCCTGGTTTGGCCCAAAGCGGCCACCAGGGGAAACTGGGAAGGCTGGAGGCCCCCTATTTCAGAATAAGCGTCTACACAGCGCTTATTCCGAATTAGCTAATTCGAGTTAGGCATAATTTCTCGTAAAATGAGGTTTAACTAACTTGAATTAAGGGCCCCACTATTTCGAATTTAATTCAAAATAGCGGTTTGCTTGTGTAAACACTATGGGTATGTCTACACTACCCTCCTAATTCGAACTAGGAGGGTAATGTAGGCATACCACACTTGCAAATGAAGCCCGGGATTTGAATTTCCCGGGCTTCATTTTCATGAAGCCAGCCGGCGCCATTTTTAAATGCCGGCAGTTTGAACCCCGTGCCATGCGGCTACACGCAGCACGGAGTAGCTAGTTCGGATTAGGTTTCCTAATCCGAACTAGCTGTACTCCTCATGGAATATGTGCTTTTGCGCAAGAGATCTGCTTTTGCGCAAAAGCATCCTTGCCAGTGTAGATGTTTTCTTGCGCAAGAAAGCTCCGATGGCCATTTTAGCCATCAGGCTTTCTTGCGCAAGAAATTCAGGTTGCCTGTCTACACTGGCCTCGTGCGCAAGAACAGTTGCACAAGAGGGCTTTTTCCTGAGCGGGAGCATCATAGTTCTTGCGCAAGAAGCACTGATTTCACACATTAGAACGTCAGTGTTCTTGTGCAAGAACTCCCCGCCAGTGTAGACAGGCAAAATCATGCCAATGTAGACACAGTCTAAGGGTTCTTGGGAGCATAGCCATCTCACTTACGTGAATTCCCTTCCATTCTTCACCTCCCAACATAAACCTGTGGCAGCAGAAACGTAGTAAATACTTACTTTTTGGAGGTGCCCAAAGAGCTGCATGGTGGTAGGATAGGTGCTGAACAGACACAAAAACTAACCAATTCTGTTCTCCTCACTGGCTGATACTCTGGCCACCGTCTTCTCCAGCTTGTCAGTCTGTGCCTGGGCCTCAACTGGGAGCAATTGCTGAGAAATAGGATGTGTGTCAGCCTAGCCCAGGCATGTCCAAAGTCCGGCCCGCGGGCCAATTGCGGCCCGTGTTCTGGTTTAATACGGCCCCCCAGGTAATTTGGCAATATCTATCTTTTATGGCCCCCAACGAATCCATATGTATTGAGATGAATACATTGTAAAATCTCAGTTAATGTCAGTTGGTCTAAATCAGTTATAAATATATTTGGACACAACATGTATACTTGGTGTTATGTTCCTGTTCATATTTTTTGAACTTAAAAGTTGACAGACAACCTTTATTACCAATAATATGTAATGTACTTTACAATGTTCCTGACATATATTTCAGCTTCCTGGATTTTTTTTTCATCTGGCCTTCAGATATGAAAGGCAGAGTGATTTAACACCTGTTTAGATTTGTCATCCATGTGACGAAATGAAAAGTATGTTGTTTGCAATAAACTTTGCATAAAATAGTTAATTTGCATTTAATTTTAATGGTTCAAAGAATGTCAGGCAAAATGGTCGGCCCTCACGCATGTTCACTTCATCAAATCTGGCCCTTTTTGAAAAGTTTGGACTCCCCTGGCCTAGCCTCACCTAATCTATTCCCCAAAGCTCAGTACAGAAATGCCTTACTGTGTCCCTGCACTATCCTATTAAATGGGCTTCATTATATTTAAATCAACAAGTTTATGTTGAATTGTGCCCCCAGAGCACTTTAGCACCATTATTTGTTTCTCTATGGCATTTCCAAATTCTCTTTGTGTTTTTCAGTCTTCCTCTTCCATGGCTCCTGTACGCTGTAATTAACAGCTTCTCCCCGGTAACTGTCAGCAGCAATGGATTGTTCTGTGCTATCGTCCTCCTCTTCATCATGCTACTCTTTGTCATCCTCTCCATTGCTTTATGCAAGTGGAAGATGAATAAATTCTTGGGCTTCACAATGTTTGGTCTCTATTTCATATTCCTGGTCGTCAGCGTGCTTTTGGAGGACAAAGTGATCTTGTGTCCTATCTCTATCTAGTACGAAGCGCTGTTTCTTGAACAAAACAAATAACTGCAATGGACAGTGTCCCCTGTGAATAAGCAGAGAGACCATAACCCTTTTTATTACAACAAATAAATAAAGAGGATGAAAAGAGCTGGATTTGAAGTGGAAAATTGTGCTGCTGAACAAAACTGTTAATTGTAAAAGGTGAGATCAGCTACTCTGAAGCTTCTCTGCATGTCACTTGGAAGATCTTGCTGCTCACTGGCAGAGGTCCTCTTTGTGTGCTATAACAAAACAAGTTATTATATGTACTACACGTATACTATGTTGTATCTCTCCTTCTCTATATTACTATATGTCTATTCATGGGCACAAAGAGTAATATATTCGTACAGGTATTACTAGTTGAATGTCAGTGAAAGATGTTAGCCAACTCGTGACTGCATGAGTAACCGACAGAAACAGACTCACACATCTCTTCATTCAGGTGGACTTGTGCTGTGAGCGTGGACACATTTTGGATATCCACATTGTAGAAGTCCTTGGCAAATTACAGATGATGTTTCAATAGAATACTGCTAAACTGTGCAGCATCCAGAAACCTTGGCTCTAGCACTGTTGGTGCACTGTAGGCTGACAATTTTTACTTGATATAGACACTCGTGATAGTCAAAGGTGAAACCCAGACTGGGGATTTGTGGCCTCTTCTGGCATTATCTCAGCATGCAAGCAGAAAATTCGACTACTACGTGAATTCACTACTTTCTATAGTGCAGCAATACTATAAATAGTACCAATGTATTTCTGATGCTATTACCACTATAGGTTTGCCTTTTCATATCAGAAAGAAGGCTGGATTTGCTTATGTGTAGTATTTCATATAAAATTTAGATGCAGCTGCATGATGGAAAGCTGAAGCAAAAATCCTTGTATAGACTATTTCCCACCACTAATTATCAAGAATAAATCCTTCAGTGTTACTTACTTTCTCATTAGCTTTGTGGCAGATCCTCAATTGATGTGAATTGTCACAGTTCCCTAATGAAGCTATGACAATTTATTCCAGTTGAATGTCTGCCCCTGTAAGTCTCAGAATTTAGCAAGGGGCTCTAACAATTGTAATATGGTCAGGTGAGGCAGAGTTTTCTGAAGTGTTAACGTGTTAATTATGGTGGTCTGAGGGGGCCCATGGAAGAAGATCCCATTCTAGTTCATATTAAAGACATGAGAACAGAAGCAGGTCCAAAATTAAAACAAAAAAGGCCCAGGGAAAGAGACAAAACCCCATGCTCCTACATAGAAATATTTTGCATTTCCTATAGTTGGATATAAAATGGGACACTTGAAACCTGAGTACAAATTATTTTAGATAATGCCTGTTTGTTTTTTCAGGGTCTGTGTTTGATTATAGTTCATGCAATTTCAATATGTATATGTGTTCCAAAAGTGACTCATTTCAGAGTTGTTTCTGGTTTAAATACCACCTGCCCTGGAAATACTTTATCCTGGACTACAGATGGATGGTTCAGTACATTTTGTCTTGTTGATTGTTCTGGTGTTATGGCCATGCTTTTCTTTCGCTGTTCCATGTTTTCACACTTTTACTCTTCATTGTATTCTTGTTTGTATGTTTATGTCTCTCCACAACTACATCTGCATAGAGCATAAAAACTGAGAAAACAATAGTCAATCAAAGAATAAGAAATATATATTTAACACAAGAAAAAAGTTGATATTAAAGTTAAGGTACTAATGAAAGCAAGAAAATTAGGAGATACAGTTTCTTGTGCTTAGGATTTAATACCTATATACAGAATTACATACAGAGACAGATTCTGCTCTGAATTACATACCTGCCATGCCCTTTGCAATTTTAGTGGAACTTCAGTCCTGTGTAACTGGGAGCAGCAGTTATCTCTTGTCTGTGCTACAGTCTTAATTATCATGGTGCTGCTCTCGCAACTGAAATATGGATATAGATCTATATAAGAGCAGATCTACATACTTACAGTGACTTCAACTGAAAGAAGTGGAAGTGCCGAGAGGGAAGAAAAATGCAGGGCCCAAATTGTGAATTCAGTTACACAAGTAAAATCCTGCTGATTTCAGAGGCCGGACCATCCTTACTGTAGGGAATAATTCCAGACACACTGGGTGCAGGTGAAAACAAGCAGAGGATTTATTGAACACCAGCAATGGTGGAGTACCAACCAGGGGTTAACCTGGAGAGCACTAACTTAACCAAAACATACATTAGAATATATAGGCAGCAGATGGGCAGAGTGGAAGTGATTTGATAGGTTTAGCTGCCGAAACATTATGAGCACATAAGCCAATGGACTACAAGGTTACACAGGATCCCCGCCCATCACCAATTAAACATGTTATCACTAATACAGGTAATTATTTCTAACAAGCTAAATGAGCCAACATAAACAAAATGGACATGTTGATGGTAACTTGTTTTGCTGAAATTGTGATGTGTCTACTGCAAGATGACTACTTCCTTGCATTGGCACAGTTCTTGGGATCCAAGCTTATTTATCTGAAATTACAGGAGACAGTGAGAGAAACCGCGCAGCCTGGCTGGTACCAGCCAGGCCTTATCAGAGTGAGGCCCCTTTGGAATGTGGTTGCCAGGGGAACCAGGATCACAGTAGCTATTGTCTGTGTGCTTCTCAGGCCTGGCCTTAATTATTTAGGATTTGAGTTCTCAGTTCTCAGCAAGATATCATGGACTGCCTCAGTTTACCCCTACACTTACCCAAACACAGTTGCACTGAGCACCTAAAATTTGGGCAGCACTGGGTCTTAATGTTCACTCACCTGTCTCTTCCTAGCTCTGTTCTATGACTCTGCTTCCTCCCAAAATAATCTACTTAACTTGAAAGTGAAAAAGTGTCTGCCAGACCTATTAGCAGAACACAGAAGCTATGAAAGAGCCATTCAAGTGGTAATGAAGCTATTTAACAGGCATTTGCCCAACCCAGGTATATACTGTGAGTTTCTGAATTTAGTTTAAAATTTGCTTCAGAAATATTTAATTAGTGTGTTGCTGAAGATAATAAAAAAATCTCTACAATTCATTATTCGCCCCGCCCCCTTCCTGGGCTGCCGTTGGGCATAAGGGCATCTGGGTAATAGTACTGTGTAGGGCCCCATAAATCCTAAAACAGCCCTACTCAGAGGGGTTGCCTAGCTATGTGAAAATAGAATTGGCCCCAACTGTGATATATATCATGAAGGAACCAGCAAATCCTTTGTGATAACTTAGATGACAATGCACACAGTAGCTTTAGCAAACAAAAACAAATGTTTAAAGTGGCCCCAGGTATTCTTCTCATAGATTAGAGAGGAATAGAAAGAGCTGTGTACTAAATGGGACTTTGTTGAGTGCTGAACCTTTAAATGAGAGGGGGAATGTTTAAAATTATACACAATATACTGAGATCTACAGACTGACTAGAAGATTCATATTTTGCTGAAGTTACAATAAATAGCAGAATAGTACCTGAAACATCTAACAAGGTGCATTGTGATGAAAAGTCTCTTCTACAGTATTTTCAAACAACTCACAAGACTGTGACATATCGTGCTTCAAATAAGATTTAAAATCTTCTTATACTGGAATAGAGGAGTTACTCCTTCAAGTGATTATTCTTTCCCCTTTGGAAAATAATATTGATCTTGAATTACTTGTGCAGGCTGACATACCCTAGGTTCAATGTTTGACATTTCCTGAAAATCCCAGCAGTTTCTTGCAGCTATTTCTCCCCTTTACTGAAGAGGTCTTGATGCAGGCACAACACTTGTAAGGAAAAATTCAGGGAGGTAGGAAGGAGGGAGATCATAGAATCATAGAATAATAGGACTGGAAGGGACCTCAAGAGGTCATCGAGTCCAGCCCCCCGCCTTCAAGGCAGGACCAAGCTCCGTCTACACCATCCCTGACAGATGTTTATCTAACCTGTTCTTAAATATCTCGAGAGAGGGAGATTCCACCACCTCCCTTGGCAATTTATTCCAATATTTGACCACCCTGACAGTTAGGAATTTTTTCCTAATGTCCAATCTAAACCTCCCCTGCTGCACTTTAAGCCCATTACTCCTTGTCCTGTCCTCAGAAACCAAGAGGAACAAATTTTCGCCTTCCTCCTTGTGACACCCTTTTAGATATTTGAAAACCGCTATCATGTCCCCCCTTAATCTTCTTTTTTCCAAACTAAACAAGCCCAGTTCATGAAGCCTGGCTTCATAGGTCATGTTCTCTAAACCTTTAATCATTCTTGTCGCTCTTCTCTGTACCCTTTCCAATGTCTCCACATCTTTCTTGAAATGTGGCGCCCAGAACTTGACACAGTACTCCAGCTGAGGCCTAACTAGTGCAGAGTAGAACGGCAGAATGACTTCACGAGTTTTGCTTACAACACACCTGTTGATACAACCTAGAATCATATTTGCTTTTTTTGCAACAGCATCACACTGTTGACTCATATTCAACTTGTGGTCCACTATGACCCCTAGATCCCTTTCTGCCATGCTCCTTCCTAGACAGTCGCTTCCCATCTTGTATGTATGGAACTGATTGTTCTTTCCTAAGTGGAGCACTTTGCATTTCTCTTTATTAAACCTCATCCTGTTTACCTCTGACCATTTTTCTAACTTGCTAAGGTCATTTTGAATTATGTCCCTATCCTCCAAAGAAGTTGCAACCCCACCCAGTTTGGTATCATCTGCAAACTTAATAAGCGTACTCTCTATCCCAATATCTACATCATTGATGAAGATATTGAACAGTACGGGTCCCAAAACAGACCCTTGAGGAACTCTACTTGTTATCCCTTTCCAGCAGGATTTAGAACCGTTAACAACAACTCTCTGACTACGGTTATCCAGCCAATTATGCACCCACCTTATCGTGGCCCTATCTAAGTTATATTTGCCTAGTTTATCAATGAGATGAGACATCTGATAAATTAATACATTTTGAATTCAAAAGAACATTAGAATTAACCATTATAATTAAACAAATGGAATATATTAATTCAGACTGAACTTCCAAGGATGGATTATTTCACATGTATGTGGATTAGGGGTTATGTCGAATGCTTGCACAATCACGTGAGACATAAATTAGATCATGCAATGAAAACTGGAGAAAAAAACTAGAAAACAAACTGTGACTACAGAGGCAAATGTAATTTATTGTAATGATCATTTTCTATTTAATAGAAGATGATCTTTAAGGCACGGTACAGAAATCATTTTAGTTATCAGGAAGTATTTAATGTCTGGGTAGTTGTTTACGAAGTGACTAAAAGGACAGGTTTACACAGGCATTTGCTGTTTAGTTAAAAAAAACAGTTTAAACAAACTTAAACAAACCAGTTTGACATTTAAGACAATAGAACACATAGGACTTGATGTTGATCTCAGTTCAATGCACTCAGACTCTCAATGTATTTGTTCCACATTTATACCAGTGCAAGTACTAACAGAACCTGTCCCAAACTGAGGAAGGGAAAAGCCACTCTTCCTATGTCCATCTATAACTGGTAGCAGTAGGAAAGCTGTGATGTGCTCTGGAAAGTAAAGTCATTAGCAGCTGAATATCATACAACATTGTGGCATGGCAGCAAATATAGTATAATTTTTGCAAAATGGTATTTAGTGAAAATATTTCAGTCCAATGGTCAACACAGAGAATTCTAAGGAAAGTTTTTGAGTAGGCCTTGTGATTGGTATACAATACTGTAATTACGTTTCAATGTTGTGTTAAAATATTTGTCTCAGTCTTGCCCTTTCAAGAAAATTGGTGGAGTTATATTGCCTCTGTTAACACATTAATCTTTGAAGGCATTAGAAGTGATTCACTGTCTATCCCAGGATTAAGAAAATTTGCAGATTCTGCTGCCATGAATCGACCAGGGAAATCATTATTTAAATGCTGGAGTAACAGTGCAGTACTGTAGGTAACAGCTTCCAGTGAGAATAGGTGCTTTCTTTGTGTTTTCTGTGAAGTAATCTAATGTTTTATTAGAATAGGAAACTGGCTGTAGAAAGCTATTATACAGGGAGTCCCCAATTTATGAACAGGTTGTGTTCCAAAAGTTTGTTTGTAAGTCAGTTGTTTGGAACTAAGAACTCATTGAAACAATGTTATAAATGGTAGTTAGGATCCCTGACCAGCCCACAAAAACCTATTTAACCCATAATGTAGCTAAAATAATGTATATTTGCAGTGCAAAATAGTAGAAGTAGTTTTTTATTTAACCCTGAATGCTGATGCTTGGGAAAAGGCGGTTTTAATTAGCGGAGGTTGAAGAATAAGATGGAGATGCTAAAGGGTATTTCTGAGCATCCCCCAGCCTTCTCTCCCTGCTTTCACAAGCTCTGTGTCAGCTCCTGTGGCCACTCTTTCCCCCACATGGGTTGCACCTAGCCCCCACTCACCAACAGCCTGGAGGACTCTGGAGGAACACGGGGTGGCCATGCAGCTAGTGTTTGGAGAGAAACAGCAGTTTCCCCTTCGAAGTGCCACTTCTCCCCAGCTGTTGGCCGAGTAACTGCCCTTTACTTCTCTGGAATCCTCTGGCACACCACCTGTGCGTCTTGCCTGAAACATGCTGCATGAGGACAGCATGAATCTATGTTCATGCTGAGGCTGCAGGTGAGCTTTTGTATGTATGTGCGTATGTTTGTAACTCGGGGAGTTTCTGTACGTATCACGACAGCCTCTTATATAACTGGCTGAGGAAACTATTTCACTCTTTCCCTGATGTACTCTTCCATTACTAGTCAATAGCTTTTATTGGTAAAGGAAGGAAAGGATTGGCATTGGAAGGGAAACATGTCCCTTCTTCACACAGAAAAAGAGTTTGAAAGCCTTGAAAACTGGAGACCTGACAGATCATTGATTTACTGTAATCCAATGTAGTGAAAATCCATAAATCCAGATTGCAGATTGATTTATGTGGGATATACATTACATCTGAAATGTCACTCTTACAACTGAAGTAAATTCACTAGGGGCCAAATTCTGATACCTTTACATTAAGCAGCACATTATTCTGTGACTACTCACATTGATATCAATGTCTCCATTCAATGTAGTACTCGTGCAGAGATGTTTCAGAATTAAGCTGTAATTTATTATGATTATCAGCCATACAATCAATAAGGTTATTCATCATCCCCATATATGTTTGTGAGTTATTTTACCCCTAAGTCTATAGGACTATGGGAATTTGGACCTGCATAGAAATTGCAGGATCAAGCCTCAAGAGTCAAAATTCTACACTAACTTGCATCCCATTGGCTACCTTCTTGGCACTGTCTGGATATAAATTAATATATACACCCATTGGGTCCTATGACCTAAATTTTGTTCTCATTTCAAGATAACTCCAGATTAACATTTTCATAACTGAAATTGGAATCTGATCTTAAAACTCGACTTTGAAGAATCTGAAATAATTACTTTGGCAGAACTCCATTTGGAATTACTATAAATGGAAGAGAACATCTTCTTTATAGATCTTGAATGGGCTAGATTATCAGTTAATGCAACTCTGCATAGCTCCACTATCTTCAATAGAAATATATCCGTTTATACCATTTGCGGACCTGGTCATATGTTTGCAAAGTTCTGTTCAGGTCCTTCAACTGTTTGCTAGTTACAAGAAAACATCCATTGTGGAGACAACTAACCTGGGAAGCAGGGATAAGTAATTTGGATGCATGCCAATGTGGCATTTGGAGATATTGCTGTATGGATATGCAAAATCTTTGCAGGAAGAAACAGTTCAGGTAACATTAATTTTAGTATTTTATTGAGTTAATTTAATTTCCCAGGGTAGATAGTCCTACTGTGTCTGTGTGCCTGTCTGTATTCTGCTTGTTTGTTCAATTCATTTCACTGTCTAAATAGTCTTTGAGAAGCATAGAATTAAAATATACCGATGACACAAGTTATTCAGCTGCTTACCAAAAGATCATATATTAATAGATGCATAACATGCACATACACTGAAGTATTTTATGGCCACTATACTTATATTACTTTCAGCACTGTTTGTGAAGTGCTAATAGAAAATAGGTTACATGTAGTCTATTAATTCTATAAAGATCTGAAGTACCTAGAAATCTTTTTAAATGAGATTTTTTTATGCAGCTATCATTTATTCAACTGTTTCTTTCAAGAAATATGGGAAATATGACTACTGAACACTGATTCTGCAAAATGACATCGTGTTATTATATACATATTGTGGCTCATTGATTCTAAAGCATCTTCAATTTAAAATTCAGTTTGGGACCTACGATTCAAGCTTAGTTCTTTCTTTCTCACGTGTTATCACCTGTAATGAAATTTCTCCAGGCCAAATTAGGCTTTCAGTTATATTTATGCAACCCTATTTTTGTCTTCATTAATGTTATATTAATGGATTTTGTGAACTGCCATTTATTTACATAAATATTCTGGAAAAAATATAAGAAATTGGGAAAGACTGAGATCATTTTGTTGAGTAATCTGAAAGAAGGATTAGACTCCACTGATTTTAGATGGAGTCTTATTATGATGACCAGTTCAATACTGTCAGTTTCTGGCCAAATATTATCCTGCTCTTATATTGTTGAGCTAGCCATTTCACTGAAGCTAGTGTAGTTCCATTACATCTATTGATGTCTATGTGGCCAGGTTTTTACTCCTGGAATCTATGGGTATGTCTACACTACATGGCTCCATCGACAGAACCATGTAGATGAGCTTTGTAGACATAGCAAAATGAAGCGGCGATTTAAATAATCGCCGCTTCATTTACATCAAAATGGCTGCCGTGCTGTGCCAATCAGCTGTTTGGCAGCACAGTGTGGTAGTCTGGACGCATGGTGGTCGACATCAAAAGCCTTTCTTGACTGCCCCGTTATGCCTCATGGGATGAGGTTTACCGGGGCAATCAACAAAGGCTTTAGATGTTGACCGCCAAGCGTCCAGACTACCGCGCTGTGCCACCAAACAGCTGATCGGCACAGCACGGCAGCCATTTTGATGTAAATGAAGCGGCGATTATTTAAATCACCGCTTCATTTTGCTATGTCTACAAAGCTCATCTACATGGCTCCGTCAATGGAGCCATGTAGTGTAGACATACTCTAAGTGGTTTTGATACACAAGCTAAACAGGGATGATTGTAATAGGAGCGGTGTGCATTTACTGAAGGGAGAACAGATAACATAAACTATATACATTGGAAATCCTTCAGGAACTATTTAGAACATATAGTCAATACTAATTACAGATGGATGTAATAGTTTAAACACTTACATTTTGGGAAGTTATTTTCTTTCCTTTGTAAATAAGATGAAACAGTTAAAAAAATTGATAATGTATTTCTTTTTCTTGGACCAGTTTTCCATATATTCCCCTTTTTTTCCTGGGATGCTTAATATAAATTAGATGGGTAGCTTAAGGAATTGCAAATGTGTAAAAATATTGAATAACTTTGCCCTAGAAATTTTTGGTACTAATTTGAGCCTGTAAAGTTAATTTAAGTTGCCCATAGGTTTTTCATTGGCCTTCTGCACGGGAGTTAATTTCATTTATCAAAGCAGTCCTTCTTAAATTTGTTGCCATAAGTACAGAAATATCAGTGTATGGGTCTTAATCATTTTTTTGTATGATTGAAAACAAGAAGCAGCCTACCAAAACTTTCCAAACCAAAGCCATACAAATCATTGTACCCATGAGACATAAATGTCATATATATGAAATAATCCCATACTCCTTATGTGTACAAATCTTATATTAGGCCTACTGTGTGTTTATACTCATGATTTCATGAAAATGAAATAGCCCTAAATAAGATATTTTATAGAGTAAGAAATAAATATACACAAAGTCATGTATAGTAAGTTTACCCACTCCTAACTCATATAAATGCACATTTATACAGTGTATAAAGTCTCAGATGGACAGCCAAGTTAGTCTGTAACTTAAAAAAACTTAAAAAAACAAGTGGTCCTGTAGCACCCCACAGCAGGGAAAAAGTTAAATTAAGCTATGCAACTTCAGCTACACAATTGACATAGCTAAAGTCGAAATAGCTTAATTCAGCTTTTGGTGCTGTCTACACGACATGAAGTTGAAGGAAGAACACTCTTCCTTCGACTTCGCTTACTCCTTGTGAAATGATAGTTACAGGGGTTGGAATAAGAAGTCTTCCAGCTCAACATTATTTCGAACTAATGGCTTGCTGTGTAGATGCACTCTTTGTTATTTTGGAATAACTCTGCTATGTAGACATAGCCTTAGAGACTAACAAAAAATATAGATGGTATCATGAGCTTTCGTTGGCACAACCCACTTCTTCAGATGATGAGACATACTATGTATATGAGTTAGGAGTGGGTAAATCTATTGTACATGAGTATATATTTAAGGAAATTCTCCTTATAATCAAACCAGAGTAACCCAAACAAAATTTCTATGTAAGTTTAAACATCTTGCACTTTATAATATTTGATGTTCCATAATTTTCATAATGTAAAGCAAAGCCATTTAAGAAAAAGCAGATCACTTTTGGGTTTCTTAGTATCATCATTAATTTTAAATAAATAATCTATTATTCATCTTTGTTACATAATGTTTAATATAAAATACTGTTACATTTTAAGTTAACAAAATGCTGACACTTAAACATAAGAAAGACAAAACATGAACTGAATATTAATATTCTAATTAACAAAATGACCTCAGGTAGAATAAATGCAGATATGTTGGGTCATATTCTACCCTCAATTACACTAGCACAAATTTACTAAAGTCAGTAAGGTAAGAGAGAGCAGAATTTGCACATACAGGCAGTCCCTGGGTTACATACAAGATAGGGACTGTAGGTTTGTTCTTAAGTTGAATCTGTATGTAAGTCGGAACTGGCGTCCAGATTCAGACACTGCTGAAACTGACCGCCAGTTCTGACTTACATACAGATTCAACTTAAGAACCCCAAGCGTCCCCAAGTCAGCTGCTGCTGAAACTGATCAGCGGCTGATTCCAGGAAGCCCGGGGCAGAGCAACTCTGCCTCAGGCTTCCTGTAGTCAGCGCTGGTCAGTTTCAGCAGCGGCTGACTTGGGGACGCCTGGGGCAGAGCAGCTGGGGTGCTGCTGGGTGCTCCAGTAGCGCCGCTCCTCGGCGCTACTGGACCAACCCAGCAGCACCCCAGCTGCTCTGCCCAGGCGTCCTGATTCAGCCGCTGCTGAAACTGACCAGCAGCGGCTGAATCAGGACGCCTGGGGCAGAGCAGCTGGGGTGCTGCCGGGTTGGTCCAGTAGTGCCCAGAGCAGCGCTGCGGGACCAACCGGCAGCGCCCCAGCAGCTGTGCCCCAGGGTCCACAACAAAAGCCTGGTCTGCTGGGGGGGGGCACACTAGCTGCGGGCCCCCCCCCCAGCAGACCAGGGGCACCGGGAGCAAACCGCAGCAGTGGCGGGGTCCCGCGCCTCTGATGCTTTGCCAGAGCAAAGCCTCAGAAGCGCGGGAACCCGCCGCTGCTGCGGCTTTGCTCCCGGTGCCCCTGGTCTGCTGGAGACGGTCCCCAGCAGACCAGGGGCACCGGGAGCAGCTTTTCTCACCCTGGAGGTCGAAGTGGTGGACCGCTGCCTGCGAGCTCCGGGGCGAGAAAGCCCTGTTCGTAAGTGCGGATCTGACATAAGTCGGATCCGCGTAAGTCGGGGACTGCCTGTATTCTTATTTTTCAGTGTGATTTTTATAAAATGATGTGAATTATTTTATATCAATGCATTTAATCCAAAAGCAATCCTGCAGGTCTTGTACGTTCAAAACTCAGACCTAATTTGGCAGTGAATTCACATCACTACTCTAAAATATTCCCCAAATGAAATCTCGGTAAAATAAGCACTTTGTGTTTTAAGTTTATAGACACTAAGCTACGTCTGTTACAAGAGACATACAGTATTTTAAATTCTCCAGACTCAGACTATCCACTGAAAAGCAACAACTTTGAAATATTTGTCAAAGATAAGCATTGCAGATGTTACATTTTTTTGTTTCCGTTATTTCATCTCAGTTCCTCATGATGGGCCTAATCCTTCATCCTGAATCCAATGAGCTTAAGAACTACTTGTTAGAAAGGATTTACAAAATCAGGCCCATATGTTGTCACTTCAAAAATTCAGTATTGTGTTTTAAATTACATCTATTTGTTATTTTTGTAATGAAGTATTTTTAATGCAGCAGTTTTCAAACTCTTCCTTCCTTTATTTTTAAATTTAATTGAAAATAAATCTGGAGCTCTAGCCTTATTTATTTAAATAATTTTTTGTAATGGAAAAATGATTCATGTGGCCCCAAGATAAACAGATGATTTTGTGTGTGTTTATTGATCATTATTCACTGGATAAAACTGTACTATAATTCTGCATCAGTATATTATCTGAATACAAGTTTGTACATAGTAGGAAAGCTATATTTATTTGTACATAGACTCTTGGAAAATAATCCCTTTCTGACAAATGTATTACTTCTCTGTAACTACAGAACTTACGCTGAGCTTTATGTACACTCTTTCACACTAATGTATCATACATTGTATCATACACTTATACACTGATAATCAGTTCCTCATATAAGTCACTTTATGTAACTAAGTCTTCTAAGTGTGAAAAATAAAAAAGACTTAAACAGATAGCATTTTGTTTAGTGTTCTTTCTGTCTTGATTCTCTTATAACAGCTCTGAAAAAATAAACATTTTTAAACTATTTGTTGTCGCTTTATAATAATATCTGAATGGGGGGATGGATTAGGTGACTTATAGAATCATAGAGCTGGAAGAGACCTTAGAAGGCCATCAAGTCCAGCCCCCTGCCCAAGGCAGGACCAATCCCAATTAAATCAACCCAGCCAGGGCTTTGTCAAGCGGAGACTTAAACATCTCTAGGGATGGAGACTCCACTACTTCCCTAGGTAACCCATTCCAGTGCTTCACCAGGTCTCCTCAAGTTCTACACTTCTACAATTTCTATTATAAATGCAACTTATTACTAATTATTTGCATTAAAAGTGTACTTCAGTGTTCATTGTCATCTGGTCAGTGTTCTTGGGGTTGTCCCGGAGCGCTCCTGACAGGACCTTTACTCTGTCGGTGATGATAAACTTTCGGCTGTGTGCGTCAATGTCAGCGCTCCATTTATTTAAAGTGTTACACCCCGTGCACTTGGGCCAACACAGGAGATCTCTGAGTGCTCCCGGAAATGACAGATTCAGGCAAGGGTACAATCATCAAGCAGGTTTATTGTCAAATACTATGCATTAACAGTCATTAGCAGACAGTCTCAACACTAAACCACTACATTTGCATGCATTGAGAATGTACAAACGCGTAGCAGGCCTATTGCCAAATAACAGATATTAACAGCAATTAGCCAATGTTAAGCCACTGTGAATTCTGTAAATCTTGGCAATGGCACCTGCTATTTCAGGTGCCTAGTGCACCTCCCCACCCCAAGGTCAGTGGGTGTGCACCGTTTGTGGTGCCCTTTTTATAGACATGCTGACTCCATGTTAGGACCCCTCAACTTACTATAGTGCCTCAACAGAACATTGTGTCAAACCAACCTGTTAGCTTTCTTTGATAGGATAATAAGCCTTGTAGATAAGGTGGAAGCTATAGATGCAGTATAGCTAGACTTTAGTAAGTCATTTAATACAGAATAGTGATAGAAATGTAGCCGTGTTAGTCTGGTGTAGCTGAAACAAAATACAGGACTATGCAGCACTTTAAAGACTAACAAGATGGTTTATTAGATGATGAGCTTTTGTGGGCCAGACCCACTTAGTTTTGATCTGAGGAAGTGGGTCTGGCCCACGAAAGCTCTTCATCTAATAAACCATCTTGTTAGTCTTTAAAGTGCTACATAGTCCTGTATTTTGTTTCATTTAATACAGTCTTGCATGACCTTCTCATTAACAAACTGGGGAAATACAATCTAGATGTAGCTAATATAAGATAGGTGCATAACTGGTTGAATAACTATTCCCAGAGTGTAGTTATCAATGGCAGAATGAGTGGGGTTCTGCAATGATCAGTTTTGGGACCATTCCGTTCAATATCTTAATTAATGATTTAGGCTCCCAACCTGTGGTCCATTGATCCCTGGTGGTCCACGATGGTACTGCAGGTGGTCCGTGGAAAGTTTAAAAATAAGGATCTGGCCCAATGTAAAGGGCCCGATCCTTACTTTTCTTTTTCTTTCCTTACTTTCCTTTTCTTTTTCTTTTTTTTCTCCCCTAGGAAAGGGGGTCTGTGAAATTTTAATAAATTGAAACGGGGTCTATATGCCCAAAAAGGTTGGGAACCACTGGGCTGAGCTAAATACGATGAAATTCAATATGGACGAATGCTCCACTTAGGAAGACACAATCAGTTACATACCTACAAAACGGAGAATTAGTGCCTAGAAAGGAGTACTTCAGAAAGGAATGTAGGGGTCATATTGAACCACAAACGGAATATGAGTCAATAGTGTGACACTTGCAAAAAGAGCAAGCATCATTCTGGAATGTATTAATAGGAGGGTTGTAAGAAAGACATGAGAAGTATGTCTTCCTCTTTACTCTGCTCTGATTAGGCCTCAGCTGGAGTATTGTATCCAGTTTTGGGTGCCACCGTTCTGGAAACGTGTGGAGACATAGGAGAAAGTTTAGAGAAGAGCAATCAAAATGATTAAAACTCTAGAAAACATAACCTATGAGGGAAGGTTGAAATAATTGGGTTTGTTCAGTCTGGAAAAGAGAAGAAAAGACTGAGAGGGAACATAATAGTTTTCAAGGTAAGCGGGGTAATATAATTTATTGAACCAGCTTCTGTGGTGGAAGGTACTAGCTATACAGAACTCTTCTTCAGATGTGATGTGAATTCAGTACTTTTGAAAATACAATAGTTGAAGTCTTCTCTCACAGAGAGGAGCTGGGAAAGGAAATGTGATACAGCTGATATTATGACCATTAACCCAACACATTACTTACAATAGTTACAAGCCCATTTGTTGCGGCATTTCAGTACTCAACTTTGATAATGATTAAATTAATGTAATCTAACAAAATATCACCACTAGAATCCCAGCAGAAGAAATAACATTATAATGCTAATACACTCTCTAGGAAGCTGCAGTAATCCAGATTACTATAAATAATTGTCTCAGACACTAATTTGACATGTATTGTGCTGCTAAATGGAAGTATTACATGAGCTATAGATTACAAAGCTCTGTGGTGATACGGGATAGCAAAGTATTGTGCTGGTTTGTTTTGGGTTTTTTTATTTATTTCTGCCTTGGTTGTAAGATTGTAAATCACTTTGTGTACTAGGATGGAGTAAAGATGACTAATACCTTGCTATAATGTGTTGACTAAATAGTTACTTGCCAGGCTGCAAGCATCAATGCATCGGGAAGAATACAAAACGTTTGTTCACTATGTAGGAGTAAATGTGGCGGCCCATGGTCGAGGCAGCAAATCACTTATGACTCCCTGAACCTTGAACACCCATCCTGGCAGAAGTTAGAGTAGCAGGTGCACCCTCTAATTTGTGCCAGTCGCATAAGGTCCCTAGGGAGTAAACACTAGCAGGATCAGGTGTAATAGAACTCAGCATCACTATGCTCCCTGGCACCCCCTGCTTCGCCCCTTTTATTGAGTTAAGATGGACATCAATCATAGGGCAACTACATGACTTCTGCTAGCTTTACACTAATGTAGATTCCCCCTGCGCAGAAGGAATTTTCCTGCTGGCAGCTTACCTGCTTTAAATTCCCATGGGTGATTGAAGAATGTTGTCCTGAATATTGGAAAATGGGCATCAATCAAGAATAATTTTGACATGGCATAATTAATTCCATTCCAATGCTACAGTACCAATAGGGGCAAATTCACCCCTGTGCATAAGGCCATCACAAGACATTTACACCACATATACCTTGTTTGGAGGGTTTAAATGCCACATAGACCAGTTAATGGCTCGCTGCACAAAGATGGATTTCATTCATAATGGCCTGATACCATTTCATTCCTAATTCTATACATCACAGGGACACAAACTGCAGCCTGCAGGCCACAACTTGTCATCAGTAATTTTAGTTCCACCCTCAAACTCCACTGGTAGGGGGGCATGGGACTCTCCCTGTTCCGTGTATGCAGTGGCTCCACACAGCTCCCAGAAGCGAGTGCCTACTATAGGAGGACTCTGTGCACTGGGAACTTTGTGCGCTGGTCCTGCCCCAAATACCACCCCCCAAAGCTCTATTTGGCTGGGAAGAGTAGCCAATGAGACCTGCAACAACAGAGCCTGTGGACAAGGATGCCACGCAAAAAGCTATTTGGCCTCACCTCTGCTTCTGGGAGCTGGCCAGAAGGGGGATGTGCCTTTGCTTCTGGGAGCTGCTTGAGGATAACCCTTGGCCCCACCACACAGCCCACACCCCCTTCACGCCAACCTTCCCCTGCCGTGATCCCCCTTCTGCCTGCCTAACCCCACTGTCCCAGCCCAGAACACCTTCCTGCTCCCCAAACCTGGCCTGTTCCAGAGCCCACACTTCCACACAGAACTCTCACCCTCATCTGCACCCCAACCCCATCTCCAAAAGCATACATGGGCCTCCTTCCATTTTCCATACCCTGATGTGCCCTCAGGCCAAAAAGCTTGCCACCCCGAATACATGCTCTCCTAGGATTGGAAATAGAACCCAGGATTCCTGACTCCCAGCGCCTTGCCCTCGCTGGTGTCTGTAAAATTTCTTCAACCTTCAGCACTGTAGCAACCAGTTTGGAACGTGGAGGTAGGTGCATAGGCATGGTTGCCTTAGGGGAGCTAACAGATTCATTGGGCCCCTGGGTAAGCTGTGTGTGGGGAGGGGTGCCTGGCATCGTGCTCCCAAAAGAAGAGGGCCTTGGGCATGAGGGGTGTGGCCAGGCAGCCAGCCCGGACTGTGGCATGCCCCTATCCCCAGTGCTGCCCAGAGTGTGCCTCCCAGGATTCCAGTGGTAATTTAAAGAGCCTAGAGAGCTTCAACTGCTACTGCCTTTGAATCACCGGACCCCAGGACAATTGCTTCCCCCCCCCAGTCCCCGTCCCCGTCCTCCCATCAGCTGGCCTGGTTGCCATGCGTCCAGTTTTCAACTAGAATGCCCAGGCAAACAAGGACCCTGACAGCTCTGGTCAGCACTGCTGACTGGGCCATTAAAGCCTGGCCAGCTTCTCACCCAACTCCATACGATTCCCCAGAAGTGGTGATATGTCCTTTGGCTCTTAGGCAGAGGAATGGCCATGAGGGCTTCACATACTGCCTCAGCCATGCCATCAGTGCCAACTCTGAAGCACCCATTGCTGAGAACTATTCCCAATGGGAGTTGCGGGGGCAGCGCCTGCAAGCAGAGATAGCGGGCAAAGATGCCCGACTGTGTTTCCACCGACGTGCCCAGGGACATGTTGCCACTTCCCAGGAGCCACCTGAGAAACACACCGTTCAGAGCTGACGCTCCAAATCTCACTGCACCCCACCCTCCTGGCCTGAGCTCTCTACTGTACCCAAACTCCCTCCTGGGGCCCACACTGCTGCCGATCCTGCAGCTCCCTCCTGCACCCCCAATCCACTTAAGCCTGGCCTTACCTTAGAGTGTGTCAAAAATACAGGGTTTATTGGGGGTTTTCCCAAAAAAGTGGCCTTTTTTCGAAAAAACTTCCCCTGCGTTTAGACTGCTTCCACGGTCTTTCAAAAGTAAATCAAAAGAACACGGCAGGTTTTTTTTGACCATGGAAAAACCTCGTTTTTACAAGGGAGAACGCCTTTTTTCGAAAGTGCTTTTTCAAAAAAAAGGCACTATGTAATTCAAACTGTGCTTTTTCGAAAGCATCCAGACTGCCTGGGTGCTCTCTTTCGAAAAAGCGGCTTGCTTTTCAAAAGTACTGGTTGTAGTCTAAATGGGTGTGTCTACACTACCCCACTAGTGTGAACTAGCGGGGTAATGTATGCATACCGAACGTGCAAATGAAGCCCGGGATTTGAATTTCCCGGGCTTTATTTGCATAAGCCGGCCGGCGCCATTTTTAAATGCCGGCTTGTTCGAACCCCATGCCACGTGTAGCCGCGCGGCACGGGGTTCGAACAAGCCGGCATTTAAAAATGGCGCCGGCCGGCTTATGCAAATAAAGCCCGGGAAATTCAAATCCCGGGCTTCATTTGCACGTTCGGTATGCATACATTACCCCGCTAGTTCGCACTAGCGGGGTAGTGTAGACATACCCAATGCTCTTTTTTGAAAGAGGCTTTTTTGAATGTGTCTTTTGAAAAAGCCTCTTTTGAAAGAGGCTTGTAGTCTAGACGTACCCCCTAGAGCCTGCACTCCCAGCCAGAACCCTTCAGCCCCTCCCACACACCAACCTACTGTCCCAGCCGAGGGAGAGAAGGAGTGGGTCCCTGGGATTGGGCAGAGTGGGAGCAGGACAAAAGAGGTCAGCTTTGTATGATTAGAAAGCTGACAAATTCAGTTTTACAAGTAACAGCAATCAAACCTCATTAAATCGTTTCACAAATTCTTTTCATAAAATGGCGATTTTAGTAAAATAATTTGATTTTGTACTGAAAATATGAACTGCTGCTACTAGAATGAAGGCTTATTGACTACAGCTTACTGTTCAACACCTAAGTCACTATCTTTTTTTGCAATTTTTACACTTTGAGCTGAGTAAAGGTCCAAGTGAGCCGTAAGTGCTCAGGGGTTTCTGCACATGCTCATCTATTGAAGAGCTCAGTTAGTACAAATTCTGTAGGTTCCTCTCCAGTGTGGAATAAGTCATGATAGTAAGAGCTGACATAACCTGAGAGGCCCAGGTGCCTATTGACCTTAAAATTAAAAAACTCCACTTTCAAACACCCATCCTGTTAATTTTCACATCAACCAGCTTCTCTACCTCAACTTGCCCCAAAGCGACATCCAATAATGTACATGAGCAAAAAGTCTATAATTTTCAACAATCACATCCCCTTTTCATGCTAGACCTCAAACACAGTTATCACACAACTACAGTGATAGCTAACATGTGATCAAAATTCCTATAAAAATATTCCTTTACATCATTCCATAGCTTTTGTTTAATACAGTATAACAAAACCCTGATAAACACCACTACTACCACTTTATATCAAATGTCCAACCATCAAAAAGTATCCTAACATAATGGATACAAAGTTAAAATTGCATCCTGGTCTGCGTGCCTGGATGCAGACGCCACCAGGATGAACACTGGTGGAGCTGTTGATGGTGAAGATGACAACAAACCTTTCAGGTTTTTCTGCAAGGCATATACTGTGACTGATCATAAGGCTGGAAGAGGTCATCGAGTCCAGCCCACTGCCCTAAGCAGGACCAACCCCGACTAAATCAACCCAGCCAGGGTTTTGTCAAGCGGAATCTTACAAACCTCTAGTGATGGAGATTCCACCACCTCCCTAGGTAACCCATTCCAGCACTTCACCACCGTCCTAGTGAAATAGTTTTTCCTAATATCCAACCTACACCTCCCCCACTGTAACTTGAAATCATTGCTCCTTGTTCTGCCATCTGTCACTACTAAGAACAGCCTCTCTCCATCTTCTCTGGAACCTCCCTTCAGGAAGTTGAAGGCTGCTATCAAATCCCCCCCACTAGTCTCTTCTGCAGACTAAATAAACCCAAATCTCTCAGCCTTTCCTCATGGGTCATATGCTCCAGCCCCCCTAATCATTTTGGTTGCCCTCTGCTTACCCTCATCCTTTCTGTAGTGGGGGGCCCAGAACTGGACACATTACTCCAGGTGTGGCCTCACCAGTGCTGAATAAAAAGGAATAATAACTTCACTGGCAATGCTCCTCCTAATGCACCCCAATATGCCATTAGCCTTCTTGGCTAATGTAAATGTAAATATGATGAGTACTGTACTGGTCTTCATCTTGAAGGGTATGCATGTGTTCATTTTAAACAAAATGTGGTTTGGAAAGTAGGTATGCATAAAGACGCATGCTGTGGCTCACCACCCTAGCAACAGCCTAGAAAAGGCCAAGGGGAGGGCGGGAACTCAACATGTGGAGTGGAGAAGTACAAGCATGTGACAAACAAAGCCATATATGGAAAGGTTGAATCTGATTGGTTTAGAAGTTTGTGTTAAGTAACCTGTAACTGCCATGTGCTATAAAACAGCAAGGGGAGAGGCTCCTTGCTCGAGGGGCTCTGGCTGACTTTAGTACCAGGGGCTCTCCCTTTGTGCACATTGAATAAAGTCTTGTTGAATTGAATTGAATTGAATTGAACTGAAGACCCTTGATTCTGCCCAGCACCTGACTCTCTGGGAACCACAAAATCCCAACAATCTCTACCAGTGTGTGGATTGTTTGGGCGGGTAATAAAAGTAATTACTGTGGCAAGAACACTATTATCTCTTGCACATTATGCAGCACCTCTTCCATGGAGAACTTCTCTACTGTAGTCAATTTTGGAGCTGAACTCCCAAGTAAATTAACCCTTAGCCATACATAAGGTTACAGTGCAGGCCCATACACAGGAATTTCAGGGGTGCGTGTGCTTTTTTTGTAATGTGGACTGCAATTTTTTTAAATATAAAGGAGTTCAGAATAGACATGCAATGAGGGTGCATAAGAGAGGTTAATTGGTAATATGATTTTGTTATAACATACTAAAATCTATACAGTAATAAAGGTTTTATAGAAATTACTTTCTGGGATCTTGCTGTAATATCGTAAGTGAAAAACAATAGTCCAAAATAGTCCAGTCTTCGTCTTCAGAGCTTTTCAGTTAAGACTATATATAGTAGTAAAATAAATTTTAGGTCGCCTTATGCTTTGGGATGCCCAGTGGAGCCCAATTTATTGCCCAATTTTATCCTATATCTGGGTTGCCCAAGACGTGGAATGCAGTGGTCAACCAGTAGATCATGACGCAGACCAGCAGCGTGCTTCCCTGGACACCCAAGAGGGCTGGGGCAGAATCAGCCCCTGTGTGGCTAGACTATGGCTGCGGCAGCCTGGGCCAAGCCATGGAAGGAGCTGGTGGCTGCCCCACTCCTGCCATGGCAGCCCAGCCTTGCCTGTGGCCTTGCTCCTGGGGTAGGAGTGGGAATCAGCCTCAGCTTTCCCCCAGCTGGCCAGAGCATGGGGGATGGAGACTCGGGCAGCACACCACTCCTGTCTTCGGGCTAGAATTGGTCCAATGGGGGACCATTGGGGAGTGTTCGCACCCTTCGCACACTTACCCCACCTCCTACCCCCACCCCCTGTGTATGGGCCTGCAATGTCTTATGTAAAATGAATTAGCAGCTCCAAGCTGGGAGTTGCAACATGTAAATTCTACTTCTGGCTCTGCTATTGACTCACTTTGTGATCTTGGACACATCTATTGGTCTCTTTGTGCCTCAATTTAGGTGTCTGTAAGTCTGTTTTACTACTGTTTCCCTACCTAACAAGGATATTGTGAGGTTTTATTAACTTTAATGTCTATCTTACAATTCATGTCCTCAGCTTCTTTAAACCGACATTTATTTCAAATGAAATTACCTTTGTAGCATGATTAATGTGTGCACTACAATTAACTTTCAGTCTTATGGGCAAGCAGATATTGGAATGTGAGTCTTACACTGAATATTTTTGGCTTCGAAACATCACTTTGTTTGAAACTTTATAAATACAAGTAATTTCTTATGAAATATTAATACGCCCTCTCCAAGCTCAGGAAAGATTAAACCTAGAAATGATGGGTAAATTATGAGGAGCCAGGCTGCCTTTGTGCTTCTACACTTTGAAAAATGGAAGAATCCATTAGAAAGAAAAACAACTGTCAGGACTTTTTTAAAATCAGAAACACAGTTACCTTAGAGAAAAAGAAAAAGCTCACGTATCACATAAATCTTTATTCCCTGTGGTCGGGTTTTTCCCCTCATGTCATTTTTATATTGATGGGCCATCAATGATTTTAACAGATGACTGCTGAAAGCTCCAATACTATTTTAAAAACTCATTGTCTAAAGCATTTCACAATTGTTTATCAGTAACGTACTTGGTAGTTATACAATACATGATAGTATGATGTGGAGTGCTCATTTGGGATCATCTGCACCCACCTCACTATTGCAGTGGTATCCTTAATCATGCTTAATGCAACATTCACAGACTCAGGAAATAAATCTTTTAAATCAAACCTACTAATCAAATACTCTTTTTCTTTTTCCACAAAAGTGCCAAGCACATCCATCTAGCTATAGATTGTAAAATAAAGCCCAAAATAATGATTCCTAAGTCATTACATTTTATTTATATTCCCCAATTAAAAGCCATCTGTTAATTCTCCATTTCCCTTGATACCGTTTTATTCCTACTCTGGAAATTATATTATGCAAGCTACTATTTTTCATAGAACATTTACTTCTCAATTAGATCTAGATTTACCTACATTTTCCAACCACATGAAATGATGTGTATCTGAGGTGATTTCTGTTTGTCTCATTAGAGTAACTCTATAGTCACACCAGTATAGCTCAGAGCATCTTACTTAACTATTGCAGAAATGTAGGTACCAAAAATAGGATGTCACTCTGCCATTTTGGAAAACACAGAGATGGTTCATGGGTAATGCCCTGTGTGCTATCCATTGTTGGTCATTACTAATAACTGAGGGTATGTCTACAGTAGCCCCCTCGTTCGAACTAGGGAGGCTAATGTAGGCATTCGAAGTTGCTCAGAGCTTTCCCGGAAAAAAGCGCCAGTATAGATGCGGATCTTTCGGAAAATAAAGCCTTTTCCGAAAGATCCCTTATCCCTCATTTTAAGAGGGATAAGGGATCTTTCAGAAAAGGCTTTATTTTCCGAAAGCCATTTTATTTTCTGAAAGATCCCTCTTAAAATGAGGGATAAGGGATCTTTCGGGAAAGGCTTTATTTTCTGAAAGATACGCATCTAGACTGGCTCTTTTTTCCGGCAAAACTCCGAAACGGAAAAAAGTGGCAGCCATTTTTATGCTAATGAAGTGGGGGGGTTTTAAATCCCCGCTTCATTTGCAATTGCGATATGTCTAATTTGCATCTCTTTTATGGAAAAGGGATGCAGTCTAGACACAGCCTAGGAGTTTACACCGAATCTAGCCGCCCACAGTCAATTACCTAAGTGATACATCCCCACTACCAAGCCTGTTATGCCTCCCTTAGGGGCTGTGGAATTGGATGTCTATACTTCTGTTTTTCACCAGGAGTATCATTATTCCCGACCCTGCATGGTCAATGTGATGCTAGTGTAGACACAGCACTGCCAGATATTCAATGCTATTGGCCGCCAGGAGATCTCCCACAGCTGTCCGCTACGGCCACTCTGGTCAGAACTTCCACCTCTCCTGCTGAGCTCAAAAAACCCTGGGAACTGTAGAAGGGTCTGACCACGTGGCCAGCCTTGCGAGCCCATTGCGAGTAAGCAGCACACCATGGGCCACAAGGCCATGAGTTCTTCCAGGGGACACTGCAATGATGGCAAGTACTTCTACGCCCAGCGCCTCCATTTCCAGGGGCTGCAGAAGAACACCAGCCTGGACTGTCCAGGAGATCCTGGACCTCATTGAGATGTGGGAGGATGAAGCCATCCTGCATGAGCTCTGAACCAGCAAGCAGTATGCTGAGATCTGCTGCAGAATCCCAAGCTGCCACGAGGAGAAAGGATATTCCAGGGACGCCCAGCGGTGCAGGGTGAAAATTAAAGAGCTGTGACAGTCGTATCATAAGGAGAAGGAGCAGAGTGGACAATCTGGGGTGACACCTCACACCTGCCGCTTCTACAACCAGCTGGATGCCATTCTGGGGAGAGGTGGCCAGCTCCCCTAGTGTGGTCATCGAGTCCGGACAAGACATGCCTGGTGTCAGCCAGGGGGAACGTGGCTTGGTGCAGGGATCTGAGGAGAGGAAGTGGGAGGAGGAGATATTAGCCAGTCAATGATGCCTGAGAGCCAGGAGCTGGTCATGACAGTGAAGCCAGTCCCCTTCTTCCAGGACATCTCGCAGGACATCGATGACCCTTTATCTAACTACAAATGGCTGCAGCACACTCTCCCTATCTGCACAGTGTGGGGGGTGCAGAACAACTTGTTCCCATGTCTGCAGATGAAGCGGAGTCTTGTCTGCATAGCTCCATGAAACTCTCCGATAGGAACACTTTCATTCTTCTCCTAAGCCACAAAACCAAGCACACCTGTCCCACCTCCTGCCCCAACCCCTTCTTTGAGGCCCCACCCACCACTCACTACATTCCTCCCTCCCTCCTTTGCTTGCTCTCCTTCACCCTCCTTTTCACTGAGCTGGGATAGGGGGAGAAGGAGGGCTTAGTTCTGGGATGGGGTCAGGAATGACGGGCTGGGGGTGCAGGATGAGGCTCCAGACTGGGGATGAGGGGTTCGGAGTGTGGGAGGAGGCTCCACGCGGAGGCAGGGGATTGGGATTGGGATTCGGATGTGGACATGGGGCATAGGAAGTGGTGTGGGGTCTGGGCAGTGCTTGCCTAAGGCAGCTCCTGGAAACAGCCAACAGTCCCTGTGGGTCATAGGCAGGGGGCCAGGCAAGCAATGTGAGCTGGCCATGGCCACAGGAACCATGGTTCCTGGCCAATGGGAGCTGCGGAGCTGGTGCTCAGGGCAGAATCAGAGCACGGATCCTCCCTGGAGGGGTTGCAATATGATAGTTCCTGTAAGAAATTTAAGTTACTTTCACCCTTGGCTCAACTCACTCTCTCTGTCTTCCAATAAAGTTCCTATGATTCATTTTAATTTCATTGTGATTGTTAGTTGTTGTTTTTTTTCAGAGTCTTTGGAATTAAGGGTATGTCTACACTGCCACCCTAGTTCGAACTAGGGTGGCTAATGTAGGCATTCAAACTTGCAAATGAAGACTGGGATTTAAATATCCCGGGCTTTATTTGCATCTTCCCGGGTGCCGCCATTTTTAAATGCCCCGTATTTCGAACTCCCTGCCCGCGGCTACACGCGGCACGGACTAGGTAGTTCGAATTAAAGCTCCTACTTCTAACTACCGTTACTCCTCATTGCTGCGATCAAAATTTTAATTCATTGTTCATCGAGAAACATAGTTCCATTATATTGTACCAGATGTTTGTTTTTTCCATTCAGATATATGGAAATGTACTAAGGTAGTATTGCTACTTTCCTACTCTCTCCCTATGACTTAATAGTCTATAAAAAAAAAGGCAATTTGTGCTTTGCAACCTAATATAGGTTCATGACCTGTTGAATGAAAAGCAGAAGCTGAAGTAAGAGAGGTGGGATTAAAGGGGGCAAAAGCTGTTTTAAGCCAACCCAATATGCTTGATGCACAACTTCGATTTGCATGGGGGAAAAGAGGTTTGAAGTGTTCTCTTCCTAGTGAAGTTGAATCATCATGCACCTCAGTGCTTACAGGTTCTTAATAGACCTGCCCTCATCAGTTTTTTTTAAGGACTGCTGCTGTGTCAGGTAACAGCATGTCTCTTAGGTACCCACTGTTGCCGACTTTTGCAACTGAGACTGGAGCTCGTGGCATGGTGATTGGAGAAGCTCCAGCTTTCAAATGTCCTAGCATTGGGGGTGGGGGAACTCTTGGCTGCCTGCTCCCTTTGGCTGAGCAATCACTAAGAGCTTCCTTCTGAAGCCTACCAGTTCTGTGCTCTTGGGGAACCAAAGCATGATACTTATGGAGGACACCCTTCCCCTCCCCCGGGCCTCTGTTTGATCCAGAGACAAAGCAATGAAAAGGCAGAGGAAGATGCACCTAAACCCCTCCAGAAAAGGCTGATAGAATTAAGGAAACACCCACAGCCTCATCTACACTGAAGATAGAACCGACAGACATCTACATTAGCATACGGAATGGAAAACAACACTTCCAAAGCAAGAGCTGCACTGAACTATGGCATACTGAAAGCAGAAAAGCACTGCCTGGTGGGAAATCTCAGAGGCTAATGAACCTAGGCCTGATCATACGCAAATCAGTAAATATCAGACCAATTTTAGTAATAGATCCTCTATTGATATCCAAAATACTAAAACTCTCTAGTTGCATTATAAGCTCTCTCAAGGAACGCCACCAATAGCCAAGAATGATCAGTTTCTATTGTCTAGCCTAAACAAAACTTTAGAATACTCCCTTCAACCATGTGTTTACCCATAAACAAATCCAGTGTTGCCCTTGAACCATTGTTATGTCCCTACAAAAACTCCTACCCTTGCTCAAGAAAAGTTTTGATGCCTGGATCATTGTAAAGTCTGCATCATTTCCATTGGGACTTCTTCTGCTCCTCACTGGTCATGCTGGGGGCTCTCTTTGCTATGCCCAGGGCTTGACAAACCGCGGCGAAATCCACTCGCCCGCCCCACACTGTGCGTGCATTAGACCCGCATTGCACATGCGTGCGCTGCCAGTGAATGGGGCGACTGGCTGAAATCTACTCGCCATGGGCGAGTAGATACACTTATTTGTCAAGCCCTGGCTATGCCTGTCTCCAACACTCTGGACCCCCTGCTATCATCACCATCTGGGAATCCCGATCAGTTCAAGCTTTATGGAGTGGTAAGATCTCTCTCTCTCTCTCTCTCTCTCTCTCTCTCTCTCTCTCTCACACACACACACACACACACACACACACACACACCTGCCTCTCTCTAGGTGTAACCACCTGACCCTGCCTTATGTGATCAGTTATGGGTTGCTAGCTCCAACATCTGTAATCAGATTTAAGTTAGATTTAATATGGTAACTGTTTTGTTTGTTTGTCTCCCCTTGTATGGTTACTGCCTAGAAATAAATAACTGTAATTGTTAAGAAGGTTGTTTCTCTCTTTTTCCTCTCTCGCTCAGGGGTATTGTTTTGGCTTCCCCATACACGCTGTACCTAAACTAAAGATCCTTATAGCGCACAACAATCCTGCGGGGTGTGCTCATCAAGTGGGTTAATAGCAGAATGATTGCACTGTGAAAGAGGGGATAGGGAGGTGCTGAACCTGGGGGCATATGACGGTGGCAACTTAAGGTGCTGTTAAATCCAGCCCACTGAGTCCGAGTGCACATGCCGTCACGGCCATTGGTGTGCAACCCAGCCTACTGAGTCCAGAGAAGCACAAGGGGCCAGCTTGTGCATGCTGATCAACCCATCCTCTCAGATGTGCTCCGTTAGGGGATATGAGTGTCTGTGTGTTTGGCTGATTCTAGGGTGGGAAGAACTCAGTCCTGGGGAACCTGGATCCTGTGGAAGAGCGGCATTGGGAGGGAATTGGCAGCAGGGAGTATAGCTCCATATGAGAGCACAAGTAGCCAAGCAGCACCCTGACAGAATTATTAACCCACCCATAAGAGTAACCTTAATAAATGATGGCTTTCCACTCCATATCTCCAAATCCATCAACTACATACAAGGAAACTCGCACAGATCCAAGCAGACATCATCTTTCTATCCACGTGCAAACAGATGAACATCAGACCTAATGGACTGAGGGTGAAACACCCACTGCAATCTACATACCCCACAGACTACAGCAGAGATTATGCCACACTCTCTCAAAAAACTCAGGAACCACCTAATCTGCATTCTATACTACAAACAGAAGAAAATCAAGGAGGAGCTCTCAACATTATAAACTATCCTAAAAAACCAAGCTTCCACACACACTTAATCAATGAGCAAACCCCTGAGTAATGGGCAAATCTGATAACACCTCTGCCCCCAAGAAATCTCAAATTCTTCTTACATGAGTGGAGGAGCTAGAGACCCAGAATTTAGGGCAGCTTCCCTTGCCACCGATGAGCAATAGATATTTCCTCTCTGCTTTTCTTCTCTACATCTATACTGCATGCTTATTTCGAAATAAACTATTCCGGAATAGTTATTCTTTAATAGCTTATTTTGAAATAGCACATCTACACTGCAGGGAAGCCTCAAAATTAGTCCGAGGCAGCTTCGCTAACATAGATGTGCTATCTCAATTTAGAGCTCCAGGAGGAATAACTTAGAATGGCCCTGGTGAGGGGCTATTTCGAAATAGCAGAAGTGGAGCATCTACACATGCCTTATTTTGAAATAGGTGTTATTCTCCGTAGAATAAGGTTTACAGAAGTCGGAATAAGCCATCTGTTATTTTGAAATAATGGAATTGCTGTGTAGACCAGGGGTGGCCAACTCATTACAGACAAAGAGCCCAAAGAGTGGTGGATACAGCACAAAGAGTCGAGGGAAAAAAGTTGGTGAACAAAAAAAAAAAAAAGATCCAGCAGCCATCCTGTTAAGAGCAGAGCAGGCGGCCATTTTGAAGGTGGCCATTTTGAAGTCTGCACGGGACGCTGCGACTCCGGCTATGTCTCCTTCAGACAGAAACACACTGCCCCTTTCTGAGCAGCAAGCCGCGGGTGCAGGAGTCTCAATTTTTTCTTTGAAGGGCTGCGGATTGGCCAGCCCAGCCTAGTTGCTCACATAATTATTTCGGAATAACTTTGCTGTGTAGACACACCCTTGCACCAAGTCATGGGAGGGGATGAACTGCCTCATGAACAGCATGAAAGGGGGGACCCTGCTACTCACCCAATGCCTGGATTGACAGGGATGAAAAAACCCCAGAAGGAGCAGCGATGAGGCTGGGGTGGCAGTGTGGAATTGCTGGCGTTAGAACTTTTGGAGGCAGGAAGGGAGAGTTACGGTGCATGGAATTCTAGCTACTTAACAAAAGTTTAAAACAAATCTTTTTCTCGCCAATTATAGACAGCTGCTGTGTCTGTCTAGCTCTACGAGTGTTTCCAAAGTGAAAAAAGAGAGACTGCTCTCTCTACCTAAAATGGGTCTGCCCCAGCTCTTCTTTTTTCTTCTTCCCCAGGGTTTTACTCAGTTTTTCTTCAACCTTTCCTCACTCATTTATCATTCCTGCTAACTTGAGTTAATATACCACATATCCGCATTTTGGACAGCAGAACTGAAAGTGGCACAGGCTCCAGTCTGTCACCAGTATTGCACAGTCATGCGTCCATGTTTGGAGGTGCTATTGGTTTCTCAAATTTCTCTAGTGTATGGTCATGTTCTTAGTTAGAGAGAGACTGTTTTATGCAGACACGTTCTCTTTCTAGAAGGCAGCTTTGTGTGATTGGTGAGTGCGCTGAGGGGTAGACAAATATTTGGCATGCAGCTCCTATACCACTAAGCTTCCTGCTGACCTTTACACAGTGGGAAATGTTAAGGGTAGCTTTTAACGTCCATTTCCAGTCCTTGTTTGCACTTCAGCACCAGGAATGTGTATCACTTATTAGGGGCTGCTTGTCCCTTTTAAAGCTTATTTAGTGGAGCCTGAGCCCTGTTATAGCCCATTGTCTAACTTACCTTGAGCTTACTTTCTGAAAGCTGTAAATATCCAGCCCCAAGAACTGTGCCTCCCATGGTGATTATTTGTTTTCCTGTGCTTGGCTTTCATGAAATGAATGGATTGAGCTTAGTGGGAGTAAGTCAAAGTTCATCAACACCATTGCATTGACTTCAAAGGGCTCGGTTGGGGGAAAAAATTCATCTATGAATTAGTTCAGAAGAAACAAGAAACAAAAGAGGCCAAGAAATGTACAGCTCTGAAGAGAGTTGTGAAAAGGCAGGTGGACCAGATTGTTAAAGGTATTAGGCACCTAAACTGTTCTGGTATCACAATAGCAAACGTTTAGTCAATTTCCTGATGGATTTATCGTTTTTATATTACTAAAACTCTCCTACAAAACTCTACGGCTATGTCTACACTCGCGGCTTCTTGCGCGAATAATATGCAAATGAGGCTACGCGTGGACTATCGCTGAGCCTCATTTGCACACGTAAGGAGCCACCATTTTTTTCAGAAGAGGCTCTTGCGCAAGAAGGAGTGTCTACGCTGCCCCTTCTTGCACAAGAAAAACCCTCTTGCCCAATGCCGTTCTTCCTCTCAAGTAATAGGTGTAGCGGCATTGGGCAAGAGGGTTTTTCTTGCGCAAGAAGGGGCAGTGTAGGCGCTTCTTCTTGCGCAAGACCCTCTTCTGAAAAAAATGGTGGCTCCTTAGGTATGCAAATGAGGCTCAGCGAAATGCCACGCTTAGCCTCATTTGCATATTACTTGCGCAAGAAGCCGCGAGTGTAGACATAGCCTACATTTTGGACACCACATAGGAGGAGGAAAGGGAGGAAAACCACCATCTCGTTGGTATCAGTGACTTTCATTTTCATTCCAAATCAATATATCAGAGTAAAACTTTGTTTTATTTTGAAATGCTGCTTTGGAAAATTATGTTTCCCAATTAAAGATTCAATGTATAAATTCATGGAGGTTCGGTCCAGCAATACTTATTACCAGGATAGGTAGGAATAGTGTCCCTAGCCTCTGTTTGTCAGGACCTGGGAATTGGTGACAGGTGAGGGATCACATGATGCTAACCTGTTCTGTTGTCTCCCTCTGGGACATCTGGTATTGGCCACCGTCAGAAGACACGATACTGGGCTTGATGGACCTTTGATCTGATCCATTATGGCTGTTCTGATGTTCTGAAATCATTTTTAATGAGACTGCTGAAAAAGACTTGCAATTCATTCTAACTTGTTTACATAATGGTACCAATATTCCATCCTTGAGTTTAGATAACATGCACTGCTTATCTTGATTTATATCCTTCTCACTTATACCGGATTTATACAGCTACAATGCCATTGCATTTCATCATGCTGCGCCTGAATTACAAGAGAAATCAGAATCAGGACCATTGTGGAATGTAAGTGCCAAAGGGCAGGGACTGTTTTTGTTCTTTATTTGTACAGCACCTAGCCAATGGGATCCTGGACATGTGTAGGGCTCCTAGGTGCCAGGATAACATAAGCGTAAGGGAGACAATATTTGCTTCATCTAGAAATAAGGCAGCTAAATGGAACTTCCAGAACAGGTATGGGGGCAAAAGAAGGAGGGGATAAATGGGTGAGAGGGGGAGGAGGAGGAAAGGAGGAAGAGTGTGTGTATGTGTGTATATGTGTGTGTGCATATATATATATGTAAGCCAGGCTTCTGAAGGACTGCTTGCAATGCAGCCAGCTGAAGTTGTTTAGCTCTGCAAGATAATTAACTGTTGATATGCAAATACAGCTCATGCTGGGATGGGGAAGGAATCCGGGGTGTGGTTATGTAAATCCAGTTCAGCCAGTGCTATAGGCCTGATGGATGGTCAATTGTTGGAATGGAATGTGGTGTATTGTAACTAATTTGGCTGTTGTGGGATCACAAACCATGCTACTCCTAAATGTAGAAACTGTAAAATATGAAACCAGCGCTTGCAGGAGAGAAACCATCATTGTAAGTGGTCTCAAATAAACAAGCCTCCCCCTTCCAGAGTTGAGTGTACTGAGTTGGGGGGAAAGGGTTTGAACTAGCCTGTAGCATACCTGCTAGGTGTGAGCTGTAAGACTGGTTCAACCTGTTACTTCCTCCTCTCCACCCCCTTCTAAGAATAGACCTAAAGCAGATTCCATCAGGAGTCTTTTTGCTAGTCCAGTGAAAGCTAGAATCTTTTGCCAGCCTAGGTGGTGGCTAAACAGTTGAAATCACTAAGAGCTGAAGTCACTGGTTTGGCCTGGTGCCAGACCCATTACGGCCAGCAGAGTGGCTGGCGGGAACGACTGGTGGGCGGGAGGCCGGTACGAGTAGCGGCAGGTGGAGCAAGTGGACCACAGGAGCAGCACAAAGGTGGCAAGGCCTCAGGCTCAGTAAGGCTATGTCTACACTGGCGGGTTCTTGTGCAAGAACATCTTGCACAAGAACACATCCACACTGCCATGTGCTTTTGCTCAAGAGTATCCATGGCAGTGTGGACGCTCTCTTGCACAAGAAAGCTCTGATGGCCATTTTAGCCATAAGGCTTTCTTGCGCAAGAAGCCCCTGCTGCGTGTCCACACTGCCCTCTTGCTCAAGAGGGCTTACACTTGTTAGAAAAGAGCATAACTCTTGCGCAAGAAGCCCTGTCTTCTGATGCCGTACTGTAAATCTTCTTGCGCAAGAGCGGGTTGGCAGTGTGGACGCTCTGCAGCTTCTTGTGCAAGAACCCGTCAGTGTAGACATAGCCTAAGTGAAGTCATCAGGGTGATGTGTCACGGTCTGCACTGACTGGACAGAGCTGTAAGTGGGGCACAGAGAAAGTTTGGGTAAGTGAATGGAACCCTTACATTGTTGGACTAGTGAGCCTGAGAGGCAAAGGACATTGCTCAATCCATTTGAGCTGGGACAGTTATTCATGGGGGGTTATGAACTCTGTTTGTGGTATTTTCCCAAGTTAATGCCATGTGACTTTTCTCTCTCTTTCATTAAAAGTTTCTGTTCTACACACAGGGTATGCCTACACTTTCGAGAGAGGGATGCAAATGAAGACATTCGAAATTACAAATGAAGCCGGGATTTAAATATCCCATGCTTCAGTTGCATATTCGCCTTATGGCGCTATTTCGAAATAGTGCTATTTTGAAATAACAGATGCTGTTAAGACGCGGTTATTTGGAGAGAAAACCCTGCTCTCGAAATAACTGGCAAACCTCATTGTATGAGGAATAAGGGTTATTTCGAGAGAAGGGTTTTCTCTCGAAATAACCGCGTCTTAACAGCGTCTGTTATTTTGAAATAATGCTATTTCGAAATAGCACCATCAGGCGAATATGCAAATGAAGCATGGGATATTTAAATCCCAGCTTCATTTGCAATTTCTAATGTCTTCATTTGTGTCCCTCTCTCAAAAGAGAGTGCAAGTGTAGACAAACCCTCAGACTCTGTGCTTGCGAGTGGGGAAACATTGCCTCTCAGAGGTGCCCAGGGGTGTGTAAATTTCCCAGGCTACTGGGTGGG